>NW_020940360.1:17959874-18166606 GCF_900497805.2 Vombatus ursinus | reverse complement strand
CTCCCTTCCTAGATAAAACCAACAAAATGGTTTCTACCACCTTTCTTTCTTTTTCTTTCTTCTCCTTTCTTCCTCTTCTTCCTTTCCCTCTTTCTCCTCCTCTTCTTACTCCTCTTCCTCCTCCTTTTATTCCTCCTCCTTCTCCTCCTCCTCTTCTTCTTCCTCCTTCCTCCTCCTCCTTTTCCTCCTTTATTCTTCCCCTTTTGCCTTTTTCTTTTCTTCTCCTCTTCCACCTTGCCCTTATACTACTCTTCTTCTTGTCACCTCCTTCTCATTCTCTTCCGTGTCTTTCTCTAGCTTCTGCTCCTACTGTTCATCTCCTCCCACTTCCTCTTCTTTAACTTCTAAAACTTTGCTTTAGGCATACACTCCATCCATTGTGAATCATGGCAGGGTCTTCTAGCCTACAGTGTATGCGGTGTATTAGCCTCTATGACTCTGAGTCAGATACCGCACTGACTTCGTTAGCTACTATTAAATATCATAACTCACTAGGCAAGTGAATGTGCAAAATCAAAAACAACAGCAGGTGCTGCATCTGTGGAAGGGAATAAAGTTGAGAAGTGTTGATGACTCAGAGACATTTCTATTGATTTGTTCTTTTGGAGGAGATGATGCAAAATAAATGCCTAAGCAAGGCAGCCTTCATGGAGACAGGATTTACACATTGCTATTATTTTTAGCTTGTTTTGTGAAGCTAGCTGCCACAATTACTAATAATATTATAGAATCCATTTACAGTCTGCTATCTGAAGACCCAATAGCAGGTACCTGAATAAATGTGAAAGCCTGGCCTCAGAATTATTTTTCCATTTGTTTTATAATTACTCACATGAGTTGGGAAAAGTTGTCTAAATATAACTTCAGAAGGAACCACATTGGCAAAGAACACTTTCTTCTCTGAAGCTAAGTCACTGCTTGTTTTAGCCCAACAAAGTCTGATTGAATTTTGTCCCAAATGCTGTGCTATTGAAAGTCCTTAGGATGTCTTACTGAGTGTCTTTTTTTTAACATTCTTAAGCTTTATGTTTATAGATTTGGTTCTGATTTCTCAATTGTGGGCAAAAATCCACAGAAATTCAAGTGGTCTTTTTCTGTCTTTCTCACGATCCTTTCCTATTTTAAGTCAATTTAGAATTTGTTTAAATTCAATTCAACATGTATTAATAATTCATATAATTCAGTAATAATACATATAATTCAATAGGTATTAAGCACCTACACTGTAAGGAATGGTGCTAGGACCTAGACACGCAAAGAAAAAAAAGTCCCTGTCTTCAAGGATTTTAATATTTGCTCTATTTTCTTTTAGAAAAAAAAATCTCTAAATATAATGAAAATCCCTCATGGTAATCTTTCCAACAGATCCCAACTTATTTTCTACGGCTTTTAAAATTGACCTGCAATGTTGCCTCACTAATTTTTTTTTCCCTGTTAACTTCTTTGGGGATCATAATCCTGACTTGTCTCTCTGTACGTCCCCAGCATTTAGCTAACTCCATTCTCATTTCAGGATGGGAATCATTCCTGACTCAGAGTAGTATACTGATAGCTAATTTGTTTTATATTGGAACAGAATGAGATACGCATAGGACATTAATTAAAAACAAAAATAAAAGGTGTTAGCCATAGCAGAACGATATAGGGGTTTTAGAAAAACTGAGTTTAGAGCAAGGAGGTCAGAGGATTAAATGAGAGACAAGGTATTTGTCCTGAGCAAGTTGCCAAGATAGGATGAATCTATTTTAGGTCAATTATGTGGATAGAATTCTAGGAATGCCACCATGTAGAGTTTTGTGTGTTTACAAGGAGGATCATTTTGGCTGGGAACGTTTTTTAATGGTCTTGTGATCTCAAAACCAACCAGTCAATCATCAACCCTCATTTATTAATCATCAATTCTATACCAAGTATTTTACTGGGCTCTGGCACTTGGGCACATAGACAAAAATGAAAAACCCCCTGTTTTCAATAATTTGACATTCTAGCAAAGGAGACAGAATGTACATAAACAAGTATATACAAAATAAATACATATGAGGTAATCTGGAATTGTGCACAGGCACTACCAATGTTTCTGTGGGGTGCTTAAGTTAAGATGCCCTTAAGTTAAAAGTCAAGCTGAGCCTTGCATGGAACTCAAGATCTAAGGGTCAGAGGTGAAGACAGACAGCATTCCAGGCATGGGGACAGTCTGAACAAAGGTCCAGTGGCAGAAGATGGAGTGTCACACAAGAGGAAGAGCAAGGAGGCCAATTTGGCTAGCAGAGACTGTAAAAAAAAAAGAGAAAAATACATTTTTAAAAAGCTGGAAAGATAAAAATAGCATACATTTATGTATCATTTTAAAGTTTGCAGAGTTTTTTTATGTATGTCATTTCATTTCATTTTCCCAACAACTTTGAGAGGTAAATGCTTTTATTATCCTCATTTTTAAGATGAGAAAACTGAGGCTCAAAAATAACCCAGTAAGTATCTAAGGTAGAATTTGAACTCAGAGCACCCTGAATCTGAATTCAGTGCTCTATCAACTGTCATGTTATTGGTTATTCAGTGACAGATACACACTCACACATACAATCAAATTTTGGTTTAGATTAAAGGATGAATAAAGAATAGCGTAGGAAATAGAAGTAGAAAAGACTTTAAAAGTCTAATTTATGTTTTAATCTGTGCCAAGTTAAAGTGAGCAATGAGGCTGAACATGTAATTACTCCAACACTTGGGAAAATCTGTGATCTCATCAGTATGGGCTTCTTTTTTGCTTATACATATCCCAATCCTTCTATGCCTTAGTAAAAGGTCAAAGTCAGTTTTGGTGGCCAAAGGGATTCATCACCTGGTGACCGACTATCTGGTGAGGCTTTACAAACTGGCCCTGGTACAGCAGTGTACGTTTGAGCCCAAATTCAAAGCCTTTCTAAGCTTGCAGTCAGTTGGATCCATCTTTGAAATCCCAGCATTAGTTGCATGCCATTTGAATTCAAAGGACTTAGCTTTGACCCTAGGATCTTACCTTACCTTCCTTATTTGTATGGCCTTGTGCAAGTCAATTAACTTCTCTAATGCTCAGTTTCTTCGAACTATAAAAATTAGAGCCTGAATTAAATAATTGCTAACATCCTCTTCTAGATCCAAATCTTTGGGTCTATGATACTGTGACCTTTAGAGGAGGACATGTCATCATCATCTGATAAGTAGTTTGTACTCCAAAGCCTCATCTGTAGAAACAGAGTAATCTTTTGCCACATATAAAACAAAATGACTAGTTATGCCTTCTCTACATCCAAGGACCTAGTATGGAATGGAGAAGTGAAGGGGAAAAGTATTGCTCTCAGGATCATGATTACTGGAGGAGAAGCTCTAATTTCTCGTGACTATAGCAATGGCAGTTAACCAAACAGTGAAAATCATCCAGGGACCCTTCCATTTGGAAACTGTCCTGGATGATGTTTAATCACAAAAGAGATGACAGCTAAACTTTTATTTTCAGGAAATCTCCCAGGGAAGTAACTGGAGGTTTTCTTCTAAAGGGCAACAATATTAAGATAGCTCAGGACCACAGTTTCCTAGTTGCATAGACTTCTGGCATCAGTCAGTGCAGGCTAGAGCCGACTCTGGAGTGTTGTTTTCTTTTTTTCCTAGATTCATACCCCCCAAACCCTGGACAAGTTCTTTTGAAATCTTTAGAACTTCTGTAGAGTTCAGAAAGCACTCTGGTACCAAACACCTATGTACAGTCAGAAAATTATAGCTTATCTGAGGGCTCCAAGGAGTTGCAATAAAGTATAGTAAAACACTAGCTTCAGAGACAGAGGACTTGGGTTTGAATTTCAGTTTTGTTTCTAATGAACTCTCTGACATTGGTTAAGTCACATGACATCTCTGGGCTCTGTTTTCCTCATCTGTAAAGTGAGTCTCTCAAGTACCTTTGAGCTTAAAACCTTATGATTTTATGTGGCAAGTATATAGATAGCTTCCAGATTCAGGCTTAGAGAATTCAGATGGAACCAACAAATCAGGCTGGCACTCGTACTTAAGTACAGCTTGGAAGTATAGGTCATGTCAATTGGCCACCACGATATTAGAACAAATGTACTGAACCCTGATGTGAACCTTTCTCCATTTCATTGATTTCTCTTGTTTTCTAATCAGATACCCTACCTGAGCTCTCTGATTTCCCCTAAAACTACTGCTTCCATGGCTAGATTCCATCTATACTATTTACTTTCTCATGGTCTCTAGATTCTTCTCATTGGCCTTGAATAGGCTACCATGTCTGTTTATCTCCTACCCAGGACAGAATTCCAAATATATTCTCCTGTTCAAATGATCCATCCTTAGCTAATCATCCAGTGCCCTTGGAACCATTCTGAGCTTGCCCATTCCCAGCTCCGCCCATGCTATTCCACATATGCAATGCTACATTGGCACAGTGTCCCACTGAGATCCATCCTAGGTCTTTCTACATTACCCTCTACCCCCAGGCAAGTGTGGAACTATAAGACTATAATTACCCACCATTCTATCACAGAATCATACAATTGTGGGACTGGAAAGCAGTTTAGAGACAACTATTTGCCCTCATGCCATGTCACTAGTTACTCCTTGCTAAATGTCCAATTGCTATGGATAATATCAAAAAGGAAGACATTTGGAGTTCTGTGTGTACATATAGTAGGTGACTGATATGCATCTTTCTGATACCAGCAGATTCCAAAAGGAGAGCAGCTTGGAGCCCCTAACATGAAGCCATCTCAACATTCCTGGAACCCTATGGATGTCTTTGCAGGAATTCTGCCTTTATCCTGTGTTTCTCAAAACCCAACTATTTAAAAAGGCCTAAGGTCAATATAAATGAAATAAATGGAGGCTACAATAAAATATGTCAGAAAATTTGCTGAAAGGTTACTGTAAGGTGGCTTGTTAAAAACAATAATGGGCCATTAGGCTGTCTTGTTAAAGGCCTTAAAGGCACACCCACAATGTGTGACTCACATAGGCAGGCATTTCCTATCTGTACTGAAAAAGGGGAATCTTGAGATTTCTGGTAAGAGTAAAATAGCAGAAATGTTCTATAGAGGACTGTAAACATCAGATACAAAGTATATGTAAGCTAGATAGTATTTGTGGAAATTCCTTACGCTCCTTTACAATTAGTTGACTAGTGCAGATTCTGACTATACATTATTTGTTTGTCATTAAATTTACAGTTGCTATGAATTTTTTTACATGCAAGTATATTCTTCATGTTCCAAAATAATGGAGCTGACAGTGATTTTACTCTGTTTGCATAGGTGTAACTATTAAAAAATATTTACTGTTTTGGAAATCATCTGAACAATAGGTAAAAAATTCACAAAATCAGCTTCTGACTAGTTTTGTCTTCTTTACAGCCAGCTCTTTCACCTAGATTCCACATTGTTTAGTTCATTTTTGTATTGTGTAAGAGAACAATGAAAATACTCGCCCCAAATGATTGTCGCAATTACTAGATTTGAAGAAAGAATACACTGAAAGTGCACCAAAATCTTTGTGCTAAAGTTTCTTAGTTGAGATGACACACTATTGCTTTTGTTGAATTTCAAATGCCCTTTCAAGTGAGACTTGAAGCAACACTCATTACCTAATTCTGAGGAAAAAATGTGTGTGTGTGTGTTTGTGTACAGACACACACACATATATGTATAATATACTTACATATAAAAACGTGCAGATATTATACACATATAGGATTATATTTATATATGTGTATTATACACACATAGGATTTCATGACACCTAGTTAAAACCACTTGCTACTTTACTATGGAAATTTGGAATCTTTCAAGTTTTCTGTGTAATTACGTATCTTATGAAATATACCATATGGAAATATTTCATCTTTCCCTTGCAGGATTTTTGCTGCCATATATTGCCTATTTAATTACTTTGTGAATGTCTTGCATTGTCATATATTTTTAAAATCATTAAAAATAATTGAAAAAAGTCTTTGTTTTCCATCCAGCAGGGGATGGTAGTTTAGGGAGAAGCTGACTCATGAGTCAGATGCTGGGACACTGTCGAGTCTCAGCAGGCAAGCTGTATTTTGTAGCTCCGTAACACAAATACATGTCATGGATTGGTGCTGGGAGAGGGGGAAGGAGGAAGAAAAAAGTGAAGAAATAAAATATGGCAGAAGACTCCAGATGCTAAATCTCACAGATGCTTTGATTACAGGAAACTCATATAAATGATGACGTGTGCACCAAACTAGATGTGGAGGGGAGAAAAAAAAAAGATACCCAGTCACAAGATGTGCTTCTTTATTCAGAAAATCATGAGTTAGAATAGTGAAAACAACTGTAGGGGGTTTCATGACTGAATCTCAGTGGTTGGATCACTGAACAGGAAATTTTTCACTTCCAGTTTCCATGTATTGGCTGACCTAGTAAATCTCACAGTTTTGCCTTGTGACGCAGGCTTTTAGGAAAACCTGTTATTTCTGCTGCTATGCATTGCCCCATCTCCACTGAACTGCCAAGTTTTTCTCTAGCATTTAGAATTCCAGTGCAGTAAGAAGATGCAAGGAAATAATATGATGGCACATAGCAGGGGGGACTTGTGTTAACAGGTCGTTCTAGCTTTCAGTGGGCTGTGGCAGAAATAGGGTCTGCTTGCCATCCAGTGTTTTATCAGTGCCTATTTTAAGGAGTTTCCAAATTAGGAATGGAAAGGCAAACACACACACACACACACACACACACACACACACGCACGCACGCACACATGCACATGCGCATGCCCAAAAGCATTTTGAAATCTCCCTTTCCCCTTAAAATGAAAACAGATCTAAACGGTCTTAGAAAACACAGGTATGTAAATCTCAAGCTCCACTTTTCATGACCTTTTCATTTGGTTTCTAGGTACCTTTCTGAATATGACAAGAAAGGGAAGAAAAACATTGGAGGTCAGTGAATTCAATGGAGTCATGGTTGAGGAGTACAGAATTTCAGTCAAAACCGAAAGGGGAATATGAAGAACAAAGGTTTCCCTTTCATGTGTTTTGATCATCTTTCAAGTCTGATTACTAATGAATACTTTCCAAATGCTGAAAATTAATTATTGTAGTCTTTAAAAGCAGGTTATTTTCCCAGGAAAAGTTCTTGACTCTGTGTGTGTGTGTGCATGTGTGTGTGTGTGTGTGTGTGCGTGCATGTGTGTGTGTGCGCATGTGTGTGTGTGTATGTGTGTGCGTGTGTGTGTGTGTGACAGAGAGAGAGACAGAGAGAGAGAGAGAGAGAGCAAAGACAGAAACATACAGACTGATGGAGAGACAGACAGAGACAGAGAGATGAGAGAGAGACAAAGAAGGAGGAAAATGAGAAATGAAGAAAGCTTATATCAGCACTCCCCAAGACAGCTTCTTTAAATGTTTTATAATAAGATCATTGATTTAGAACTGAAAGTTTAGATGTCATCAAGCACAATTCTTCCTCATATTATAGAGGAGGAAATTGAGTCCCAATGAGGAGGTATCATGGTGCAGAGAAAAGATTATTTACTCTGGAGTCAAAGGGCCTGGAATCATATCCTGTTTCTAATGCTGACTTCTTGGGTAATCTTGGGCCAGTCACTTAACTCCTTGGGCCTCTTTTCCCTATTCTGTAAAATGAGGCTGTTCGACTAGATTTCCTCTGAGGTCCCTTCAAGCTTTATATCTATGATTGACCGCAGATACTTATAAAGACAAAAATTTGTTTTCTTCATTCAAAGGTTTTACATTTTAGTGGAAGAGACAACTTTTAAATAACTATACATATAAGATATACATTGTGAAAATGGTAGTGGGTGTAATCTCAAAGGAATGGTAATTCTAAGAGGTGGTGGATTAGGGAGTCTACCCTCAGCTAAGGGAAAACAGAATTAAAGTAAACCAGAAAGTTTTAACCTTCTCCTTATTTAGTGGCTACCTTTAGCATTGTGAGGGGGTGGGACTGGATTAGTGCCCATGACACCAAAGCAGCTATAACCAATTTCACAAGAAGTGCTTCAATCCAAACTAAACCACCTTCCCCTTTTTCCCATGGAGCTGGCCCTGGGTGCTTTAGAGTCATGTGGACTGCTGCCCTCTGTGCCCACCCTCCACAATCAGGGCAAATAAGCTGAGATCAAAAACAGGAGATGGGGAGCAATTAGAAGCTGTGGGCAATAGCCTAGCATCCTACACTATCTTTTCTTCATCTGTCCCACTCTCAAGCTACAGGTATTTGATAAAAGGAAGTTGAGTGCCAAACTTGGGTTTGATGTTTAGGCTGGTCAAGTGTGACACTGTTTGTAGGTCTGGGCCATAGATATACAAGAAAGAGGGAAAAATAAGAAAGCCCAAACAGAGAGACTGTGGTGTAGAAGATCAGGATAATCAGAGAGGTCTGGTATGCCTTAGTTACTTTCCCTGAATATGGGTATTTATGCCCCATCCCACCCACCCTTTGTAAGTGTACCAACAGAAAACTTATGTGCTAGGTCAGGCCACACTAGGACCTGCCCAAAGTCTGAGCCGCAAAAACAAAACAAAACAAAACAAAAACATAGAAACAAAAACCAAAATATCAGAGTATTGGGGGCAATTACGTCTGTGTAACCCCAAGTTACTGTCAGCAACAGCATCTGCTAAGACTTTCCCCCCTTCTCTTTGTGGAGAGAGGAATGCATGGTCCATTGTTGCAAGACCCTGGCAGCTACAGAGAATCTACCCCACAACCCTGGTAGGTGAGGCCAGAGGAAGAGCACTTGTTGAGAGGGAAAAGTAATTTTGAGAGAAACTATTAAGGTGAGCTCTTAGAATGTGCACAGGGACTCAGCCTCACTCTCTCCCTGAGTAAATGTGCCCCTACAACACAGTAATTGGAGAGTAATACAATGAGGAAGGTTTGCTGCAGAAACACTCACTCCCTTTACTTGTTGGCCTGTTGGTGCTTCACATAACACAGTTATGTTTCTAGAAACTCACATCATCCTATGTGCATTTACATTTCTCAGCTCTAATTCACACAGGTGTTTTCTAATTTAACTTAATAATACGTTATTCTGTGCCTACTAGGTAAAAGATGCTTGCTGAACATATTAAACTCAGCATGTCCAAATTTGAACCCAATACCTCTCTTCCAACCCTCCTCTCTTCCTAAATTCCCTATTACTATCCAAGGCACCACCATCTTCCCAGTTCCCCATGCTCTCAACCTAGTTGTCATCTTTGACTTCTGACTTTGTCACCCCTCCAAATCTAATACGTTGCCATATTCTGCTCTTTCTACTTTTACAACATCTCTTGCATATTCCTTCTTCCCTCCTTTGATCCTGTCACTACCATAGTGGTGACCCTGGTCACCTCATACATGGACTATTAAAATAGCTTTCTAGTCAGTTCCCCCACCTTAAGTATCTTCCCCTTCAGTTCATTGTCCATTCAGCTATCAAAGTGATCTTCCTAAAACCCTGGGCTGACCACATCACTGTGCTATCCTCCCCATCGTTTCACCCCACTCAATAAATCCCAGTGTCCAACTATTACTTCCAGGATCAAATATAAAATCTGCTGTTTGCCTTCGCAGAGCCCTTCTTGGTATGGTCCCTACTTACCTTTTCATTCTTCTTAGAATTTACTTCTGTCCATGTACTCTAAAATCCAGTGACACTGGACTACTCACTGTATGACTGTCCTCCATGCCTATAATACTCTCCCTCTTCATCTCCACCTCTTGCCTTCTCTGATTCTCTGGCTTCCTTCTAATCTGAACTAAAAATCCTCCTTTTGGCAAGAAGCCTTTCCTGATCCCCTTAATACTTGTCTTCCTTTTATGATTACCTCCCCAACTTCCAGTGCCAAGATGGCACAGTGAAGAAGGAACCCTCTGAAGCCCTCCCATATTCCCCTCCAAACAACTAGAAAACCACCTCAGAATTAGTCTAGGAGCATGGAAGCTGCTTAACAGCCTAGCAGGAAAGGTCTGTCTCACTGGAGTGGGAGGGGAGCAAGGTCCAAGAGCAGCAACAGCAGCCAGTGTTACAGCAGGGAGCCTGCAGAGGGGCTCCAGGCCTGGAACAATCCACCAGCAAGGCCCTGCGCTCCTGCAATCCAGCAGCCCCCTAGGCAAGTGAGCAGTCTGTGCAGCACAGCAAAAGCCCACCCCAGCAACCCCACCCCCAGCACAAGCCACCAGTGAGCCCTATACCCCATAGCTGACCAGTAGTGAAGTCCTGCCCCAGGGCTGGCCAACAGTGAGACACTGCCTCTGAGGCCTATCAACAGAAACCCTGTTTCCGTAGCAACCCAGCAGCAGGGTCCCACCCTTGGAGCAGGCTAGCAGCTAAACTACACACCCAGGGGAGGCCAACACAGAAAAGCTTAAACCTCACTCTCATCAAAAAAATAGATCTAAGAGGAAATCATAGAAACAACTGATAATTTCATTAAAGAATATGACAACAATAAGGCAACATACCAAAATTTATAGGAAGCAAAGTGGCACTTAAGGGAAATGCATATATCTAATTGCTTGCATCAATAAAAATGGAGAAAAAGAAAATCAATGAATTGGGCATTCAGCTAAAAAATAAAAAACGGAAAAAGATCAAATTAAAAATCCCCAATCAAACATCAAATTGTAACATCAACGGAGAGATTAATGAAATTGAAAGTAAGAAAACCACTGAACTAATAAATAAAACTAAACTCTGGTTTTATGAAAAAAACAATGAAATAGATAAACCATTGGTTTATTTGATTTAAAAAAAGGAAATAAGAAAACCAAATTATTAGTATCAAAAATAAAAGGGGTGAATTCACCATCAATAAAGAGGAATTTAAACAATTGTTAGGAGCTATTTTGTCCAACTTTATGTCAATGAATTTGACAATCTAAATGAAATGGATGGATATCTACAAAAATATAAATTACCTACACCAACAGAAGAAATAAAATGCTTAAATAACCCAATCTTAGAAAAAGAAATTGAACAAACCATCATTGAATGTCCTAAGAAAAAATTCCCCAGGACTAGATGGATTAAGAAGTGAATTCTTACCTTAAAATGAAAAGTAATATTTATCTAAAACCACCAACATGCATTATCTGTAATGGGGATAAGCTAGAAGCCTTCCCAATGAAATCAGGGGTGAAGCAAGGAGATTCATTATCATCTCTATTATTTAATATTGCATTAGACATGTTAGCTATAGCAATAAGAGAGGAAAAAGAAATTAAAGGAATTAGAATAGGCAATGAAGAAATAATTATCAGTCTTTGCAGATAATATGATGTTATGCTTAGAAATCCTAGAGAATAAACTAAAAAACTATTTGAAATTATTAACAGCTTCAGCAAAGTTGCAGGATATGAAATAAACCCACATAAATCATCAGCATTTCTACATACTACTAACAAAGTCCAGGAGCAAGAAATAGAAAAAAATCAATTTAAAATAATAGTACACTGCTGGGAAAACTGGAAAAAATGTATGGCAGAAACTAAAATTAGACCAACATTTACACTCTATACCAAGACAAAGTCAAAATGGGTACAAGATTTAGATATAAAAACTGATGCTAAAAGCAAACTAGAAGATAAAGGAATAGTCTACCTTTCAGATCTATGGACAAGGGAAGAATTTATAACCAAACAAAAGATAGAGAACATTATAAAATGCAAAATGGATAATTTTGATTACATTAAATTGAAAAGTTTTGTTTTTGTTTTTGTTTTCTTTTGTTTTGTTTTTCAAAACAAAGCCAATACATTCAAGATTAGGAGGGAAGTAGAAAACTGGGAAAGAATTTTTACAACAAGTGTCTCTGATAAATGCTTCATTTCTAAAAAGTTCTATAGAGAACTGAGTTAAATTTATAAGAATACAAGTCATTCCCCAATTGATAAATGGTCAAAGGATATGAACAGGCAGTTTTCAGAGGAAGAAACTAAAGCTATCTGTAGTCATATGAAAAATGTTCTAAATCACTATTAATTAGAGAATTGCAAATCAAAATAACTCTGAGGTACCACATCACACCTATCAAATTGGCTAACATGAAAAAACAGGATAACACTAAATGTTGAGAAGATGTGGAAAAATTGGAACACTAATGCATTGTTGGTGGAGTTGTGAAATGATCCAATCATTGTGAAGAGCAATTTGGAACTATGCCTAAAGAGCTATAAAAATGTGCATACCCTTTGACCCAGCAATACCACTTCTAGGTCTGTATCCCAAAGAGATCATACAAACGGGAAAGGATCCCCATGTACAAAAATATTTGTATTAGCTCTACATGTGGTGGCAAAGAATTGGAAATTGAGGAGATGCCCATCAATTGGGGAATGGCTGAACTAATTGTGATATATGAATGGAATGGAATACTATTGTGCTATAAAAAATGATGAGCAGCCGACTTCAAAAAAAAACCTGGAAAGTCTTACATGAACTGATGCAGCCTGAAATGAGCAGAAGTGGGAGAATATTGTACACAGTAACAACCACATTGTGGGATGACTGATTTTGATAGACTTGGCTGTTCACAGCAATGCAAGAATCTAAGACTACTCCAAAAGACTCATGATGGAAATTGCTATCCACATCCAGAGAAAGAATTATGGAATCTGAATGTGCATGGACGCATACTATTTGCTCTCTTTTTCCTTGTTGTTTTGTTTTATTGCTTCATTCTCGTGGTTCCTCCCATTAGTTCTGAGAGTGAACTGAGAGTGATGCAAGAAAATCATGAAAAACAACTCAACAGCTTGCTAAAGGAGACCCAAAAAATACTGAAGAAAATAACACCTTAAAAAATAGCCTAACCCAAATGGCAAAAGAGGTCCAAAAAGCCAATGAGGAGAAGAATGCCCTCAAAAGCAAAATTGGCCAAATGGAGAAGGAAGTCCAAAAGATTACTGAAAAAAATACTTCCTTAAAAATTAGAATAGAGCAATTGGAACCTAGTGACTTTATGAGAAATCAAGACACTGTAAAACAAATCCAAAAGAAGGAAAAATTAGAAAACAATGTGAAATATCTCATTGGAAAAATAACTGATCTGGAAAATAGATCCAGGAGAGAGAATTTAAAAATTATTGGACTATCTGAAAGCCATGATCAAAAAAAGAGCCTAGACATCATCTTTCAAGAAATTATCAAGGAAAACTGTCCTGATATTTTGGAACCAGAGGGCAAAATAGAAATTGAAAGAATCCACCAATCTCCTCCTAAAAGAGATCCCCAAAGGAAAACTCCTAGAAATATTGTAGCCAAATTCCAGAGTTCCCAGGTCAAGGAGAAAATATTACAAGCAGTCAGAAAGAAACAATACAAGTATTGTGGAAACACAATCAGGATAACACAAGATTTAGCTGCTTCCACATTAAGGGACCACAGGGCATGGAATATAATATTCCAGAGAGCAAAGGAGATAGGATTACAACCAAGAATCACCTCCTCAGTGAAACTGAGTATAATCCTGCAGGGCAGAAAAATGGTCCTCCAGTGAAATAGAGGACTTTCAAGCATTCTTGATGAAAAGACCAGAGTTGAATAGAAAATTTGATTTTCAAATACAAGACTTGAGTGGAACATGAAGAGGTAAACAGGAAAGAGAAAATCATAAGAGAGTTATTAAGGTTGAACTGTTTACATTCCCGCATGGAAAGATCATATTTGTAACTCATGAGACCTTTGTCAGTATTAGGGTAGTTGGAGGGGAAAAAATTATGTGTACATATATATAGATATGAATAGATAGAGGGCACAGGGTGAGTTGAAAATGAAGGGGTCATATCTGGAGAATAAAATTAAGGGGTGAGAGAGGAATATACTAGGAGAAGGAGAAAGGGAGAGGTAGAATGGGGTAAATTATTCCACAAAAAAAAAAAACAGAAAAGAAAAGGCTCTTAGAGTGGAGGAGAAAAGGAGGAAGGTGAGAGGGAATGAGTGAATCTTATTCTCATAGGATTTGACTTAAGGAGGGAATAACATACACACTCAATTGGGTGTGGAAATCTGTCTTACCCTACAGGAAAATAGAGGGGGAAGGGGACAAGAGTGTAGGGGAATGATAGAGAGGAGGGAAGATTGGGAAAGGGAGTAGTCAGAAGCAAATACTTCTGAGGAGGGACAGGGTCAAAAGAAAGAATAGAATAAATGGGTGGGCAGGATAGGATTAAGGGAAATAGAGTTAGTTTTTCACAGCATGTCTACTATGGAAGTGTTTTGCATAACTGCACATATATAACCTATATTTACTTGCTTGCCTTATCAATGAAGGTGGGTGGGTAGGGAGGAAGGGAGAAAATTTGGGAACCCAAAGTTTTAAAAAGGAAGATCAAGAATCTAGAATCTAGAGCAACAAGTGTCCAATTCAAATGCAAATGAATCTTTATGGGCTGCATATTGACTTAGAATACCACAAATTAACATTATCTATGTTGTATTGTATTTTTCTATTTATTTTATTAAACATTTGCCAATTATATTTTAGAAAAATAACTGTATTAATTTAATTTTTATTGATTGTGCACTCACCCTTTTAATTTTTGAACTGATAATTTGGTTTTCTTCTTTCTTTTAAAAATTAAGTTAGCCAATGATTTATCTATTTTATTATTTTTAATAAAACAAGCTTCTAAAAATATGAATATATCAGATTATATATCAGATTGCAAATCATCTGGGGAGGGACAGGAGGGAGAAAAATTTAAAACTCAAAATCTTATGGATGTAAATGTTGAAAACTAAAAATAAATACATTAATTATCAAGGGAAAAATAAAATAAAATAACTAAAATAAAATAACTGTACACAACATAAAATACTCGGGAATCTACCTGCCAAGATGAACCCAGGAACTTTATGAAAACTACAAAATATTTTTCACAGAAATGAAATCAGATCTAAAGAATTGGAAAAATATTAATTGCTCATGGATGGGCAAGTCAATATAGTAAAATTGACACATCTACCTAAAATAATCTATTCATTCAACTCCGTAGCAATCATACTATCAAAAATTATTTTATAGATCTGGAAATAATAATAACAAAATTCACCTGGAAGAACAAAAGCTCAATGATATCAAGGGAATCAATGAAAAAAATGTGAAACGTGGTCTAGCTCTACCAGATCTCAAACTGTATTATAAAGTAGTAAATATCAAAACAATCTGGTACTGGCTAAGAAACAGAATGCTGGATAAGTGGAACAAATTAGGTGCAAATTACATTATAGTAAATTACCATACTAATGTAGTATATGATAAACCCAAAGATCCAAGCTTTTAGAACAAAAAAGCATCATTTGATAAAAACTGCTGGAAAAACTGGAAAACAGTATGGCAGAAACTAGGTATAGACCAGCATCTCACACCGTATACTAGGATAAGGTCAAATTGGATACATGATTTACACATATAAAGAGTGATACCATAAACAAATTAAGAAACCATTGAATAATTTGTCATATTTATAGATAAAGAAAGAATTTAGGACCAAGGAAACTATAGAGAACATTACAAAATGTAAAATAGATAGTTTTGATTATATAAAATTAAAAAGTATTTTTTTTGCACAAACATAACCAATGCAATCAAAATTATAAGGAAAGCAGAAAACTGGGGGAAAATTATAACAGGTATTTCTGATAAAGTCCTCATTTCTCAAATATGTGGAGAACTGAGTCAAATTTAAAAAAAATTCAAGTCATTCCCCAGTTGATACATAATCAAAGGATATGAACAGGAAGTTTTCAGACAAAGAAATCAAATCTATATCTATAATCATATGAAAAAATGCTCTAATCACTATTGATCAGAGAAATGCAAATTAAAACAACTCTGAAGTACCCCTTCATACCTATCAGAGTGGCTAATGTGACAGAAAAGGAAAATGTTGGATGTTTGAGGGGACATGGGAAAATTGGGACACTAATGCACTCTTGGTGGAGTTTTGAACTCACCCAACCATTCTGGGGAGCAATTTGGAACTATGCCCAAAGGACTATAAAATAGTGCATAATCTTTGATCCAGCAATACCACTGCTAGGTCTATATCACAAAGACATCCAAAAAAAAAAGAGGGGAAAGGATCGATTTGCACAAAACTATTTATAGCAGCTCTTTTTGTGGTGGCTAGCAATTGGAAATCAAAAAGATGCCCATCAATTAGATAATGGCTAAACAAGCTGTAGTATATGATTGTAATGGAATATTATTGTGCTATAAGAAATAACAAGCAAGATGATTTCAGGAAAAAAATTGGAAAGACTTACATGAACTGATGCAAAATAAAGTGAACTGAACAAGAATGTTATATACAGTCATTACGAATGGCTTAGCTATTCTCAGCAATACAATGATCTAATACACTCCCAAAGAACTAATGATAAAGCACGCTCTCTGTCTCCAGAGAAAGAACTGATATTGATTGAAAACAGACTGAAGCGTGCTATTTTTCACTTTCTTTATTTCATTATTTTTTTTTATTTTATTCAAGTCTTCTTGTAGAAAATTACTCATATAAAGTGTTTTACATAATTGCATATGTATAACCTATATCTGATTGCTTACCATCTCAGGGAAGGGGTAGGGGGCAGGGAGGTATGGAAAGAGGGATAGAATTTGGAACTCAAAACTTTAAATAAAAATATTTTAAAATTGGGGGGAAAAAGATTACCTCCCATTTACACTACATATCTTTTATGTACCTCATTATTTACATTTTGTTTCCACTATTATATTATGAGCTTTTTGCGGGCAAGTATCATTTTTGTTTGTTTGTTTGTCTGTTTATTCCTTGCTTTGTATCTCCACTGCTTAGCACAGTGCCTAGCATATAATAAACATATAGCAAGTGCTTATTAACTTGACTTTGCAGTTACTGGGGTTACAAGAGAAAAATAAACATCCCCTGCCTTGGAGAAGCTTCCATTTTGCTATAGTCCAACTACTCAAGTACAGATTACGGCTGAGCATATTTGCAAGGCACAGTGGACTGAACTAACAAAGGGTTGTCAAATGTCCTTCCTGAAAATGAACCACCAAGTTTCTTGATTGAAATACTATTAATGAATATGTGGAACTCACACACATCACCTTTTCCCCCCCACTGAAGGCTTTGATTACTTTGACAGAATAAGATATGATAATGATACAAATTAAAATGAAAAAAGAATTAAAAGGGTGTTTAACTCTGATGCCAGGCTGTCAATTTCCTATAGTGCCACCAATTTACAGATAGATGATTAAAGTCTTTTCATTTTAAAACGTGGAATATTTTAAAGATTGAATGGGTTTCTGGGGGAGGAGAAAAGAAAGAAAAAAATGCCAGTGTTCAGGTAATTAGGCATCCTTTTGTAAAAGTATTCAATTTAATGATAGGAAAGGATTATCGTTTGAGCACTAAGATCCCAAACTTAGCTCCATTGCTCCTGAAGAACCTTTCTCTTACTGTTGTATCATCATACAGCATGTAACACTATTTTCTGTTTATATGTGTGGTTTTTTTTACTATTATTTATTTATAACTAGCATGATTTTAAATTGCATGGCTCCTTTGCTGGCACTCAAAGCAAGATCTCAGGTGTATATTACTACTTAGCTCACATTTACACATTTTAATACATCATGAATGTGTGATTTCATCAGTGTGAGAATTCTCACCTCTAATGCAGATTGTAACCCATCTATAATGTAATCAATAAGCTTGAAGTGTAGTCAAAAGTTCATGACTTACCCCAACCAGGTTATGTCAGAGGTGAGATCTGAGCTCAGGTTCTCTTGACTCCATGTCTAGCACTTGATCTACTACTTCAGCAGCCTCAAGTCACAATTATATTGTCTTTTAATAATAACTAACATTTATATAATGCTTTAGGATTTGCAAAGTGCTTTACAAATATCTCACTTGATCCTCATAACAACCCTGATAGGTAGATGCTATTATAATCCACATTGTACTCTTGAAAAAACTGAGATAAGGTGACTTGCCCCTGGTCACAAAGATAGTAAATATCTGAGGCTGGATTTGAACTCAGGTCTTTCTGACTCCAGGTCCAGTGCCCCGACCACTGCACCACCAAGCTACTTCTAAGTACTTTATAAAGTGCTTTACTCTCAACAACTCTGTGAAGTAGGTAGTATATACATTGGTAACACCTTTGAAACATGGGGAAACTATGACTGATAGTTTCCAACTTGACCACGGTCACAAAGCCAGAAATAAACAGTCAAAGCTAAGACTTAAACTCATGTGTCCTAATTCTAACCCCTTTGCTGCTTGTACCATGTCAAGTTGTCTCTCTGTCAGTCTGAGGGAAAAATCATTCTAGCTTCATTCATACTGCATCATAACATTTGCAATATACTTTAGATACAGTAGCTCATTTGATCCTCAAAAAAAAAAAAAAAAACAACCCTGTGAGGCATGTGCTATCATTATCCTACTTTTACAAATAAGGAAACTAAGGCTCAGAGAGCTTAAGTCACTTTCCTTTGAGGTTTAGAACTCCAGGTCTTTCTTACTTTGATTCCAGAATTCTAACTAATACTCTGAATGCCTTTTTAATAATAACTATGCCACTGCACTGACATTGTACTCATTTTAATAATGACAATACCATGCTGAAGTTGTTCAGTTCATTCCTTACTGAATTTTCATATTAAATGCTTTTATCTGGACAGCTATACTAGTCTTGGAGTAGTCTATCAATAATACCATGGTGCCTAAATATCATAATACTTTGATCTTCTTTTGGATGTCTTTGTAGTCCAAATGACATCACTATGCTGGAGTCAAGTTTCAGTGTGTCTGACTGTGGCTGATCAGACCAATACAAGTTCAGAATGCTCTACCACAGGTCAGGCACAAAGAGTCCATGTGAACATTTGGGGTGGATTCTCTAAATTTCTGCATCTTGCATTTCTTTTGAGCTATTTCAACTCTGCTTTGCTCATAGAGCACAGTACCTTTTCTGATGTGGGCACACCATGCTGAGCAATCCTGTGCCAGTGTCTCCCATATCACACAATCAATTCCAAAGTTCTTAAGAGAGACCTTGAGAGTGTCCTTGTATGGTTTCTTCTGACTAGCAAATAAACGCTTGCCCTGTGTGAGTTCTCTATAAAATAGTCTTTGTGGCAAGCATACATTTTGCTTTCGAACAACTTGGCCAGCCCATCAGAGTTACGCTCTCTGAATCAGAGTTTGAATACTTGACATTTTAGTTCAAGAAAGGATTTCAGTGTCTGGTATCTTATCCTGCCAGGTGATCTTCAGAATCTTCCTAAGACAGTTCAAATGGAAGTGATTCAGTTTCCTGGCATGGAGCTGATATATTGTCCGTGTTTCACAGGCATACAACAATGAGGTCAGCACAACAGTTCTGCAGACCTTCAGTTTGGTAGTCAGTCTAATACTTCTCTCCCACACGTTCATTTGGAGCCTCCCAAACACTGAGTTAGCTCTGGCAATGCACGCGTCAATCTCCTTATCAGTGCGTACATCCCTGGAAAGAACACAACCAAGGTAAGTAAACTTATCCACAGCATTCAGAACTTCTCCATTTGCTTTAACAAATGGTTCCATGTATGGATGGTGTGGTGGTGGCTGAAGGAGCACCTGTGTTTTCTAGGTTTTAATGGTTAGGCCAAAATTAGCACAAGCAGAAGAGAATCAATCTGTACGTCGTTGCATCTCAGCTTCAGAGGCTGCATTGAGTGCACAATCATCTGCAAATAGAAAAATCATCCATCAACACTCCCTCCACTTTGGTCTTGGCTCGTACCCTTTTGAAGTTGAAGAATTTACCATCAGTGCAGTAGCTGACCTTGATGCCATGTTCATCCTCATTGAAATCATTTGACAACATGGCTGAAAACATCATGCTAAAAAGCGTGGGAGCAAGCACACAGGCTTGTTTCCCTCCACTGGTGACTGGTACAGCACAAAAACATTGTCCATTATCCAGAACTTGGGCAAGCATGCCATCATGAAACTGATGTACAATGCTGATGAACTTCTCTGGGAAACTAAATTTTGACATAGTTTTCCATAAGCCCTCATAACTGACAGTATCAAAGGCCTTGGTCAGATCTACAACCATTGTGTACAGACTTCTGTTCTGCTCCTGACCTTTCCTGGAGTTGCCAGGCAGCAAACACCATGTCAACCATTCCTTGCACCTTATTTCACCTATATGTGTATTCCCTCTAACAGTACAGGTTATGGTATTTCCATGCTTTCTCGTTCTGGACACGATTTTCATAAAACCTCCCTAGAGGCACAGAGGCCTTTCTTTAATTCTTTCAGCATTTTAAAAGTCACTCAGAAAAGATTTGCTGATTAAAAATAAATGATTAATTGTGAAATGCCCAGTATATACACACTGTGGTAAAGGTATAACAATGACCAACTATTCATCTATCCAGTGTCTAACAGAAATCAGTTTTGTTTGATTTTTGTTTGTTTGTTTTGTGTTTTTGCCAATAAATATTACGTCTCAGTATACTAAAGGAAAAAGTAGCACACATTAGTGAATAAACCCTGGCCTGTGAAAGAAAAGATGTGGTTTCTGGACACTGGGATCACAGATCTAGATAGAAATAGAAAAGACTACCTTGTCTCAGTGCTGCGCTTGGAATCAGGAAGACCTGAATTCACATACAGCATCAGACAGCTACTAGCTTTGTAACCCTGGGCAAGCAATTTAGCCGCTGTCTCCCTCAAGTTATTCATTTGTAAAATGAAGATAATAATAGCACCTATCTTCCAGAGTTGTTGTAAATATTAAATGAGATCATATTTATAATTAGCACAGTGCTGGGCACATAGTAAGCGCTTAATATTCCTCCTTCCTTCTTATTTTCCTTCCTTGCTTTAGGCACTAAAACCCAAGTAGGTTATGTGACCTATTTATGACCATGAAGGCAACAAAGTGGCAGAGGCCAGGCACCAACCCAGTTTCCCGTACTTAAAATCCAATGCCCTTTGTACTCTGCCACAATGTCTCCATTGCTATTCTTCTATCTAATGACATGACCTTGGTCAAGTCCCAATACCTCTGAGTCTTAGTTTCTTCATCTGTAAAATAAGAAGGATAAACTAGATCATTTCAATAGTTTTTTCTAGTAATTACATCTTAGTCATCTCTTTGTTTGATTTTCTTAGATATTAAGCTGGATGAGTGTGATTGCCATGAGTAGATGCATATGTTATCTTAGTCCAGGCTGATAAAGGATTATATCAAAAGAAGAGGGGGGAAAAACTAAATTGTAAACGAGGTGCTATCAATAACTAGAGGGGAATTGGTACAGTGCCATAGCCCAAATGTCATTTCTGTCGCGTCTGGGAATTTGATTAACTATTAAGTTATCTGTATGTCAGGGGAAGATACATCATTTACTTATTTATTCAACAATGTCAATTGAATAGTCTGGGCATTTTGAAATATCATATTGTCCTAGGAAAGCATATACATCGAATTTTTTTTCCTCTTCTGCTTGGCAGGTAGCTGAATATTTTACAATAAAGTTCCATGCTGATCTGTCTGAAATAAAATAATAAATCAATAAATAAACATTGAGCAATTTATAAAACATGATGGCTCACATTTGTATAAACTGTTAAAATTTTCTAATAAGTTTTACTTTCTTTATCACATTTGACCATCTCAGTAACATCATAAAAGTATCTCTTGTTCATATAGCACTTTAAGATTTGTGAAGTACTTTATATACATTATCTCGTGTGATCCTCACAACCACCATATGAGAAATGTGATTAATACTCCTATTTAATGGATAAGGAAATTGAAGTTCAGAGAAGTAGTGACTTTCCCATGCTCATGAAACTGGTAAGTATGAGATGATTCCAAATCCTGATCTCTTTCCACAATACCAATTTCCTGGTCAAGACAACTTGCCTTGGTGGATGTGGACTGGAGGTAAGGGATATTCACTAAGAGGATATAGGCAAATTTTGATGCATATAGCCATCAGTTCCCATTTAGCAACTGCTGGGTAGCCACTTTTTTTTTCCCACCCACAGGCCATCGAACAGAAGTCAACAAGAATTTATTAAGCACATAGTCTGTGCCAAGCACTGAGCTAAACTGTTTTTTTGGTCTTGTAGTAGCTAAAATAATACATTTATCCACACATTTTTAAAGGGAAAGAATATGGACAAATAGAAGAATTCCTATTCAAACGGTAATTGAAGAATGGGGGAAACAACATGAAAATAACTATATATACATATAAGATATGTACAGAGTAAATGGCAGATAATTGAAGAGTGAAAACTAAATGCTGATGCAGGGGAAGAAACTGAGTACAATTTCTTGCAGAAGGTGGGATTTAAAATTAATCTTAAAGGCAGCCTAGGAAGCAGGGAGGATTAGTATTTCAGACATGGGACAGAGTCAATGAAAACACACAAAGTTGGAAGATGAATTGTCTTGTTCAAGGATCCACTAGGAAGCCAGAGTCACCGCATCTTAGACTACCAGTAGGGAAGTCAAGTGGAAGAATATTGGAAAGGTAGAAAGGGGTTTGGTTAGGATGAACTTTAAAGTCAAACAGAGCATTTTAAATTTTATCATGGGAATAATGGGAAGCTACTAGAGTTTACTGAAAGGGAGTAAGAGTGGCATGGTCTGACCTGAGTTTTAGTAAAATCACTTTGGCAGTTGAGAGGAAGATGTATTGGAGTGGGGAGAGTCTTGAGGCAGGGAGACAATAGTCCAGGAGGGAAGTGATGAGGACCCTGAACTAGAGTATGAATGGAGATTTTCTAACACCATCAACAGTAAGTCATAAACTTCTGTTTTGTAGTAGCTAAAATAGTACATCTGTACATGTACTTTTTTATAAAAGGAATGACAGTCCTTTACCTATGAGAACATTACTTTTATTCAAATTTTGGTTTTACCCTTTCAGCTGTGTAACCCTGGCCAAATCACTCAATTACTCTGGACCTCAGTTCACCATCTATAAAATGAAGGAGTTGGACTAGAATGGTCTTTAAGGTCCCTTCTATATCTAAATCAATGATCCTATAATTGTAGGACTTTGGTTTTAAAGCAATTAAAATTATAAATATGCACAAACACACACACAAAACACTAAAACAGAATCCCTGCCCTCTACCTATATGAAGACTACTTTCATTCAAATTCCAGTTCTAATGTTTACTCAGCTTGGTAATTTTTGGTACATCATTTACCTTCTCTGGGCATCAGATGATTTGTCTGGAAAAATTAATATAATGATTCTTGCACAGTCCCACCTCACAGGGTCACTGTGAGGATCACATGAGTATTATAATGTATTGTGAAAGCACTTTGTAACTATCAGCTATTCTTTTACCACAACAATTCTGTCTAATGGCCAGTTAGTTTGATAACTTTGTCTATGCCTTCTATACCCCATGGTATGGAGCATAGGTGATATTCAGAAATAGATAGATTTATACATGTGCATGTATGTGTGTATGTGTATATATGTGTGTGTATGTATGTGTATATACTCAAATACTTCAGAACTTTTTTTTTCTCTTTTCAAAGTGGAAGGTAGTGAATAATATGACACATCCTGTGGGATGTTCTCCCACTAACTATGAGAACATTCCCATTAACTATGATATTGCTCACCCACTGTGTGTGTTTTGTGTACTTGGCCCACCCATTGTCTAAAATTATGATTCAAAAAAGTTTCCTTGTATTCAAAAAGACCAAGCCTCTCTTTATTTTCAAGCTCCAATGTATTTTTCCTTTTCTCTTCACCTATGTTTGAATCTTTAGTGACTCTTATTCTTACCTGGGCAGATCATCTGACTGTCCTAATGTCCCATGAAATATTGAGTTGTGTATGTATGTGGGTGTTTAATTTTGTTTTGTTTTGTTTCCCTGCAGTATCCCTAACCCAGGGCAAAGAGGCACAGGTACCAGCATGAATCACATGATGACAAAAGTTTTTGATTGAATTTCTTTATGCTTAAAAATGTCAGAGAAGAAATATGCAACAAATAATAACATGGATGCAAACATCCATCAGCTGCAGCAGGTTGCTACTTCAGGGCTATTAGAAGGGTCCTCAGAGTGACAATACAAATCCATGTTGGCAGGCCGATCACAGTTTTAGAAAAAAAAAGTTCCATAGCTGCCCCTGGACTCTATAAGGCTAGTGACAGCCAGCCTACAATCTCATTTTTCTTGACATTAGTTGTGAATTGTTTTATTACATTATTTTCCCTCTGACCCTTTGGTTGTCACTTAAATGCCAATACTGTTGATGGCTATAAAATGTAGCATATCTCACTGTTCTTTAGAGACCAGTTTTTTGGACATATTTATGATTTTTTGTAAAAGCCTAGAGATAATATTGATAACTTTTCCCCCTTTGGCAGGAAAATTGAAAAAAAAATCCAAAGAAAATAATTGTGAAAGGAGGGAAAAAAAGAGAAGAGAGAGGTAAGAGGGAAGAAAAAAAGAAGGAAAGAATGAAGGAAGAGAGAGATGAAGAAAAAAGGAATTAGGGAGAGAAGGAGGAAGGTGGAGGATGTGAGAAGCTACCTTTATATATGTCATCACAAACACGAGAGTCTGTTAGCTTAGTTCTTTTTCTAATTCATAGTAATCTATAACTCTGGGGAAAGCTTATAAACATTAACTTCTCTATTCCTTAATTAATTTAGATTTGAATTGAAACATATTACACAGAAAGGCCCAAATTCCTATATCTATTTTTAACAATGGGGTTACTTTACCTTTTAGCGTCCAAAGGTTATTCAGTAAATTGTTATCATCTATATACCACATTTCTCAGCGTGATTTACCTTTTATTTTTGCTCAACCATTATCCTTGTTGTATGTGTATGAGGTGGGGGGGATGGGAGGGAGAATACAATGCATAGCACTGAAAGGAAGAGATCTTGTTAATGCACACGAATGAATAGAAATTTCCATTTAGATTTTCATTTCAAGCTGGGAAACAGATGTATTTGGAGAAAAAGAGCCACTGAGCTCAAATTCGTCTTGTATCCAGCATTTCTCTCTCAGGGCAAATCTCCTTTTCTTTTCTTCCTAAATAATTCACAAATTGCTTCTGCACAGAGGCCAAAGGGGGTCAGAACTAAATTCAATTACTTCATATCACCAGAATACTTGCCTAGATGGGGACTCTGTGGTTATTTGGTTAGCTAACTGAATAACCGTTAAGCGAAGGTTCAATATCAACCATATGATTGCATCATATGTGGGTCAGAGTCATGTCTTTTAGAGTTGAATGTCCTTTATTCCAAGAAAAACATTTCTATTCTCAAGTTTCACATGGTAATATAATTTGTTTCTATAGCATACTTTGAAAGATGTTTCATCTAAGGTTCTGCTATATGCTAGTTTTTAGAATTGAGTCTGATCCCAACTCTATGTTAAATCAGTCTCATCAACACATCTTCTTGTGGCAGGTAGTTTTATGTTGCAAAGTGTGATACATCAGACAATAAGTAAACCATCATTATATCCTTTGGTATAAGAAAACATGAAAAAAACCCTCTAATTTCTCTAGTTTATTGTCTTAAAGCATACACATTTGTAAAAGTATTTTAAATTATTTTATAGGCAGCTTCACTCTCTAACTATTGAAACTCATTTTTTCACATAGGAATTGAGTGGTTATAAATCTGGTATATTTCTGAAAATGAAAAGACATATCAAATAAATAATGAGAAGAAAAGAGAATCATAGGTCTACAGCTAGAAATAACCTTAAAAGTCATCTAATACAACCCCATTCTTTTATTTTTTTTAATTTCTAAATAATATTTTTCCAATTACATGTAAAAACAATTTCTAACATTTTTGTTATTTTTTTAATTTCATTTTGAGTTCCAAATTCTATCTCCTTCCTCTCTCCACTCCCTGAGACAGTAAGCAATTTGATATGTTATACATGTGCAATCATGTAAAACATTATCATGTTAGTTATTTTGTGAAAGCAAACAAAAAAAAGAAGAAAGAAAGAAATTAAGTAAGAATAGTATGCTTTGGGTCTATACTCAGATGACATCAGTTCTATCTCTGGAGGTGGGTAGCATTTTTCATCATGAGTCCTTTTGGATTGTCTTGGATCATTGCATTGCTGAGACAACTAAGTCATTCACAGCTTTCATTGTACAATATAGCTGTTACTGCGTACAATGTTCTCCTAGTTCTCCTTACTTCACTTTGTATCAGTTCATGTAAGTCCTTCCAGGTTTTTCTGAGATCATCCTTCTTGTCATTTCTTATAGCACAATAATATTCCATTGCAGCCATATACCACAACTTGCTCAGCCAATTGATGGGCCTCTCTTCTACTTCCAATTCTACTCCACAAAAAGAGCTTCTATAAATATTTTGTACAAATAGGTTCTTTCCCCACACACATACACTTTTTAAAATCTTTTTTGGGAAACAGACCTAGTAATGATATTGCTGGATCAAAAGGTATGTACAGTTTTATAGCCCTTTGAACATATCTACAAATTGTTCTCCAGAATGCTTGAATCATTTCATAACTCCATTAGTGTCATTAGTGCATTAGTGTCCCAGTTTTCCCACATCCCCTCCAACATTTATCATTTTCCTTTTTTTTTGTCATATTAGCCAATCTGATAGATGTGAGATAGTACCTCAAACCAACTCCATTATTTTAAAGATCATGAAAATTGAGGCTAAGAAAGATTAAGTGATTTACCCAAGATTATCCACTTGGGAAGAGGCAGAGCCAGGATTTGAATCAGGTCCCATGATTCTGATTTAAGTCAGTTTTCCTCTGCACCACACTGCTTCCCATGACAATAACATTAACAAAATATATGTATGGTAAGTACTTCATAAATAAATGTAATTTCTCTTCTCAAACATTCAAATTCAATATTCAAAGCATCATTTAAGATGTAGTTCTCTCATTTGATTCATACAACTATATACGTTAGAATTGTAGGAACTCTTGACTATGTATTAGAACAGTTGAGGTGGAAAGAATTTAAGCACTTTATTGTATTTAGAACAAGAAGAGACATTGGATATCAATTTGCCCATTCCTTTCATTTACTACAATTAAAGCAGAAAGTAAGTGACAGAAAGGAACTATTATCCAAGCTCTGTATCTCCCAGTCCATAGCAGCTTTTACAACTAGAACAGAGATATTGTGTGTAAAATATTTTGTAAACCTTAAGGAAGAACAAGAAGAAGAGGAGGAGGAGGAGGAAGAAGAGGAGGAGGAGGAGGTAGAGATGGAAAAAAGAGGAAGAAGAAAGGGAAAATAAAAAAGAAGAGAAGGTAAAAGAGGAAATGGAATAGAAGAAGAGAAAAAAAACCTGGATATATTGGCCCTCCAAATGATAAAACTTTTAGAGTTAAAGGAATATGGGGATAATATATGCTTATTTTGTTTCTTTAAATATGGAAATGTTGTAGAACAACTATAAGGCACAATTTAATCTATAAATGTCTTTCATTTTATATTCTATAAACACTTTCACACAGTTTGCTGATTGTGGCTGATATTTACATCTCATGGATTAGCAGCCTCGGGCTGATTACTGATCTCTCTTAACTTCTTCAGGGTTTCTAAAGATCCAAGATTTCTTTAGGCTTGGAAGTCTTTTCATTGCTGCAGATCTCAACCAGTCAGAGACTTAGTAGAAAGTTTTCATGAGTGGCTGGTCAAAATTATTCATCACCTGGAGGAAAGGGTAAATTGGTAAATATTTAACAATCTGATTCTTTAGAAAAAAAATATCCCCCCCACACAATTTGTTTAATCTGCATTATTAATATTTTCTTGAGTCTAGATAATCAAGAAAATAATTAATCAAACACTGTTTGGTAAGGACTGCAGATTTCTCAAGTGTAAATGCTCACCCCAAACATTTAACAATGGATTCTTGGGAGAAGGTTAGAGCTGGCTCCTACACCTAGTATATAGGCCAGCCTTTCACTGTGGAGTAATGAGACCATTTCAATGCAATTAAATCACAGCCCATTGTAGGATCCGTACTTAAATATTCTACATTTTAGGCTCTGACAGAGCCTATGTCCACTTTAAGGAACTTGAATATTCAAAATGCTTTCTTGAGGTATCAGAGTTGAACTTTTAGGATCATGCATTTATAGCTGGAAGGGACCTTAGTAATTATTAAATCTAACTTACTCATTTTATAGATGAGGAAACTCTGGCCGAGAGTTACACGGTGAAGTGGGATTGGAACCCAGGTTTTCCTGACTTGAACTCTAACAGAAACTACACTGAACTGTGGATTCCAATGATTATTCACATTTGTAACACTAAAAGTCTTGCAAAGTATTTTTCAAACAATTTCTGAGGTGGTTGCTAAAAATACAAGGTGTCCCAAAAGACTTAGTGTGGTTTTAAAGCTTAAAACTGTGCTAAGTCTCTTGGGACACCCTGTATTATCTACATTTTACAGAGAATTGTCCAGGGGTAGGTTATGAAGTTTGGATTCAGTCAAAGGGCCTCACTTGAGGACCTAGAGGGCCACACATGGCCATGAAGCCACAGGTTCTCCATCCAGGCTAGACAAATATAAAATGGTAGATTTAAAATATGTCAAATATCTGGAGCCAAAGAGTAGTCATTAACAGTCTGATATCCTCTAGTTTGTCTCCAATGAAGTTTCCCAAGGATCTATGCTTTTCAATTACATTGTCAATGACTTAGTTAAAGGAATAGATGATACAACTATCAAATGTGTCAACAGATAGATTGCTGAGAGTTATGGCTTGCACACTTACATGCCAGGTTAAAGATTTTAAAAGATTTTGATAGGCTAAAATATTGTTCTGACTCAAATGAGTCAAAATTCAATAGAGATAAATGTTAAAGTCTTAATTATATGTTCAAAAATAATGTTTACAAATATAAAATGGAGAGGATTCTGGGAAGATGGCAGAGTAGGTCACAAAATCCCAAACTCTCCAGATTTCTCCCACAAACAAGACAAAATAGCACCTCAGGGCAAATGTCAAGCAGGTAAAAATAAAAAAGATTTGGGGCAGAATAGTGTTCCTCCTGGGACAATGGGAGAACATCCTGAGAAAAATTCTAGGACCAAGCTTTGGTGCCTGTGAAGTGTAAATACCCTCAGGCTATTATGCTGAAACAGTAAGCACTGAGCCCTGGGGCTAGCTGGGATGGGAGGTAACCTTGACTTCAACCACAGGAATTTTTACCTCCTAGAGAGTATGGAGAACTGAGTGTCTGAGCAAGCGAAGATTGAGAGAAGCTTTGCTGATAAGGGATGCCAGGCCCAGCTGTGATGTAGAGAGCTTTGGATGAGAAGGAACTAGCACATGCCTGGAGAGTGCAGAAGCAGTGGGGCAGGGACACTGCTAGCTGTGGACACTTACAGGAGAGCAGAGCTCTTGATTTTGGTTCCAGGCCAGAAGGGAGAAGTAAAGGAGGAAATTACACTAGAGGCACTATACCCCATATCCCAGGACTAGAGGTGATTACAATAATAAGCTGCAACAAATAAAAAAAAAATGAGCAGCCAAAGGAGAAAGAACCCAATTATAGAAAGTTACTACAAGAATAGAGAAGAACAGAGTTCATTTTCAGAAAAGGACACTGAAGCAAAAAAAGGTTCTTCTACCCCAAAGAGTAATGTCAAATGGTGACCTGCCTAAAAAGAATTCATAGAACTTAAAAAACACTTTAAAAATTAAATAAGACATATTGAGTAAAAAAAATTTTTAAAAATAACAGCAATCCAAGAAAAACAAGAAGATTATGAAAAGAAGATCAACCAACCAGAAAAGGAGATCCAGAATATTAAGGAAGAAAACAACTCCTTAAAAATACAAATTGGGCAAGGGGAAGCCAGCAAAGTTATAAAAGACCAAGAAATAGTAAAACAAAATATAAAGAATGAAAAAAAATAGGAAAATGTGAAACTCCTAATAAGAAAAACAACCAATCTAGAGAACGGCTCAAGAAGAGAAAACGTAAGAATAATTGGACCACCTGAAATCTACAATCAAAAAAAGAATCTTGATACAATAATAGAAGAAATAATTTAATTGTCCTGAGACATTGGAACAAGAGGGGAAAGTAGAAATAGAAAAAAATCCACCAATCACTACCTGAAAGAGATACTAGGAGGAAAACCTACAAGATGATCATAGTCAAATTCCAAAAACCCCTGCTCTGGGAGAAAATATTATAAGCAACAAGAAAAAAAAAATTCAAATATGGCAGAGCCACAGTTAGAATCACACAAGACCTTTCAACAGTGACACTAAAAGACTACAGGTCTTAGAATATTATGTATTCTATATTCTATATATCAAAGTATAAAAAAATTGGGGTTGTGGCCAAAACTATCACACCCAGCAAAGTTAAGAGTAATCCTTAATGAAAAAAAATTCACATTTAATGAATTGCCAGACTTTAAGAATTTTGTTGCAAAAAATAAAAACCCTGAACTCGACAAAAAATTTGACATACAAAATCCAAGGTAAATATAAGTTAAACATCAAAGACTAATTACAAGGGACTCAATAAGGACAGACTTTTTGCTTTTTATATAAGGAAATGTAAAATGTATGTCTAAGATTGTTACTAGTAATTTTTAGTAATAGTAGTTTAATTAGTAAAAGTAATTCAAAAGAAAGATTAAGGTAGACTTAAGTATGATGTGATTTGAAAAAGTAACTGTTTAGGAAATCTTATACAAATGAAGTGTGAAAGGAAGAACTGACACAGAAGAATTAAATTGGGGAGAAGGGTTGGTAGTTCGGAAACCCTACTCTCATTTGAAATGAGTTAAAGAGGGAATACATACATATCTAGAAGAGTATAAAAGTCTTCTAAATTCACAAAGAAGTAAAAGGCTAAGGAGATAGGGAAGAGGGGGAGGATAAGGAAGGAAATTTTAGAAGGAAACGTACTCACATCTGATCTGGGTTAAAGAGGACACTATATTCATTTGGAAGGGAATAAAAGTCTTCTAAGTTTATAAAGAAATAAGAGGATGAGGTAATAGGATAAAGGGGGTATAAAAGGCTGTTTAGATTAATGGAAATGGGAGGATAATGGAGGGATCTTTGGAGGGGGTAGGTTAAGTAATAGGAGGGCAAGGTAACAGGTAGAAATAAAGAAGAGGAGTCAGGAGGGATAGGAAATAAGAGATACACACAAATATAAAATAAAGATCAGGAGTAAAATTTATTTGAAAAATAAACATGGGTAATAATCAAGATCTCAGACAAAATTGAAGTCAAAATAGGTTTAATCAAAAGAGAAAAACAGGGAAACTACACTACATGAAAACCATATTAATCAATGTTGTTTTAGACTATTTAAAAGAACTAGGCAGTATAAGGCTGGAAAAATTGCTGTGGTGTAGAAAATGATGAGTTGTTGCACTTAGAAAAATGTGGAAAGACTTGGACTTATGAAGGAAAATGTTACCCACCCTCAGAGAAACAGAGGACAAATAAGTATATTTATTTGTATAAATACTATAGTACAGTCTTACATAGATGTATATGTATGTATATGTCTAGATATGTAAGATTATAGATATCTAAGCATATGCATGTGTATAAATATATGTATATATAAATTCATTTTTGCATGTATATATATGTGTGTGTGTGTGCATGTGGGTGTGGGTGTGTGTGTGTGTGTGTGTGTGTGTGTGTGTGTGTGTGTATACCAACATCTCCAGTTGTCCTGATCTATATCTTCACATTGGACCCAGATGGCTCCAGAGGAGAAAATGAGGATGGTGACTTTGTACAGCCATCCCTCACTTAAATTCAATTCACTTACAAGTCACGGCATTATTTTCCTGATGTCATGGTCCTCTTCAAGAATGAAGGACAAACAACAACAACAAGATATCTAAGTATATGTATGTGTATGTTAGTGTATGTATGTGCGTATATATGTATGTGTGTGTGTGTGTGTGTGTGTGTGTGTGTGTGTGTGTGTGCGTATCCTGGGGAGAGGGAAGGAGGAAGGGGGAATAAAAGGAAAAAAATAAAAAGTGCACACCAGAGAACAAAAGAAAACTTACAAGGAAGGAAAGAAAAGATGGACAGCTCTGAACATAGTGTGCTGTATTTATTATACACACTTTCTTGAAATGGAAATTTATTACTGCATTTATTTAATCCTCTCTTACATTCTGATGTATACGTAGCAATCATTTTTTTTCTTTTCCTATTTCTTATTTAAGTTTAAAATAAGTTAATAAAAATACAAAATGGGGTGGGAAAAATGATGGACCAACAGATTTTCTGAAAAAAATTCAAAATAGGTGAGAGATTTAGCAGACAAAGCTTAATATGCAACAATAGTATGATATAGCAGCCAAGAATACTAATGCATCATAGATCTAGCTTCAAGGAATTACAGAAAGATATAAGGGTATTATACTCTACAATGATCAGACCAAAACCAGAGTGTTGTACTCTGTTCATCACATTTTAGAAAGACTATTGATAAGCTAAAGGAATTCCAGAAGAGAATAACCAGAAAGGCAAAGATCCTCAAGGTCATGCTCCTTATGGATCAGCTGACAGATGTTTAGCCTGGTGATTTCAAAGTTGAAAGAGACAAGATTTATGGGGGACACGATATCTACGTTCAAACATTTGTAAGGCTGCCATCTGGAAGAAGGATTAAATGTGTTCTGCTTCACTCCATAGGGCAGAGTCAGAGCCATAGGCGGAAGATGGAAAGAGGAAAATTTAGGCCTGATGGTAGGAGACATTTCCTAATAATTAATGTTATCCAAAAGTGAAATGGGTTGCAGAGAGAGAGAGAGAGAGAGAGAATTATCTTCCCATCCTCCTTGCATCCCACCCTCTTTCCTAGTTTGAGATATTCAAGCTAATGGTTGAAGGTCATTTGAGTTTGTTACAATGGACATTCTTTTTCAAGCATAAGTTGAACTAGAAAACCAGTGATGTCACTTTTAATTCTGACATTCTGTGATTCTGTCATTTTGAATATGATTCTTTTGTTCAGCTGGAATGATAATTATTCTTATGTAGCACATAGAAGTTTGCAAAGGCTTTTACAAAAAAAGCTAGTGAGATAGATATTGTAAGTATTATTATCAGATATACATGCTACAGAAAAATCCATGCAGGGAACAGTCAGGCAAATAGAGCCTGATGGTAGTAAGAAGGCATAGAAATCAGTGAGTTTTAACTCGCAGCCCAGAAGAGATGAGAAGCTATAAGGGACTTCCAAATCTACTTAGTGATCCTGTATTTACAAATTATAGATAGTATTTTCATTTGATGGATGAGAATACACTTACTTCTTGTTCATACCTTGACAAATTATAAGTACTTTGATAAGGAACCAATCCAGCTAGTCATGCCCATGAGTGTCCATGCAGATGGAATACAGAACTAGGAAACAGAAATAGGAGGGAAATACAGCAATTTGCCACGGTAATTAGCAAATTTTTCAGAAGATTATGGAAGAACTATGATTTACTTTTAGAATTTTAATACTATTTCTAGTCCTTCTACACCAACAATGTGGAAACTCAGAAAACTTTTGAATGAACTTAAAGACTGTGATACATTAATCTTCTTGCCTGAGTAAATCGTTAGCTATTTTTGGGTGACCTTTCTGCTAAAATAGAATGTGAAAAGGCTTAAGGCCTATTTCTTTATGCACTAGTTTATTGGAGAGAAATTTATAAATGCTAAACAGAATAAAAGAAATAATCCAAAAAGAAAACAGGGATGAAAAATATTTTTGAGCAAGAGGGGACTATAAACCAAATATTAAGAGTTTAGCTCATGAAATACAATGATGGAGAGGGAAAGAGGAAAGAAACTAAACTACTCACACTTTCAGAGTGAACAGATCTAGACCCTTTACTGAAGAGTGAGGATACGTAATTTTAACAGGTACAAGGAAACCAGGAACCTAAGAACCCTGGAAGAAAATACATCATGGTTGTTAGTGATGTCTGGTAAGGCACATGGAGGTAACCATATAGAGATTTGGTGTGGCCAGTTGGGAAACATGCTGTCCTGGGAACATCTCTCAGGGACATGATGGAAAGTTCAAAAAAAAATAATTCTATTAAACAAACTATATAGATAAAGCTCTTGTTCTAGATGTCAAAGTCTATTTTGTCAAATGCTACACATTTCTGATAATTCAGTTAGGGCTGAAAAAACTCAGAAAGGTACTCTCAGAATTACAAAATATTAGATAAGAAATTGAAGGATTTGGTAGACACAAATGATATTACCATTGTTTATACAAATTGAAGGTTAAGACTTTGGCAGGAAGAGGAAGCTATAGAACATGAACAACTAACTAAGTAGAGATTGCCAAAGATCAGTATTTGGTTTTCTGGGCTATGACTTAAGATATTAGAAGGATGCGCCTTGAACAGGATCTTTGAAATATTTTGTAAGGACAAAAGAATATAGTCCATTGTGAATTATTGATATAAATAGATGCTTTGATCTTACAAAAAATAAAGAAAATATATATGAACAAGAAAAATGTGCAGGAAGAAGTTTTCAAAGACAAAATAAGGGGTATTATTTCATAGGAGTGGCTGCTGGGTGGAGCAGTGGATGAAGTAAGGAAAACCTATCTTCCTGAGTTCAAATCTGGCTTCAGACACTTACTAGCTTTGTGCCCCTGGGCAAGTCACTTAATTCTGTTTGCCTCGGTTCCTCATCTGTAAAATGAGCTGGGGATGGAAATGGCAGACTACTCCAGTATCTTTGCCAAGATGACTACAAATGGGGTCATGAAGAATCAGACACAACTGAAATGACTGAACAATGACAACAATAAAATTTCATAGAAAGGAGAATATCAATAGATATTATGAGTAGAATAAGAGGAAGGTAGTTAGAAAGGTAAGGTGAGAAAATAAGAAATGAAAAGAAAAACAAATACAATATTAAGTAATTTTGGATTGAAGCATTGAGAAAATTGGTTCTAAAAGAGTTTAACTTTTTAAAATGAATAATTGGCTATAATTTTTTAAGCAGTTGCTTAGAAAAGAAGTATAAACAACTACAAGTAGATCTGAGAAGCAAGGCTAAAAAAGTCAACTGTTGTAAAGGGTAGGGGAAACCATAGAATAATATTTATATTAAGTATACAGTATTTGCATTTAAACTCTAGTTGAGTGGCTGTATATATACACACATACACACACACACAAATATATACATATATACACACACATATGTGAGTATATAGATACATATGTGTATGTATATATACATACATTATATATGTGTATATATGTGTGTATATATATACACACATATATATTTATAAAACTGTAAAATGATCTCCTCCCTAGAAGAAAAGGTAAAAAGATGAAAGGACTACCACTTCTTTCTAGATTTTCTTAACATCATTCTCTTCTGGTTCTCCTGCTACATGTATGATTACGCCTTCTCATTTTTCTTTGCTAGATCTTTATCTAGGACACACCTACTAACATATGCACCTACCAAGGTTCTGTCCTGGTTCCTCTTCTCTTTTCTATTCTCTTCTCTTTTCTTCTCTTGTCTTTTCTTCTTTTCTCTTCTTCTTCTCTTCTGTTCTCTTCCTTTCTCTTCTCCTCTCTTCTCTTCTTTTCTCTCCTCTCCACTTCTCTACCCTTCTCTTTTCCCTATGTACTATTTCACTGAACAATTTCATGAATTCCCAACCTTTTCGTCTCATATCCATGCTGATTACTAGGTCGTATTGTCCTTCTTATTATATTTTATGGCCTACTTATTAATATTGTTCCAGTTATTTAGGTCTGCATTTGTATAAAGAATGTTTTGTAATTTTATTAATGTATTTCCTAGGTTGGTTGTGTCATCCAACTATTTTATATCTGTAATTATTTTAAATGGAATTTTTCTTTCTTGCTCTTCCTCCTGAATATTGTTGGAAATATACAGAAATCCTAAGTATTTATACGGGTTTTTATACTGGAACTTTCCCAAAATTATTTTCTTCCTTTTTTTTTTAAGTTGACTCTCAAGGTTCCTCAAAGTGAAGTTCTCTATCATAAGCAAAATATGATAATGTTTCCTTCTTACCTATACTGTACTTATTCATTCAGTTTCTTTTTCTTATCTTATTGCTATAGCTCACATTTCTAGCATTATATTGAATAGTAATAGCGTTAACGTACACCCTTACTTTACTTATTACATCATTTGATCCTCACAATTACCCTGTCAGGCAGGTGCTATTATTATTCCCACTTTACAGGTGATGAAACTGAGGATGAGTATTTAATTCAGGGGAAGTGGTAGGTGCAGCAACTGTTTTGTGTGGTCTGGCCTGGCTTCACTTTAGGTGATCTTCTTTGAGATCACCATTGTTTTAACTTTCCTGTCACCTGAAGCATACAGGTCCAGTCCATGGGGAGTTTCTGTCAGAGTTCCCTTTGGTCTGCTTGTGAGAATGCCTTTCTGACATAGTATGGCTAGTTCTCTTGGTGAACATGGAGACAGATGGGCAGTAGCCATTTTATCTTAATACTGTTTTCAAGTTGGGAATTGTAACTTTTTTATAACTCGTCACCAGTAATGTTTTTATTTTAATTACATTTTATGGTCCACAACTGCCTCATTACATTCCACCCACAAACCTGAATCACTGTACTGGCCTACATTAACATATCAAGATATATATTGTTTTGGTTGGGAGGATCTTGTTAAGTTCATTATAGAATTTCTCTACTTATCTTCTCCAATATATGTTTAATGTTGTAAAGGAGAATGGTGAAGAGCATGTTGGAACATAATGTTTAGATTAAGGAAATTAAAAAAGGAAAAGGACAGTACACACCACAAAAGGCTCATATTTTTCTATTATGAATATTTTGTATAAGAACTAATTTAATTTTTTGTGGGGAAAAATTGACAAAAAATGCTTCCCCAATCCTGGTTACTATGCTTTGAATTAGCACATAATTTATAGATGGGGAGTCAGTGGATACTCTTTGTAATACCAGAGAGTTTAATGTAGTCTTATGAGTTTTTTTTCTTCAAAATCCAGAGCAATTTGTTCCCTTTTGTCTGTTCCCTACTGAACTCTCCCTTCCTACCCACTTCTCTATACCAAAAACTCAAAACACAACAAAAGTCAGCTTGTTTTATATGAAGAAAAAGCCCATTCAAAAATATATTTTTAAAATTGTAACCAGTGAGGAACTTTGTTTTAATGATATTTTATTCCCCCCCAATTACATATAAAAACAATTGTCTACATTCTTTTTTTAAATTTTGAGTTCCAAATTCTTTTTTTTTCTTCCCTCCTTCTCTCCGCCTTCCCTGTGATAGTAAGCAATCTGATAAGGGTTATGAATATACAGTCATGTAAAACATATTTCCATATTAGTCATTTTGTGGAAGAAGAAAGAGAGAGAGAGAAAGAGCAAAAAATAATATGCTTTGGTCTATACTCAGACTCCAACCATTTTTTTTTCCTCTGAAGTCTTTTGGGATTATCTTAGATCATTGTATTGCTGAGAATACCTATGTTATTCACAGTTGTTCATCATACAATATTGTTACTGTGTAAAATGTTCTTGTTCTGCTCACTTCACTCTGTATCAATTTATGTAAGTCTTTCCAGGTTTTTTTTTCTGAAATCATCCTACTTATCATTCCTTGTAGCACAACAGTCTTCTATTACAATCATATACCGTAACTTGCTCAGCCATTTCCCAATTGGTGGGCATTATCTCAATTTCCAATTCTCAGTCACCACAAAAAGACATACCATAAATACCCTTGTATTAGCAGCAAATTTCTAAAAGATTTTAAAAGTTCAGGAAAACCGAATGGTAACTTGATCCCATTTTGTCTGTCAGAGATGAAGGAGGAGAAGAGAAAGAGGAAGTACAGAGTGGATAAATTCATTAGGTCCCAGCAATACCAGGAGATGGACACAGTTAGATAGACAGTAAGATCTGTAGAGGCGTGTCAGTGTGCCAGGCAAAACCTTATCATGTTATTTTGGTCAATGCAGGGTAGTAGCATCCTTTCCTTGTAATTAACTTTTTCAACTGGTACAAGTCTACACCTTTGAGACTCCCTCTCTGAGTTCAGAAGTTCCTAGGATTTCATGTTCAACACCTATCACAATTGTTCAATTTATCCTTCTAGTTGGAAAACTACATTTCCCATCAAATCCATGATGCTGATAATAGGCTACAATAATATGGGAAATAGATTCTTTGGTTTCTGCAGAAAAATTGTTTGATATAAATAAAATGTAGATGATAATAGTCATCCTATCTAATTCATAGATTATTTTCATTTATCTAATTTATAAATATGAGACATTGTGCCATTTTCTTTTTCCTGTTAGAAAACTGCATTTATGTCTAGAGTCAGTTTATATTGAATTTGTGCTGAATAAGAACATAAGCACCTTAAAACACTAAGCTAACTTAAATTTACTTTTCTGACCAAAAGCTGAATGGTTCTAAAGTTGTCATAATGTGCAGTTGATAAGGATAGTAGATATATTAGACATATTGATTACTTCAGAGTTTCCTGATAGAAGAGAATACAAATTGTCTTCTAATTCCTAATTAAGGAAACAACAGCAACAATTCAGACAAACTAAAGAAAGAAAGAAAAAAAATTATGATGAAGTGACAGAACTTAAATACAGGGCAAACAATTAGGGCTTTAATCATACAGTACAAGAAAATGAAGTTTAATAAAATAACCATGTGAACAATCGAATTTGTTAAAAAGAATTACAGAATAATTTCAGTTTTTAAAGCATTTTGAAGTGAAAAGAAAATGTTTCGACAAAGTGTTTTAAAATAATAGATTTTAAAACTATTGGGGGTACTATTGGTTATGATCCTTAAAGGAAAAATGAAGCAAACAATGCGCATTTATTAAGCACAAGACACTTTTTTAAAAGTCCTTGCATTCAAGGAATATATATATGTATTTGAGGGTGGATATAACGTATAAAGAGATATAATAAAGGGAGGAAAATAGAGTAACTAAGGAAACAGGAAAGATTTTCCTTATGAAATGGCCAATGAGCTAAGCTTTGAAGAAACCAAGAGATTGAAAGAGGCAAATGCAAGGAAGGGATGCATTCCAAGCCTGGGATAAAGTCTATGGAAAGGGATAGAGTTGGGAGATGGAGTGCTGAGTTCAGAAAATAAAAAGCCCAGTTTGGTTGAAATGTAGAATGAGTGAAAAAAAAATGTGCAGCATAATAACCCAGGAAAGGTAGTCTGGAGTAAGATTGTGAAGGGTTTAAGTGCCAAACTTAGGCATTTTCCTTTTATCTTACAGTCCAGTGTAAGTTTTTTTGGTCTCTTAAATGAGATGTAACAAAGAAAGGTTTGTGCTTTCAGTAGATTAGTTTGGAATCCATGTGAAGAAGGGAATAAAGAGTGTAGAGACTGATAATCAGGAGTCCAATCAGAAGGCTGTTGAAATGGCCCCAGACCAAAAGCTGTCTAACTTTAAATGGTGTAGTGATTCAGATTATAGGCTCAGTTCCATTTAATCACCTCATACCAAGTAGAAGAGCAGAAAATAATATTAAATTTTCAATAGGGAATGGTGAAACAAGATCCCACAAAGTAATTCTTACAATCATGAAAACTACACTGTACATAAAGATGGCACAGACAATGAAAAATAATATTATTAAATATATGCACAAAATGGCACAGCAAATAAAAATTAGGCAGATTGCAAAAATATGTTGATAGGAGCACAATAATATTAGGGGAAATTAATAATACTTTCTCAGATCTAGATTGAACCAACAGATCAATAAATAAGATAAATAGATATGAATGGATTGTTGGATAAACTAGAGATAAATGACAGATGACAATTTCTAAATGAGAATATTAAGGAATATGAATATATCTCATCTCCAAATAATATATTTTGAAACTCATAGACTTTTGTGATTTTAAAAAATCAATAACAAGTGTTAAAATTCATAAATAATAAACATGATTTATATCAATAAAATGGATATAAAGAAAAGGGATATCAGCAAAAGTTACAGACCTAATTAAAGAATAAGTAGTAATACATTGAATTGTGAGTATGTCAAAGAGCAACCCATGGAAACAATTGTTATGGCATAAAACAGGAAAAATTTAAAATTTATAAAGAATTTTTGTTAAATTAAACGTATGAAACTTTACAGAATTCTGATGAAGTGGTTCTCAAAGAAAAATTACATTAAGACATTAAAAGAGGAAAATCATTGAACTAAGTATTTAAAAACTCTTATAGAAACAAATTCACAAACTTATTGCAAAAGATTAACTTAAAAATTGTAGGAAAAATAGATAAAACTTTTAAAAGACAGTAGAATTGTTAAATCTATGAGAGCTATTTTAAAATTCCTAACAAAATCAATAAACCATTAGCTTGTCTAATAAAGACAGAGGAAAATCTAATTAATAAAATTCTAAAATGAATAATGTGAATTTGTAAGAAACATACAGGAAATAAAAAGAATGGTCTGAAATTGCCATTCATAAGTATAATCCATTAAAGCTGAAAATTTGTCAGAAATGGATGAGAACCTATAAAAATATAAGTAATCAAAACAAGAACTACAGATCTTATTCAACATGATGATAAAAAAAAGAAATTGAGCAATCCATAAAGGAACCACAAAAACTCTGACTATGATGGATTTGCAAGAGAACAGCATCAACTTTTAAAGACCAGTTATTGTCTAAGCTACCAAAAAAAAAATACTTACAAAGATAGTAGAAAGATAGAAAAATGTAGAAAGATAGAGTGAGCATTTATTAAGTATGTGTATAGTTAACCTCCGAATGTGTGGAATATCATCATATCTTTTTTTTTCTTTCCTTTTCTTCAAATCTGTGATTTTATTCATTCAGAGAATTCCTGATATGGAAATTGCTTCTACTGATACAAATCAGCAAACTTAGCTTTAATTTCTATTCTTAAAGAGTTGCCTGGGAACTTCAGAGATAAAGGAACTTCCTCATGGTCATATAGTTAGGATATATCAGAGGCAGGTCATGAATCCAAGTCTTACTGTATCCAAGGCTAATTCTTTTTCAACTATGCCACTCTGTATTAACTATATTTCTTTTCTATTCATTGAGATTGAAAGTAGTATGACTTCCATAATAAACCAAGTTATCTTGCTGAGTACTTTACCAAGTCACAGCTGGAGGAACTTAAATGAAATCATTTGAGAGAGTTTCATCACCACAAGCCTTCAAAATGGAAGAGCAACTCACAAACTCTTAAGAAAGAAACTATGGAGAGAGAACAAGAAAGGAAATAATTTTCTAGAGGAGAATTTCACCACAGGAGGAGGATTGCTTCCAACTATTCTAGCCAGAGATTGCTAGAGTCAAGGAAGAAATATACTAGGCAAACTTAGGACATTGTGACTTTCCAAATCAGGGATGAATAAAACTATATTCTTCTTAGAAATTCATAATTTCTATCTAGCTATGTTATAAAGACAGTTTTGCCTTTTGGAAACTTATACCAGCCTAAGTCCAAAGTGTGGCATGTGGTCCTAAACTGGAACGATTTCAAGTATCAGCCTGGAAATAGATTGTGTCTGCCATTTGAGTATGAACTTAAGTAAAATCAAAAAGATTCATCATTAGATGGTTGACCACCAGGTGATTGATATTTCTCAGCCACAGAAAGACATTAAATTATATAGTAAGGCTGGTGGGTGGAAGGGTTAGTGATCTGTATTGTTAAAGGGAAAACCCACAGTGAGAAAAGAGGATAGAGCTGCCATTTAGTAGAGTTTGTTGAGTACACATGATGGTGAGGAGTCTGGCCAGTACCTGCAAGGCAAGATTTCCTTCAAGGGTGGTGGCAATAGAAGAACCTAGACTTCAAGATAGTAGATTGAGTTACACGGTGCCAAATCTCTGGCCATACAAAATGTGACTCCCTAATTTCAAGGAGATTCCTACTCTTTTGAGTTTTGTAACCATCAACTACTACATCTATGTGTCTCAGCCCATAAATCTGGGTTCCCTGCAGATTTTTTGGTAACTTACATGACTTAGCTTTTTGAATTGCCCCAACTTCACAGACTACCATGAGACAATGGCAAGTCACCAAAGAAAACTGTAGTTTCATGAATGACCCATCTTGAAATCCCTTTCTTCTATAGTGATTCTCCTCAAACCTCTCTAGTGCCTTCTACTTTGCCAAAAGCACCAAAGGTGGCTTCTGCCTGACTATATGAAGGGAAGGAGGGAAGCAGGGGGCTAGAGTATGATGAAAATGTCATATCTTTTGATAAAGTCCCAGGTCTGGGATAGGGAACCCTCAGGTTAATAGGGAAACAACTTTGTCCCTTCCCCATCCTACAAGAAGAATGAGAAAGTGATTTGTTTCCAGCTAGGTGGTTGAAAGGAAGAAAGCAAAGGAGGAACTGTGTAAAATGATAGCATGAATAGTTGAGTCAGAGCTGAGAGAAAAGGGACTAAAACCAAACAACAAGGCTGGTTTAGTGAACCAAGAAATTCCTCAGAGCACACCAATGCTACCAAACTCTATGATACTAAAATTGTGAAGGCTGGGGCATTCTTGTAGCCAAGCACTGAGGGTCTGCATATGAGCAAAGATAGAAAGTGCACAAAGTGAGTGACAGTATTTTTTTAGGTGAAACACTAAAGAGACCAAGACAAATGATTTAATAGAAATCCCAGGAGACAAACAGATAAATCAATGGAGAGGATTCTAAACCAGAAGGATAAGTAATACTTCTCAGAGAATTCAAAACTATCTTAATAAATATCATATGAGATAAAGTGAATCAATAGTGCTCAGTGAAAAACAGAAATGCATGGACTCCCCAGAGAACATGGAATTACAATAAGAATGTATGGAATAGTTCAAAGGGAAAAAAATGCACAAAAAGTAGGAATGAATGTTGATAAGAAGTGAAAGCTATCACTATAGAATATAAAAATGCAATATATCAGAAAAAAATGAATACTTGTAGAATCTCTCCAAAGAAGTGAAGGAAAATTTCACATATTTGAAATACAAAATTCTGAAGTAGAAGAAATGTTGGGCAAAGGAAAAAAATGGCAGGAAAGTGAAAAAAGCACATTAATTAAGCCAAAAGCCCAGACCAGGAGACAAAATATAAATCCTAAACAATCCAGTCTTAGAAAAAAGGAATAAAACTAGCTGTAAAGGAATTACCAAAGGAAAAAAGAACAGAAAAATTAAAAAGTCTTAGTCTTGATATTGCCACAGGAGAATGCTATCAAACTTTTGAAGAACAATTAGTACCAACATCACTAAAGTTATTCTCAAAAATTGAGAAAAAGTACCCCACAAGTTTCCTTTTTTATGCGGAAAATATAGTGCTAATAAATATTGTGCTAAACCAGGAAAGAAAAAGAACAGAGGATAACTATAGACCAATATCATAATGAATACCAATTCAAATATTTTAAACACAGTAGAGACAAACAAGTTACTATGATTCATCCAAGAAATCATTCAACATATACAACATGGGTTTATTCCAGGGGTGCAAGGACAGTTCAACATTAGGAAAATAATCAACGTAATTAATCATATTAAAATAAATATATCCAAAACAATATGGTTATTTAAAAGATATGGAGAAATTCTATGACAAAGCACAACACTCATCAATTTTTAAAACTCTACAAATTATAGGCATAGAAAATACCTTTTTAAATATATATATTCGTACATACATATATACATACATGTGTATGTATACATATACATATACATATACATGTACATGTAGATATACATATAGGTGAAGCAATTGGTGTTAAGTGACTTGACCAGAGTCACACAGCTAGTGAGTGCTATGTGTCTGAGGCCGGATTTGAACTCAGGTCCTCCTGCCTCCTGAGTCAGTGCTCGATCCACTGCACCAACTAGCTGCCCTCTTTTTAAATATTTTTTATTAAAAAAGGTATCTAACACAAAAAGCAATTACCGTGTGTATTGGGATTACACTAAAACATTTCCTAATGTATCCAAGAGTAAATCAAAGTGTGATGTTCTCACCATTATTATTTGATATACTTCTGTATATCAAGAATTTAAGGAGACAAACCAGAATAGCTAATCAAAAAGATGGGGAAGAAATTGAATGCTTAGAGATGGGTAAAGAGAAGATAGAACTATCACTAATTTGCTAATGGCATGATAGTTTTCTTACAAAATTCTAGGTAAATATCAATGATACTAATTGAGACAACTAATACATTCAGAAAACTTTAGGCTACAAAATAAATCCTCAAAAATCAACTACATTTCTAAATAATAATTACAAAATACAAGAGACCACAATAGGAAGTGATTCTAAATAACTACATTGTAAATAACTACAAAAGGTATGAAGTATCTTGGGATCAATCTATCAAAGCACACAGAATACTCATACAGTTTCAGTTAAATTACAAAGTGCTCCATAAAGAAATAAAGAACAATTTAAATAGCTGAAGAATAGTCAGTGCTGCTAATTTGGCTGTTCAAATATAACAAAACTACCAAAGTTAATTTATTGTTTTACTACAATATCAATCAAAGTATTAAAGTAATACTTTACAGAACAAGGTAAAATAATAACAAAATTCACTTGAAGAAAACATCTAGAATATAAAAGGGAATAAATAAAAAGATAGGATGGAACTTCCAGACATTGAACTATATTATAAAGTAGCAGTCCTCAAAACCATCTGGTATTGGTTAAAAAGGATAAGTACATCAATGGATCTTACTAGACAAAGTAAAATCAAGTACAATAGAAGTCAATAATCTAGTGTCCAACAAACTAGAAAACAAGTTACTTAGGAAAGAACTTTCTGATTTAAAAAAAAAAGAAAAGAAAAATTGCTAGGCAAACCAGAATGCAGTCTGGAAGATATTAGGTTTATGCCAAAAACTTACACCATATTCCTCAATATATACTTAAAATATATGTGGTCTTAACATTAATGATCATACTATAAAAAATGGAAGAAAAGCAGATAATGTCTTTCAAAGTTATGGGTAAGAGATATATTAACAAAACAACAGATAAAGGCAATTGCAAAAAATATGTAAAAGATAAATTTGATTGCATGAAATTGAAAAAGCTTTGACTCAAACAAATTGATATGCCTAGGATAAGAAAGCAAATTATTGAATGATTAAAAAATTTGTATCAATTTCTCTGATAAGCATGTTAGCCAAGATATCTAAATATTAATAGATATAAAGACACACATAGAGACATGAAAATAAAATATATATTTTATAAAAGTTTGTATATGTGTGCAGACACACATATATATGTGTGTATTCCAAACCACTAATAAGAGAAATTAAAATCTAAGCAATCCTGAGATTTTACTATACAGTCTGCAAATAGCCAATAACAATTCATCAATAAAGTACTGAAATATTCAATGGTGGGTGGGGTTGTGAGAAGATAGGCACACTAGTGCATTGTTTGGTGTATCCATGAATTAAAAGAACCATTTTAAAAATCAAATTGAAATTACCTAGATAAAGTATACAAAATATCCATATTCCCTGACTCAGAGATTCAACCACCAGGTTTTATGCAAAGCAGGCCATTGATAAGAAGAAAATTCTCATATAAACAAAAAATATTTAAATAAGCATTATTTTGTGATAGTAACAAATTGAAAATGAAGTAGGTAGCCATTGATTGGGAAAGGGCTAAACAAATTGTAATACATAAATGTGATTGAATATTTTTGTCCTACAAGAAATAATGGATATGATGAATGCAGAGAAGCATAAAAGGATCTACATGAACTGATCAGAGCAAAATAAGCAAAACTAAGAAAATAATTTGCACAATGATATCAACAACGTAAATACAAAGTATAACCAAACAAAAAAATTCAAAAGTGAAAGTTGCAAAATTACCAAGAAAAAATCTTAGCTCAAAAGATAAGATATAAGAAGAAATCACCATCCCTTTGCAGAGATGACAGAACTAAAATATGTTACGTTGCACATACTTTCAGACATTTTTTGATGTACTGATTAGCTATTCTGGTTTGTCTCCTTAAATTGTGTTTTAAAATATCATTTGTTCTATGAGATGGCATTTCTATACCACCTCAAGGTTTGCAAAGCATTTTACAAATGTCCTCTCATTTTAGCTTCATAATAAGCCTTAGAGATATGTGTGCTATAATTACCCTTATTTTACAAATAAAGAAATTGAGATTTATCTAGACTAAATGACTTGTCCAGAGTCACACATTTAGTCAGTGACTCAGGCTGGATTTTAACTCAAATATTCTTGACTCCAAATCTAGAAATTAATCCATTGCAAAAACATAAATAAAACTGTGCTAAAATATTAAATACTAATTAATGTCTAGACTTCACAACTTATTCCCAAAATTTGAGAATGAAAATACCAAACTTCTTGTATAAGACAAATATAGTTCTAATTTCTAGAACAAAGAATAAGAAAGCAAAGAAAGAAAACTATCATTTAATATCATAAACTATTATTAATTTTCAGATTTTAAATAAAAGCCTGGCCAAATATGGTAACATATAAAAATATATCACATATCAAGAGATACAAAAAAGGTGTTTGCCAAAGTATGGTACTCATGTAGCTTTAAAAAATCTATAAAATACAAGATAAGCTTTCTAAAAATCTTATAAGCAAAAATCTTATAAATCTTATAAATCTTATAAGTTATATATTTAAAATCTTAAATGAGCATTATATGTAATGAAGAAACATGAAAAGTTGTCACTAAATATAGCAGTAAATTATGGATGTCCCTACTTTCTCTATTAATTAACATAATAGTAAAAATGCTAAGAACCATAAGCTAAAATTAAAGCTAAATTAAAGCTAAAACAATAGAAAAAGAGGAGATAGATATTTGGTAGTGAAATAATGGTTTATTTAAGCAATCACAGAGAATAAGAAAAAAAATTGATACAATTAATACCTTCAGTAAATTAGAGGCATACAAAATAAACTCACAAAATTCAATTGTATTTCTATATAGGAAAAACAAAACCTAGTAACAAATATTATCAATGACAACCCCATGCAAAATAATTATAAAATGTATAAAATATGTGGACATCAATTTAATAAGATATGTATGTATATATGTATAATTACAAAGCATTCTTTAAAATAAAAGACTTAAATAACAAGAGATATTCAGTGTTGATCTAGGTTGTGCTAGTATAATAAAAATCTGATGATACTACCTAAAATTACTTTATGGATTTAGTACTAAAACAAAATATGCAAGGATACTCAATAGAGATAGATAAAATAACAATATATTTGATATAAAAGATAAGCATGGGGAAATAAATAATGAAAAAGTGATGATAAGAGATAATAGCACTTAGAGAACTCAAATTATAGTAATAAAGTAATAATTATCCAAAATACTTTGTGTTAGCTAAAAAAAGTAATGTAGATTGGTAGAGCAGTGTAGATAAGGAAAAATCAGATATTATTGACCTCAATATATCAATGTTCAATAAATCTGAGAACCAAACTTACTTCAGGAAGAATTCCCTATTTGACCAGAAGGGTTGTGAAAAGCAGAAATCAGTTTGACAAAAATTAGGTTTAGACAAATATATTGTAATATATATAACCATAAGTTCAAATGAGTTAACTAACCAAATATTGAAAATATAAAAGGGAACTCTCACAACTATGTACAATGGCTGCCAGGGGAAAGAGGAGAAAGAATGCCAGATTCCTAATCAAATAAGTGATAGAGGTGATCAGAAAAGATAAAATGGTAATTTTGATTATAAGAAAATTAAAAAAAAAACTTTGCACTAACATTAATAATGCTACTAGGATTTTTTTTAAAAGTAGTCAATGGTGGAGGGGAAATATATTTCCTTCTAATAACTCTGATGCATTTTTGATATCCTATATATATATATATATAAAATATCCAATTTGATATCCTATATATATATACATATATATATATATAATTAATGCAAATATGTAAATCCAAAAGTCATTCTCCAATGGGAAGGTGGTCAAAGGATATGAACAAATAATTCTTCAAAGAATTGCAAATTATTACACAACATGAAAAATTGCTCCTAATAACTATGAAGAATAATGCAATTCAAAACAACTCTTAACAGATAATCACTGTTGTCTAAGGTCATTTAATGATTTTACATAATGACCACAATTTAAAGGCCTAGACAGTATGTTAGCCAGCAATTAATTGGTCTCCTTATCAAGAAGAAAGACATAGAAGCAAGGGACAACATTGATTTATCATATAAATAAATGTCCAGACTTCTAAACATGATAATTATACTTATAAGCTTTATCTCTTCATAAATAAGTGGTAGGTAGAAGGGAGAATTTACTGAAATTATGAAGAGAGATGCATTTAGTTGGGTCATCTTGATCAATTATGGATGAAACTGGAAGGAGGACAACATCTAAGGAGACAATATGGAAGATACTTGTCAAAATTTATCTAACAAACTATTTTTTCCAATTGAGGCCATGGAACTACTGCATTTGGATTCTACCATCATAGTCCCTTATATACTGAATGAGGAAATAGAAATGACACTAAAGAAAACATCTGGAACGAGCAGCACGGCTTCCACAGAGGAAGTCACTGCTAGAAGCAACACAATTTTGAGGACATTGGAGCTTCCATTCTTAAGATAACTGAAAGTAGAAAGATTGGCAAATTCTTGGAGAAAATGTGGACTTTTATGACAGGAAAAAGTAGATCAGAAAAATATAAAAACTGCTGAACCATACATTTATTTTCTATTTCTATAAAGTCATTAATATGTACATACATTGAGGGCATCTTTGATGAAGGCATGCTAAAGAAACAAGTAGGATTTGGCAAAAATTATATGACAGAGTATAATTTCCTAGTCTTATGACTGAATAAAAATGAGGAAGGGGAAAAGAAAACAAGGATTTAGTAGAGCAAAATGAGAATCTAAAGTCTTTCCTCCAAAAAGTGTCTCTTGTGTATGTATTAAAATTGTCTCCTTGAACAAATCAAAAAAGGTAACTGTTCAATTACCCTCTAGTTATTCATATAAACAAGGTATGAAACAGAAAGCTTTATGCTCACTAAAAGTGTTATCTGCTGTTGTGGAAGATGCCCAACATAGGATTCAAATATAAGGAGGATTCCCCCAGAGATGATGTAGTACTCCAGATATTCTTTGTGAATGTCATAATAAAGATTGAAACAAACACTAAAACATATCAGAGCCATGTTAAAAATAATAATCATAATCACTCAAAACACTTGACTTATCTATCCACACTGGGGGGCAGTGGGGATAGGAAATAGAAAAAAGACCCTTAATATGCAGGGAATGGTGCAGTTTAAGAGAGCTCCCAAAACTCCCTCATCTGTACACTTCAGATAAACAGCAAACTGATCCTAGAAATGAAAAAAAATAGCAGGAGGGTTGATTATGTTGCATTTAGAAAACTGCATATTTTTTCTCAAGAAACATGACTTTTCCTCTCAAACAAAATCCTTCTTTTGAATGGCAGACAATTTTTTAAAATGTTTTATTGATTGATCTTTTTTTTTTTTAAATATCACTGTCACTTTCCCATTATTTCACCTACCTCACTCAATGGAACCCTCTTTTGTGAAAATTGAGTTGAGCAAAGCAAGCCAATACATTGGCCATGTTAACAGTATGTTTCTTATCCAGTACCTCACTGACTTCTAAGAAAATAAATTATGTTTTACTGTCAGTTCTCTGAAGTTGATTTATCTCAGTATTGACCAGAGTTCTAATACCTTTTAAAATCATTTTCCTTTACATTATGGTCATTATATAAATTGCTCCTTTACTTTTCTATATTTGATTCTATATACATTTAAACAAGTGTTACTGAATTCCTTATATTTATTGTTTCTTATGGAATCATAAAATTCCATTACATTCATATATCATAATTTTTTCAACCACTGACCAGGTAATAGGCATCTATTATATTTCCAGCTGTATTGTACAACAAAAGTGCTATGATAGATGATAGCTAGCTAGCTAGCTAGCTAGCTAGCTAGCTAGATAGATAGATAGATAGGTAGATGGATGGAAGGTTAGATAGAAGAATAGTGTTTTCCCCCCCTTTGAACACCTGTGTTACCCTGTCCTAGTCATTTAACCTCTCTAAGCCTCCATTTCCTATGAAATTAGGATAATAATATCACCTCTTATGGTTGTTATGGAAATAAATGAGATATTTGAAAAGTACATGGCAAAACTTAAATCACTATATAAATGCTAGCTAAAAGTATTAGGAGATTTTCCTGGATGTGAATTTTCTCTCCTGTAGCCCTTATCTTGGCTTTTTTCAGCCCTTGGATAATATACTCTGCAGAAGTTCCAGTAACTGATCAAGTCTGGCTTTCAACCATGCCTGTTCTTATCCAGAGCCATAGCTTGCAGCTCTGGCACACAGAGCAAATAACCCTAAATGTGCATGTTTTCTGGTAAGCTTTGTAATTAAAATATTTTTTAAAACATTGCAAACTTTAAGGAATTGAAGGAGAAACTTCATGGGAGAAGAGAGCCTTGGGCACTGCCTGATGCAGGACACAAGTGGTTCCTGTAACATTGCGATAGCACATCTAGAAAAGGCTGCCATCTGGAAGGAACATGTTCCTAAGCAGGAGAGATATTCATTTGTAGTACATAGAAGAGCAAGAAGAGATGTTAGACAGATACACATAAATAGATGATAAATAGGCAGAAAGACACAGAAACAGGGAGGTAGTGTGAGAAATAAAGCAGCTATTCAGTGTTAACTATGTGTCAAATGCGGTAGTAGAAATCCAAATACATGAAAACAAGATGGTATCTCCTCTCAAGGTACTTAAATTCCAATAGGGTAAGAAAACAAAAAAAGGAGCTGGAATGTAGGAGGAGAGGGTGACAAAGTTTGGATATGCGCATGGGAGCAAGGCTGGTGAAGAGACAGAGCAGTCTAGAGACTGAGTTAACCTAGGAATGAAGCAAATGAGTGACCTTGAGATTAAGCAAGTCTGGACAGGAGCTTATCAATCAAGAGAAAAGATCTAAAGTGGAATTATCTGAGGAGGTGAGACATTCTAGAGAGTGTGTTGAAATGAGAATGAGAATGAAATGAGAATTGAGTACCTATCTAGGTGCTTCCTGTTTTGATTTATTCTTGCTAATAAAGTGAGTTCACTTATTTCTTCACTGGTAAAAGGCTAAAAATGCTGTTCAAAATGTAAATGTAATTAATCTTAAAATTACACATCTTTTTGAGCCAATATTCAAATGTGTATTCTCTGGATTTCAGCATCTGGGACAAAGACCCAATTGTCACATTCTAGTTATAGAATCTCATAATAATGCCACTTTTCTGCCTAACGCAAGGATAACCCTCCCCTCCTTTTTAAAAATTCCCTTCATTATTGACATTTTCTAGCACTGCTTCAGGAGGAACAAGATAGAAATCACAGATCTTTGAAATTCTAAGTAAAATAATATTAACACATTATTAGCATCACGTCTTTACTTAAAACAGTTAAAAATAAACTGTAAGAGAAAAATAAAATCATGTTACCATAGTTAAGCAAGAGAAATAGTAGAATCAAAGAATTTTAGATCTGGAAAGAGCCTTAGAAGTCATCAACTATCATTTTAATGCATTCTCTCTTGTTCTTCAAGAAATTCATGCATTATGTTTCATCTTCCCAACAACAGCATAAACTCTTTGTGGACAGAATCCCAGAACACACTTAGTATAATGAGAGATAACATTTTATGCACTAAAGAGATACTTATTTGTTTCTCCACTTATTTATTGTTGAGTGGAAAGGAAGGGAAGAATCCAAGAGAAGGATCAAAGGAAAAAGACTCATAAGACCAAGTTATTTGATTGAGATGCTTTAAGTGTGTGAGAAATGAGAGATGACTCACAGGTTTAAAGCTTGGGAAAGTGAGAGAATGGTTTCACAGTGAATATGCATTTGAGCTAAAGGAGACTTCAAACATGTAAAAATTAAGGGCAAAAAAAATAACCAGTTGTTCTGAAACTATGATGGACTGAAGCCTAACATATAGTCTTTGCCTATGAAATCTTCATCTTCCAAGCCCAAGAATAGAGTACACCGTGAGAATTTACCAAAGAAGAAATGTCATTGTTTCCAGCTCTTTCAATTATAACAAAGCTTGATTTTTCCAACAAATACTATGTTTTACAAAGTTTTCATTTAATTATGTGAACAATAGTGGGTGACTTCATTTGGTGAAGATAGTTTAGTTTACTGTATTCTTTCCAGAGAAGAATGACAGTAGGTCCATTTATTGCCTTTGCATTTGTGTCAGCTTTTGGATGGGATTTGTAAAAATAGACAATATTGAATCATAAAAGTGACATAAATCTTGCCTTTGAGTCAGTTAAACATCCCAGTGAAATTAGCAAAGCAATGTAACTTTTTCTCTTAAATGTGTCATATTTTTTCAAGCCTTTTCTTCTTTCAGGGGCCTGAAATGAATCTGCCTTGTGTCACCATGAAGGTGGAAGAGAGAAAAGCTTCCTTGCACATTCTTCCCGAGTTGTCTGTTTGAGAAGCCTGTAATCAGTCTGAGGCTGAAGCAGGCAGTTCCCCAGCCAAAGTCAGATATCTACACACAGCTGCTGATGGAGACAGTTGCCCATACTACCACCCTCTACCCTCACAGTCAGCCTGTTCCTTTAACAGGAACTCTTCCCTTCTACCTCTACCCCAACTCCTATTATCATATAATTTCTATCACAGTTTGAGTATTTAATTATATAATATCATCATAGCTCATTATCTCATTTTTAGTATGTTTTTTCTCATCAGAAAAATTATAAATGCTTTTCTGGACTAAGACTATGATACATGTATGTATAGTTGATGTATATTTTATTTATGTGTATATATAATTCTATACATAGACACATATATAATATATGTATATATACATATATATGTATTTGCATGCCAAACATTTTTTCTTTTCTCCAAGCAACAAAGTTTAGTGTTAAGCATAAAATAGATACTGAATAAACATTTATTAAACTGAATTAAATGTCTCTAAGAAACAAGCAACAAGTGGTGGCGGGTAGTTGCCTGGATTTGGAGTTAAGAAGAGCTAGATTCAATTCCTTTCTCAGACATATCCAAGTTATATGACCATGGGCAATTCACTTAACAATTTTTGTGCTCCAGAGGACAAAGAAAGAGAGACAGAGACAAAGAGAGAGAGAAAGACAGAGAGAGACAGAGAGAGCGAGAAGGAGAGAGAGAGAGAGAGAGAGAGAGAGAGAGAGAGAGAGAGAGAGAGATGAGGAGGGGGAGGGTAAGACTTAGGAATCCTTATTCTTAGATGAATAGTTCTTGCCTGCAACTCTGATGATGGGACTACAGTAGCCACATGGATTTATGCTCTGTTCCCAGGGAATAGTGCAGATATATTTGTAGATAGCTAGCTAGATGGATAGACAGATAGATTGATAGATGGATGGATGGATGGATGGATGGATAGATAGATAGATAGATAGATAGATAGATAGATAGATAGATAGATGTAGATACATATTCTTTTCACTACCAATAAGTCCACAAGCAGAAGCTTCAAGTGACTAGTGTAACTAGGTAAAGAACTAAGTAGATACAAGTCTACTATTTGTTCTGAAACTTTTTTGCACCTAGGTGTATATTTTGTAACACTAATAGACAATCATAAGTTGACCAAAACTCATAAAGGGTGAGGTGAAAATTACCAATCATAAATAAGAAATGGTAGCAGAGTCCCTTGCATATAAATACATATAGGGAATATTTATTATAAGTAGCATTAAGAATATTCTTTTTGAATGCTTATTTGGCACCATAATGTCACAATAGGTGTCAAAGGTCACCCTCAGCCATTCTTAACATAGGTATTCATTAACATATGGGGGTTAAATTAAAATCAAACTTTTGGTCCTGTTTAACAAATGGATTGGCCTAAAAGAAATAATTTATACAGCACAGTATACAATAACTCCTTCTTAACAATTCTCTGGGTTGATGACTAGAGTACTTAGTCACTAAATCACTTCAGCACCATATGTAGACCTGGAGCTTACTAGAAGCTAAAGGAGACTATGAAGTATCTCACCAGATTTCATCTCTGATGTCATATCCCTAAAGTTGAGAATGCTTCAAAATGACTACTATCTCTGTTTTAATACTGAGAGCATTAAGAATCAAAGTTCCTACTACTAGAACCTCATCAGATATATATGAGTAGAACAACTCTGGTTATTCTGTATAGAGCATCTGTGTTTTGCCCTGGTTAGGGGTAGCAAGAAAAGTGTGTAACAGAGGCTTGATTATGGCAGTAAAGAAGAGGCAGTTCAGTGGATATAGTACTGGGACTAGAGTCAGGAATGCCTAAGTTCAAATCTACTCTCAGACCCTTGCTAGGTTGTTGACCCTGGTCAAGTTGCTTAACTTTTGTCTACCTCAGTTTTCTCAGTTGTAAAATGGGGATGATGATAATAACACTTACCTCCTAGGGTTGTAGTGAACAGCCAATGAAATAATATTTGTAAAGTACTTAGCACAGTGCTGAGCACATAATAGGCATTAAAGACTTCCATTCTTCTTTCCTTCTTTCCTTTTTTCCTTCCTTCCTTCCTCTCTCTCTCTCCATCTCTCTCTCCCTTCCTTTCTTCCATTTATTCTTTCCTTCCTTCCTTCCTTCCTTCCTTCCTACTTTCCTTTTGACTAAAGATCTCAAGGTCAGAGAAAAAAGGTACATAAGGGTAGAATGGTGGCACAATATCTTTTCTGTGTCCAGTCAATGAATCATCTCTTTCTCTAAAATGAGTTGATATTGGTGAGAAGTAATCAGAAGTCCTACTAGAAGTAGAAGAGCAAATGGAAAAAAATAGACCAGAATTTCCAGTTTGCACCTGATTCTAAGAACTTGCTCCATGTTGCTAGAAGTCTTGGGTCCTGGGATGTTGAATCTTCATCTAAAGCAGGTGATCTTAAACTTTTTGTGTATCTGTGTGTTTGGGTCATTAAGACCTCTGGCAGTCTGGTGAAATGTGTAGACCCCTTTTCAAAATGTGTATATGTGTATGTATATATGTATACTCATACACATGTGTGTATGTCTCTATGTATGTCTATATATACATAAGTGTATATTTGTATATGTGTGTGTGTGTATATACACACACACACACATATACACATTTTAAATAATGGAAAGAAAAGTGACATTCCAGTTAGAGGTTAGTGAAACTAAGGAAATCATTTGTTTCTGATCCAAATTTTCAGAATCCTCTGTAATCTATTGATCCCAGATTAAGACCTACCTAAAGAATGGTCCCTACTGGACATATAAAATAATATTGTTTGCACACTATGTTGTAAGGTCTGATCTCCTTTGCCAAATGGCAGGAAGATTTGCCAGGGAACTAAAAAAATTACTGAATTTATAATACCTTACTTAATATCTAGGAATTTCCTTAGTCAGGAGAGACTGCTGGAAGGATTAGAGAAGTCAGATGTTTGTTACTTTTAGTGATTCTCTGTCAATAGTTAAACAACTACATGTAGTTAAGCGTAACCTGTATGAAGAGACTCCATTATACTAAAGTCACATGACTGGGGTTTAGAGAAATACAACAAATTCAGAGATGAAGCCGCCAAAGCTGATCCAGATTGAGTAAATTCACTATAGCAAATTCCCAGCCTACCTAAAGAATAGCAAGTAAACACAACCACCAAGACAGCAAGATAGTGCGGAGGTCATTCATTCAGGGAGAACTACAAATGGCTTGGCACTTTTCTTGTACTTCCACTCAGTGGGTTGGAGCAATATGACCACTATGATGAGGATGAGACTCAAAGAGGAAAATATTTTTTTTTCCTTCTGGACAGGTTCACATTAGCGGCTAGCAGTCCAAACTTATTGTTAAATATTGTTGGAATCAGAATCATATCTAGGAGAGAGCAATTAGGGCTTTCCTCAGCTTCTAGTTATCTCAAGCTTACTTCTTCTGTAGCATAGAATCAACAAAGGACAGCATCTGGTTAGTTAGAATAATTAGCTAAAATAGGAAGCTACCAGATGGCAAGCTTGGGTGAGCTCCTTCCTCTCCGCTCCCATGCTTTGGGTATAGTTTGTGATATTTGACACAGGTACAAAAATCCTAGTTATCACTTTGGTTTTGTGGTAGAGGAAAATGGGGGTTGCAGTCTTTTGGTGTTGAATCTGCTGTTAATCTAGTCATTGGGTTTGTATAGTTTTGAAGACAGAGTCTGAGTTTCTGTGGTTGGATGAAGACATCAGATTGCAGGTCAAAGAAATGATCCTATTTAATGGGTACTCTTTCAAAAAGCCTTGTTAAAATAATATATTATTCCACAGCTAATTTGAATACACAAAGGCAGAAAGAGGCAGCATGGTAGATTGGACAAAGTCCTGATTCTGAATTCAGAAAACTTGGTTCAAATCTTGTCTCTTACACTTACTACCTGTGTGATCTTGAGTTTCTTATTTAACTTTAAATGGACAGTTTCCTTAACTAAAAAAAATGAAAAGGTTTAAGCTAGTTGGGTTTTGTGTTTCTTTACCACTTTCGATTTATAATTCTATGACTCAGCTAAGTTCACATTAACGAATGGAAAGCAAAGGATCTAACAATAAACAAGTATTTATTAAGTATGTACTATATGCCAAGAACTTAAATTCTAATAAGAGAGAAAACGTACATGTTTAAGTATAAACGTAATATATATATGTATGTATGTGTATATATATATATATGTATATATAATAGGTAGTATGGGGCAGGTTGGATGAGAGTGAGAATCCGGGGGAAAGCTTACATTATAAGGTGGTATTTTAGCTGATTATTAAAGGAATCATCTTTTTATTATACTATGTTATAAAAATGCTCATTGTAGTACACAAATTTAAAGTAATTTTTTACAAAAGGATACTAGAAACCAAGGACTCTGAGTGGCAGAGGTGTAAAAGGAATAAATACTACATAAAGGGGACAACCAACAAAGCCTTTGAGATGGGAGATTCAAACTGCGTTTGAAGAAACAGTCCAGTATGACTATATTGCAGAATGCTTAAAGAAAAAAAAATAAAGAATAAAAAAGTTAGAAAGGAGCCAGGCCATTAAGGAATTTAAATGTCAAATAGGGAAAGATACATTTGATCCTGCATATATTAGGAAGACACTGGAGTTAAATGAGTGGGGATTCAAGATATAGGAAATTTGTTTGAAGGATGTATTAGTGAGGACAGACATAAGAAAAGACCATGATTAGAAAGCTATTGGAATGGTCTAAATAAGAGATGATGCTCTGAACTAAGGTAGGGGACCTCTGAATGGTAAAGAGGGAAAAGTAGGAGATATATGCAAGAGTTGTTGTGGAGGTAGAAACAGGATTTGACAACTGAATAGATACATGGAATGAGTTAGTAAGTGATAAAACAAAGGTTGTAGCATAGGTGATCGGAATGATGGTGGTGCCCTTAGTAGTTATGGGGAAGTTCAGAAAAGGAGCGTTTAGAGAAAAGATGAGTTTGGTTTTGTAGATGTTGTTTTCAAGATACCTACACAACACCCCATTGGAAATTCCCAATAAGTAATTTTTTATGTAGGCCTGGAGTTCTGGAAGCAGAATAGGGCTGGAAATTTAAATTTTGAACTGGCTGGCATAGAGATGGTAACTGAAACCATGGGAACTACAAAGGTCAGCAAGTGAGAGAGGAGAGAGGAAAGAGAAGAGTGACCAGGGCAGATCCATGTAGTAAAATCATACAGACATACATACTTTTATTAGGCTTCATTTTATTGCTCTTCACAGATAATGTGTTTTTTGAAAATTGAAAGTTTGTAGCAACCCTATGTCAAGCAAGTCTATTGGCACCATTTTTCCAAAAACATGTGCTCACATCGTGTCTCTGTGTCACATTTTGGTAATTCTCACAATATTTAAAATATTTTCATTATTATTATATCTGTTACAGTTATTTGAGATCAGTGATATTTGATGTTACTATTGTAATTGTTTTGGGACCACAAAACACTCCCATATGAGAAGGTGAACTTAATTGATGAATGTTGTGTGTGTTCTGTCTGTTCCATTCCCCTATCCAGCCATTCCCCTATCTCTCTCTGTCTTCTCAGGCCTTCCTATTTTCTGAGACACAACAATGTTGAAATTAGGCCAATTAATAACCCTACAATGGCCTCTGAGTGTTCAAGTGAAAAGAAGAGTCCATCCATGCTGCAAACTTCATTGTTGTCTTATTTTAAGAAATTGCCACCAAAACCACAACCTTCAGCAACCACTAGCCTGATCAGTCAGCAGCCTTCAACGCTGAGGAAAGAACTTCCACCAGCAAAAAGATTATGACTCACCGAAGCCTCAGATGATGGTTAGCATTTTTTGGCAATAAATTATTTTTAATTAAGGAATGTACATTTTTTAAACATAATACTATTGCACAATTAATACACTACAGCATAGTATAAACATAATTTTCATATGTATTGGAAAACTAAAAAATTTGTGTGACTTGCTTTATTGTGATATTTGCTTTATTGCAATGGACTGGAACCGAACCCTCAATATTTCTGAGCTATGCCTATACTTAATGGCCATGACATTAATGATGAATGAATCCAATGAAACTCTGAGGTAGAGCAGTGTCACAAAAGTCCAGAGAGTACAAAGTATCTGTCAGGAGAGTCATCAAAAGTGTCAAATGCAGAATGAGGATTAGGAAACGGCCATTTCATTTGGCAACTGAGATATGATAGGTAAATTCAGACAGGGCAGTTAAAGTTGAATTCAGGACAGAAGCTTGATTGCAGAGGGCTTAGGAAAGAGGGAAAGAAGTTGTATTTCCACTAAGTATAACTCACATTTTAAAAACTCTGAATGAGAAAGGAGATAGGATGATAACAAGGATTCTGAGATCTAGAGAAAAAAAAATTTAACGATGTGAGAGATGTGGCCATTCTTGCAAATAGATGGAAAGGGACCAATAGATAGGGAGAGATTGAAGATTAAAGGGGATGATTGGGAGGAGGGAAGGGTAATCTGCTAAAGAAGACTAGATGGAATGGGATTAAATGTATATGTAGAGAGTTTGGCCTTAGGGAGGTGAAAATTTCTGTCCTTAAAAGCTAAAAAATCAGCAGAGAATAGGCAACCCATCCTACCCCATAGCCTTGGGATTAGTGAAATTACTTTAATATCAAACAGTGAATGCCATGTAGAGCAAGCAGATGGAAGAACAGGAGGGACCACATGTTTCTCTGAACCTTACTCTATTTGGTATGGAAATTCTGGAACATTTTAGTCCCTGTATTGCAGAAAAAAAAAAGAATCAGCAAATGATGAATAAGTGAGACTCCACACAAACTCACATCTAGTCTGTATGTATTTTAATGACTATCTGTGTGAGTTAGGAAATCAGACTCAGATTCATAAGTTCTACATATCTACATCTAAAAACTCTATGTTGATTATGTCACTAATAACCTATTTTAAGTGTCAGTCATACAGATGGCACTGATCTATTTTTATCTGGATCTTCTCTCTAGATCACCCATTCCTATTTGTGAAGCTTTCAACTTGGTACTTTGGCTGTCTTGTCACTAGTTTGTTTTTTTTAATGATTTACATTTAATTTTCATTCAGATTAATAAATTATATTTTAATGTTGTAATGTATAAATATTCTAGAAATGTTTAAGAAATATTTAAAAATTTCTGTATTATTTCTCTAAGGTGGAAAGTAACTATTATTTGTTTCTATAGCTGAGGTTTGAAAAACTAATTGAAGTTGAAAATACAAAACTTAGAATATTTAAAAAAAACATTTGAAATCCTAGCCTATGACAACTAACCAACAAGATCATAAGATCGTACATCTAGAGCTGGAAGCAACTTGAGAGGTCAAACAGTCCAAGCCCTATTTACAGATGAGAAAACAGAGGTTCAAGAAAGTTAATTGACTTGCCCAATATTGTGTTAGAGGAAGTATTTGAACCCAAGTCATTTGAGCCAAGCCAGTGCTCTTTCTACTTTTTCTCATTTCAGTAGGAGGAGGAGGAGGAGGAGGAGGAGTAGTAGTAGTAGTAGTAGTAGTAGTAGTAGTAGTAGCAGTAGTAGTAGTAGTAGTAGCAGTAGTAGTAGTTGTTGTTGTTGTTGTTGTACTAGTTTTACATAGCACTTTAAGGTTTACAAAGAGCTTTACAAATATTCTCTCATTTGTCCTCACAACAACTCTCAGAGGTAAGTACTATTATTATCCCCCCTTTAAAGGTTAAGTTCAGGGTCATACAGCTAGTAAATCAGAGGCCAGATTTGAATTCAGTTCTTCCTGACACTAGGTTATGTACATCACCTAGCTGTGTTTAGCAATTTGTTTTTCCCTTCAACATGCCTTGGTTAAATTGCCTTGAAGCTCTCATTTGGCTTCTCAATAATCTTGACCCAGGCTACTTTCATATCCACTGTTGCTTTATCTACCTCTCATTCAGCTATGTGGTTTGCTCTAAATATCCTGAGAGTTGCCTCAACCTACACTTATACTTGGCTTATGTTTTTGCCCTCAGTTGCCCATTTTCTTTTGCACAGAGCTAGTCCTGCAGGCACTCACAATGTCTATAAAATGGGGCTTTATGCCAAGAGGTCAAGAGTTAGGGCTCACTGCCCACCTGGCTCAACCAGGATCTAGTCACAGGATCTTAGGTTCAAAGACTTAGAGCTTGAAAAGACCTGATTTCTGTGACAGTTGCTATACAGTTAAGTCCTTGCCTCCCACAGTCCCCTTGTCTGACTCAAACATCACCAGAGAAGAAATCAGTAGTTCTTAGAATAAACGACCTGGAAAAAGTGCAGAAATTGTCACCTTCCCATGCATTCCCTGCAAACTGTGCCCACTACCTGTGTTTCTCCATTTCTTCCTCTTTCAAATGGTGATGTCTGATCAACTTCACAGCAGTTATATTTGGGAAACTGACTAATAACATAACCTAATGATGATTTTCTATTAAATTTGCTATTTACTGAAAAGGAAAAAAAACAAAAACAAAAACAAAAAAAACAAGTGTGGGCTCATTCAATTAATAAGAAACATTACTAACCCTTTATAATACCCTGCTACTGTTAAAAGAGTATGAAATAAGAAGAGATTAATGTATTGCTCAATCTTAAAGGGGGTGTGACTGGATCAGGGGTAGGGAGAGCTGAAATTTGTAGTGACATTTCAAGATTTAGCACCTGCAACACATTCTGACATCCTAGAACAGATTTAGGCTGAAACTGAAATGGAGGCTTGTGGGATCATTTTCTGCATTATAATTTCCTACAAAATTCGGAGTGATTTACAGTGTTGTGATCTATGGTCTATGAATAGGATGGTAGCAAAAGCTTTGTAGATACCAAAATAGTTTTGCTGAAGCAATGAGATGTAATATCACTATCAGATCGGAAGCTGCTTATGTTTTGCATTTGTTAAAAAGACACTAAGAAAGAACTTGCCTCTGAATACTGCAAATGGCTGTGGCCCCCTTTCCTCTACATTCCTCCCCTCAATATAGCTCTTCTTTTCCTCCTTTGTATGAATATCTCCCCCTCCTGAGGAAAGCAGGTCATTGAATTAAAAACTTAAAAATTAAAGCCAGCCTGTACGCATAGAAACTACTCATATAAATGTTTACTAAGTTAGGATGTGAAAATTTGTCATTTCTATTATTTTATGGATTTGTTTTATATAAATACATATATAGTATATATATATATATATATATGTATGTTAAAATGATGTAAAATACAAATAGAGACCATACAGTTTAGCATATGGAGTATTTAACTGGATGAAGAAGGAAACGTATTTTTATATGCACTTCATTCTTTACCTAGGAAATAGATCTATTGCAGGGAAGTGGTTTTTTTTTTTTTGTCGTTTAATCAAATCAGACTGTATCTATGTTGTCCTGGGTTGAGAGTACAGAACTCTCTGCCAGCATTAAGCCCTTCTTTTGCACACACACATTTTTCCCTGGAAGTTCTTGTATCCTAGTACTTTGGATACTGGCACTAACAGGACCCCAAAAACTGACATAGGAGGATGAATGGAAGGTCTATGACTAGGGAGGAGTGAGAAGGGCTTTGCTGAGTGAAAGGTTTGTACAAAGACAGGAAACTTGCCCTAGGGTGGAAAAATCACAAGGATCATCAGAGCCACTGTCAGATAATATATTTGTGTGAGTAAGAAGGTGGGGCACAGCCTGGCAGAGTGTGAAGGCGGGGAGCCTAGGGTCAGAGCACAGTTAAGGCCAAACAAACCTCTTTCTCTATGGTGATGAATAGGTGGACCTCCCACAAGGTGGGAAGCCATGTGATATACCAACATACCTTTTTATCCCCACAGAGTCATGTCTCAGGGTGCTTTTTAAACATTATACTGGCAGGTTGCATATGGCTATTTTTATGTAGAAATTCCTTAGAGATATCCCTTAATGCCTTAGAACTTGCTCTTTAGAATTTACAATGAGATAAATGCTAAAAACATGATTTGCCCCAGAACATGTACCTCAATGGCCTAACAGGTTGCGATGTTTGATTTAAGTGCAAAACTTTCTAATTGTGACTCTGAAAGGTGGTACAGAGGAAGACAAGTAGGAGTTCAAAGAAAACCACACACACATTTAACTGATAGCAACGATTCCACCTGCATAGGCAGGGAACTGCTTCTGCAACATGAAAATAAGGAGAGACAAATCACAATCCTGGAATACATGAGTTGAAACATCTGGATAACCATTTGCTGGAAAAGAGTTAATAAAGCCAAGGGAAAGGTCTAAAAAGAGAAGCCCTTGGTTTAAGGTAAGGCTCAGGAAGAGTGAGAAAGTAAACAGTTAGATGTAGTTGCATGTGGATAATTTTATTATGTAAAGGCAGTAGACTTTTTGTTCCTACTTTCTGGTGGGACCTTACCATTCATCCAGAGGTTTCTCTTAATACAAAATAAATGAAAAAATCCTATCTCTAGCTTGATTATGTCAAACACTTTAAAGATTTATATTTTGTATGCATAATCATGATCACCCTGAACTCCACTGAATTATCATAGACACTGTTTCTGTTTTACTTGGTTCCCATACCCAATGTTTTTTTTTTCCTTCTCCCCTTTGATCACGTACCTGGATCAGCAGTTATTAACCTGGGGGTCTCAAACCCTCAAAGGTTTCCATGGTCAGATTTGAGGGAATTCATGATATTGGAGAAAAATTACATGTTTATGTTAACTAACATTAGATTTCCTTTGTAATCTTCTGTAATTTATTTTATTCACTTAAAAATACCCTTCTGAGAAGGGGTCCATAGACTTCAGAATATTGACCAAGAAGACCACAACACTTAGAAAGTTAACCTTTTTGAAACCCTGCTCTAGTCCAGTGGTTGCAAACTCAAATAGAAATGTAGGCTACTAAAACATAAGTAAGGCTCCCTGCCAACCACATGTTAATATTATCTATTTTATTAAATATTTTTCACTTATATGTTAACTTAATCTGAACTTACTAGACCATATTATTAAAGGGAAACTCACTCACTGTTTTCCTTCACCTCAGATCTTAGTTTTTGATTAAATCTCCCATTCTTGTGGAAAAGAAAAAGGGCATTTAAATAAAATAATTGTACATTTAGGTAGATTCAAAATTGAATGAATCACCTGAGTGAAAGAATGTTCTATCTTTTTTATAATTTTATTGATGAGTTTTGTTTTTACATTACAAGCATTTCCAGATTACCTCCACCCTGTAAGAATTCTCTTGTAACAAGGTAAAACAATTAAGCACAGCTAACAATGGTAACCTCATAAAAATACTAAATATAGCAAAAACAGAAAACATTTCACAACTGTAGTACCCCGACCACTGTTTAATTTTTTTTTAAATATAGAAATGTATTTTATCTCCCTTCCACCCCCATCTCTATTGAAAAACAAAAGAGGGAAAAATTGTAACAAATATGCATTATCAGGCAAAAGCAAAATTGGGAGATATATCTATCTGTCTATATAACTACACAGAGATACAGATGGAAAGATAGATATATAGATGGATGGATGGGTAGACAGACATATACACAATATATGCATATATTATATGTATTGCATATAAGTATACATATATACATATATAAATACACATATATGATTCATTTGGCACATAGGTATTTCTTTTTGCAACTTAAATCTGTCACCTCTTTGTCAAGAGGTAGATAGTATGTTTCATCTTTTGTACTTGGAAATCATAGATAGTCATTCTACTGATCATAGTTCTCACAGCTTTCAAAGTTGTTTTTAGTTATGTTGTTTTTTAATAAATTGCTCCTAATTCTGCTCATTTCTTTCTTCATCAACTTATTAAAGTCTTCAAAATTGTCCCTATTTATAGTATTGATGCTACAGTATAAATTCTTCTAGTTATGCTAACTTTACTTTTCATCAGTTTGTACGTGTATTTCTGTGTCTCCTTGAATTCCCATTTCCTCTTTTCTTATGGCAAAGTAGTATACAATTACATTCAAATACCATAACTGTTCCAGCCGTGAATTTAAGCTAAGAGTTATGTGAGTGATTCCATGATGATGCTAAAGCCTGTTGATGTCTCCATATTTCTTCCTTGCCACAGTCTTTACTCACTGTCATGTATGCAAGGTTTGTAGTACCAATCTCATAAATTTCATGAGGACCATAAAAGTGAAACTATCACCGAGGACATAAGAGGTGACACAGTGTGAGCAATTCTATTCTCTCTACAGATATCAAGTTCTCTAATTGGTTGTGATTAGAGTAAGTTTTGAGAATGGAGATGTTTAACATAAGACAGTGTTTAAGACAGATTTATCCATGTTGCCTTTGCGTGCATTCATATTCATTGTTTTGCTTGGACTTGCATCACTCTCCTAGAATTGAACTTTTTGGCCCTCAACCCAGAATTTATTTCTCATCAACTTCCACTTAGTATCAGCATGGTCAAGTGGAAACAACACTGGAATTGAGTCAGAAAACTAGGTTTTATTTATGGATTCCGACATTTGCTATGTGTGTGACCTTGGGAAAGTCGTTTAATTCGCAGTCTGTTTCCTCATCTACAAAATTAGGGGATTGAACTAGATAACCTATCTGGCCTTGACACATTTAAATTCTGTTCTGTCTCTGTTATTTCTTCCTCACTTAGGATCTTTTCACTAATTGACATACCTGATTCCTTGTTACCTTTTCTAACAAGGCAACCAATATTTTTAAAAGCCCTACTCTGTGCAAGGCCCAAACTAAGCATCACAATCATATACATCTACTACAGGGATACAAAGATTAGAAAACAATCCCTGTCTTCATATGATGTGTGTGTTTGTTTGGACATGTTGAATGGGAGGTGTCTATATGAAATCTTGCCAGAAAAGTCCAATAAGTATATTGTGATACAAGAATGAGCATAGACATATTCTCTATTGAGTATATACAGAGTCAAGGTACAAGTAGTTTTGAGCTTAGAAAGCACATGTGGCAAAGGGTTATCTCACTTCAGATGGAAGTCTTTTTCTCCTTTTGCGGATATTTTATGAAGGTTCACTTTTTTTTTTATTTTTTATTTTTAGGCAATTGGGGTTAAGTGACTTGCCCAGGGTCACACAGCTAGTAAGTGTCAAATGTTTGGTCTGAGGCTGGATTTGAATTCAGGTTCTCCTGACTTCAGGGCCAGTGCCACCTACCTACCCCCAATGAAGGTCCACTTAAACTTGTATTGGACCCTGAGGGTAGAGGCCTTGTAGAGTCCATAAGCTACAATATTCTCCTCTGTCTATTTGGATTCCCTCAGCCCCAAAGCTAAATACATCTTTACTGGCCCAGTAAAGTTCTGGTGACATAGCCGGTGGGAAATTGGAATGTGACACTCCCTCCAAGATCCCTAGAATCAATATTGTTCTACAATACAGACACAAAGGGTTTGTCTCTCCAACTCAAAAAGCTTGACTCTAGAAACAATTGATGTAATATTTTTGTTGGACTCTTTTTCTCTTATATACCTTGGCTCAGATAAATATGTAATTGTTTCAACCATTGCCAACATATTTCCCACGTTCCTTCATTTTATATAATGCCTGGAAGTATTTCATTCTTGCCAAATTGATTATGAACTTTTTCCTGACCTAATTTATGTCATTGACTGACAATTGATTCAATAGAGGGGTTTAGAAATTTTCCAAAGCCATTTCACATTGCCCTGGCTTCCTTTATCGCCCAAATAAAATTCTACCTTCTACAGGAAGGTAGACCTCTATTATTTTAATTAATGCTTTTCCTATTAATCATTTCCTTGCTTTGTATGTATTAATATGTATATATGTGTGTGTATACATATATATGTGTGTATATATATATGTGTATATGTATATGTATACGTAGACACATATATATACACACATACATATGTAGTTGGCACAGTTTCTTGCTCATTAGATGGTAAGTTCCTTGATCATTGGAACTGTCTTTTCCCATTTTTTTTCCATCCACTCTTCCTGGCACATAGTAAGTGCTTAATAAATGTTTATTGATTGAATCAAAGGGGCATTCTCATCTGATAAAGGTGCTAAGGTGAATAGGCTGTTTCAAGTTAAATTAATTGGCATAGATGAAGGGGGTATACATATATATAATCTTACATAAGGATGGAAAAGGCTTGGGCATGTTTGTGGGCAGTAAGGAATGTGGAAAGGCCAGTTGTAGAGTGTAACACCTGAACTATGATATGAAGGAAGCTTGCAATTCAATGTGGCAGAGATGAGAAGTATGCACATTTCAGAAATAGGAGGTGATGCAAAGACATAATATGGAAATGAGATGTGAATGGAAACTGTTAATAGACCAGTTTGACTAGAATGGAAAGATTGTGAAAGGGATGGGGAAGTTGATAAGAGGAATTAACACTGCAAAGGCAGATGAGAGATAGATTTGGAAAACTTAAAATGCCAGATGAAAGAGATTGTACTTTATCCTAGAGACAATGGGAAGTCACTGAAGATTTTTGAGTAGGGGTGTGATGTGGTCAGACCTGTGCTTTAGGAATATCAATTTAGCAGCTATGTAGGGGATAGATTATAGAGAAGAGAGACTGGAAACATGAGGCAGCTATGAGACACAGTGAACAGAGAGCTCTGTATGCAGAATCAGGAAAACCTGAGTTCAAATCTGGCCTCAGGCACCTACTAGTTGTGGGACCTTGTGTAAGTCACTTGACTTTTTACCTGCCTCATTTTCTTCCCTAAAATAGGATATTAGTGGTACCTACTTCTCAGGATTATTGTAAGGATAAAGTAAGATAATACTTGTAAAATGCTTAGCACAATGTCTGAAACATAGTAGGTGTTTAATAAAAGTTTATTGGTTGTTTTTAATTTAGAAGCAAAGAGATCAACTAGGGAGCTTATAGCAATAGACTGAGGCAGCTACATGATAGTGGATAGAGCTCTGAACTTGGAATCAGGAAGACTTATCTTCATGAGTTGAAAGCTGGCCTCAGATACTTATAACCATGTGACCCTGGGCAAGTCACTTAGCCTTTTTGTTCAGTTCCTCATCTGTAAAATGAGCTGGAGAAAGAAATGACAAACCACTCCTGTATCCTTGCCAAGAAAACCCCAAAATGAGGTCACGAAGAGTCAGACAAAACTGAAATGACTGAACAATGAAAACAAAAGCAATAGACTAGAGGACAGCTAATGAATCCTGAACTAATCGTTATGGTTGTATGAGTAGAGAGAAGAGGATGGATATAATGGCTGTGGTGGTAGAATCAAAAAGGCACTGCAACTAGTCTTTCATAAGGATTGTGTAAAAGAGAAGAGTCAAGAATGCAAACTTGGACAATGAGGAAAAGAGCAGATTCCTCAATAGAAAAAAAAAAGGCACTTCTTCAGAGGAAAGATAGGTTTGGGAAAAAAATATGACTTCCATTTGTGTCATTAAAAGTTTGATGGGGTTATAGAGCATTCCAGTGAAGGTGCTCATTGTACAGTTTGTTTGGGCAGAATCATCTTTTCATTGTTTCTTTTCTGGGTGCTATGGTCCCATTTGTCTCTCTGTACTTTGGAGGGCCTCAGGAGTGCATAGCACCCAGTCCCAGAGCCCAGAAGACCTGGGTTCAGTTCCAGCCTCTGACACACTGGTCACATGCTAGTTGTGTGACCCTAGGCAAGTTTCAATGCTCTAGGAAACTCTGTAAGACTAAACAAAAAAAGGTACCAATCAGGCTTGGTGGAGAGAGTCTTCATCATACAAGGTTTCCTTGTATACCCATGAAATCTCCAGTCCAGTCTCTGTGCCTATGTTGTGAAGACAGGTAAGCCATTTATTATTATTACAGCATTATGTTACTAGCATATAGATGATTGGGAATAGACCTATTCCTGCAAGCTAGCAACTAAGATATCAGTAATTCTGAAAGGTCACCTGACCTAAGTGCTGCATGCCAACCCCACCAATGAGTGAACATGAATGACTGAAAGCAAGTCAATTACTCATCTGACTTTCTTTATCTATCAAAGAGAGAAAAGCTCACCTGCCTATTTGTGACCTTGAAGTCCCATAGACAATTTCTTTCAAATCGTTTAGGGTCTTTGGGAAAAAGTGCTACCAAGTATTACTATATCATATTATTGTTAATTAAGGAAATTAATGAAAATTTAATTACTGAATGGAGTAGGGCAGGGCTCCTGAGATTTCAGAGCAGAAAGAAGTCCTTGAGGCCTCTGCCTTCTATTTTTACATTGGTTCAAGCTGCTGGGTTTTCCTCACAGCCTACTATACAATCAAAACCTTAGTCATAATAACTATGTTCTTCTGTGAAAAACCCAGTGTTAGCACAAAGAAATAGATAGGTCAATAGGTCTCTTTGGGGTTTTATAAAGCATAATGCATTACTGCACTTGCTAGCACAGCCTTCCTAATTGAAATTTTAGTGTTCTATTGTGAAGTTAGAGGCAGAATGAGTTAGTAGATAGGCTGGTGGATATAGAGACAAGAAAACCCAAATTCAGTGAATTGCCCCCTCACCTCAGTCTCTTAGAATTCCTAGCTTCCTTCAAAGCTCACTTCAGGAACTACTTTTTAACAAGAAGTCTTTCTTGATTCCCTTAGCTGCCAGTGCCTTCCACTACACAATTGTCTTGTATTTTTTTAAATAATTATTTAAGTCCCTATTTCCCTCCTAAAGAAATGTTAGAAGTTCCAGAGTAAGGATTGTTTGATTTTTTCCCCTTATATTCCTAGCAGCTGGCATGGTGCCTTAATATAATAGGTATTTATTAAATGCTTGTTGATTTGCTGATTTAAACCCTGCCTTGAACACTTAGACAATCAACATTGGGAGCTTGATAACTCAAAGAACCCTAAAATTTTATTTATTTCTATTATTCTAATATTTAAAGGGGTAGGGGATTTTACTTACACCTCACTTAATATAATCACAGAAGGTTTCAATTTGAATTAATCAATGAATGGGCATGATTAGGATTCATTATGTATACAAGAAATACCTATTGCCTGACAGCCTCATTGAGTTTGGCCCCTGTGATTAAGTCATAGAATCAATCAATAAATCAGCCAGGAGTAGGTAGGGGATAAGATTTTTTTTCTGCAAATGTGTAAATACTGCCTTGATCAATTAGAGAGGATTATAAGGTTTTGGCCACAGCAGATGTGCTACATAAGAAATACCTTGTGATTGAATGAAAAAATCAGCTATACCCCAGAGTCTACATGTAAAAATACCAGTTAATTGGTAGAGTACTCAAAATTTGGAAGTCAAGGATTCAAGCATAATAAAACCAAGTTTGAGAACTGGTGCTAGGCACTAGAAAGAGGATTATTCTAGTTGGGGGAAGAGACTTTTCCTCCCTCCCCCACCTTGAGATATCAAGTAAATGCAGAAGCTGGATTGTAGAAGGCACTGAATCCAGCTGAGATTAGAAAGAGTAGACAAGTATGAGAATAAGCCTCCAGCTGGTAGCAGAAAGAAATATAAGGATAAATAGATAGAGTTATACCTAAGCAGAATTTTAGGAAGATTCCACAAATGGAGGAAATAAAGGGGAAAAAAGGAAAATAATTTCCAATAGTTGGAGGAACAAGTTACACTTTAGCCAACAAATGTTCTCTACAGATGTGTCTCATTATGATTGTACTAATTTTAACTCCACAGATCCCATGGATTTTAGTGCTTTCATTGAGTATACCCAACGTTTGGGGGAAACTTTTTATACCAGATGTTTATTTGTTTGTTTTTCAATATCCCATCCTAAAAAAAGCCTTTTCTAAAAAACAATTAAGCCTACAGGCTGATTGCTAAGAAGCATCCTGGTAAGGACTTATGAGAAATAATGTTAGCAGTACAGCTCCCCAGAGTTATCTCTATACAACCAGAGAAGTATCAATCTGCCTTCTTAGGGACCTAATCCATAAGCCCAAGTATTAATTGTGAAGTAAGCACAGAGGAAGTTTCATGTTAGAAGTACTGAAAAAGTGTGGAATGAGGGAAGAATGAAAACACAAGACTCTCAGTCACACTAAGCTCTGATCCAAAAGTAACAAATTCAAGAATCAGCATGCAGTTTTCAGTCTCTAACTCAATTAATGTTAGCTACCTCAGCTAAGATTTTCAGTCAGGCATGGACTCAGATTTGATAATAGAGACAACTTGTCCACTAGAAATTCAATTGAGGCCACTAACTCATTTCACAGCACTCTAGGTTACTGAGTGGCCACAAGATGGTAATAATAATACTTGCTCGCTGCCACTCAGTACTGGATTCAAATGGCCAACTTAGAGGTGAAAGGCTACGTATCCCATTATGCGTTTTCTCAGCCGCAAAATTGAGGCTTGCTAAGAATTGAAATCCAGAGGTTTAGAGCTTATTGAAGGGGCCAAAGGGTAACAGTCCAGTGAAAATTGACCAATTTAGAGGGGGAAAAAAGGTCTTCTCTTTATAAATGGTAATGGTTTAAAATGTAATACCTCTTTTAACTTTATGAACACCAAAAATTCTTCTAAGGGCTCAATAGTAAGAAATTACAAGGCTTAACGTAGCCTTGCACTTTGAATGGCAGATAAAGAGGTCCTTTCTGATGTGTGAGGCAGGTGGTAGCTGTGGTAGGCTCATGGAGAGGGGAGATGAAAAGTTGCAAATGTTTAATTATTTTATAGCTTAGGAGGCTGCATGTTTTTCTTGGAATCGCCTGGGCAATGCAAGGTTTCAATAATTTGGCAGTTAATTTAGCTCTTCTATTTCCTGCCAAACTTCATGTTGCTCAGAACAGGCAAAAATACATCTATTTTGACTGTAATGATGCCAGACATTTTTAACAGCCTATACACGAGACTGGAGGAAAAAATGAACAGGAGATGGAAGCTTACTTAATTCAGATGAGGACTTAATTAGGAGCTCAATTCTATCAGACTTTTAATATTGCATTCTGTTCTCATTTGTTCCTTTTCTAATAGGAAATAATGGCATGCCAATTGTGTATGATTATGGATCTCTATTTATGGAATTGGGTCTTGCCTCTACACTTAATTACATTTTGTTTGTGAGGTTAACATTATATTACAACTGTAGCACTTAATTGAATCTATTCTTATGTTTCTCCTCTTTCATTACAACTTAGATTGCTAGCTCTTATCGTAACGTGTTTGGGTTTTTTGTTCCACTTCCTTATTCCATTTCTAGGCCTATTCTCAAGTGCTCCATTATTCTTATTTGATGACTTTAAAGGCATTTGAGGATAGAGGCATAGAAATATTTTTTTTTCAAGGCTTGATGCTTTGGTAAACAATACATTTAAAAGCTAAATAAAAACACCACTGTGGTAGATTTTCAACTATGCTCCAGGATCCCCAAATGGTCTTGCAAGAGCTCCTGAGAATTTCTGCATGGAAAACACAATGTCAATGACTTCCTATCAAATGCTCTCTGGGCCTAACTCTAGAGACCTAATATCATTGTATCAACTCCAGTGTCTTAGTAGCCTAAAGAGTAAAAAAAAGAAAAAAAGAAAGAAAGAAAGAAAAGCTGATATTTACATAGAATCTTAAGGTTTGCAAATTACTTTATATTATCTCATTCTAGTTTCATAGAAACATAAGGAGGTGGGTTCTACAGGTTGTTTTTTTATGAATTTACAGACTTAAAAAAAGATTCAGAGATGAAAAAGTACTTGTCTATGTCCAAATAGCTAGTAAATGTTGGAGGCAAACCTTGAACCCAATTCTTCCTGACTCTAGTTCTGGCATTCTATTCACTATACAATTTCATGTTTCTTTTGACTAATATCTCTGACGTAAAAGTGAAAATCAAAAGTCCAACTAGATTTATTCAATGGGTCATATTTTCAATAACTATTAACATTTCTACTCAGCATCAGGACTGTTCTAGTCTGATTCTTGCCTTAATGTACTTCATTGTTTGGTGAATGTAGAATAACCTTGAATTTTCATAGAAGAGTCCATTCAGATTGATAAAATTTATAATAGCCTATATTTTATGCTAATTATTGAGTATTACCCCCAAAATATGTAACCAATTGAGTAAATTGAAACCATGCCTCCGTCTTTGTTCTGATATGCCAACCAACAAAGAGTTTCTTATTTTTATTCATGAGAATCCATCCCCAACAAATGACCGATAAGGAATATGTCCTAAACAATCAAGTCTTCAACATGCAGCCAGTGGAAAGATAAGAATAGTCACTTGCTATCCTTAAAAGAAATTGTATTTTTTATCAACTGATAGAAGCTATTTCCTTATAAAACTGTTAAATAACTCTGCATTTGGTGAAGCAGACAAATAATTAGGCAAAGATCATTAATAAACCAGGTGTATGTTTGATTATAACAGCTTTTAAGGAAAATATAGGCTATCTTGAAACTTATAAATAATCATCACAATTCAATCATAATATGAACATTATCAAAATGTTTTTTTATTTAATTTCCATCCCATGTCATTCAAATTATTTAGGCTGCCTAAAAATCTGGACCGTGCTTCTGAAATCATCTTTTTTTTTTAAGAAATATACTTTTGTGGAGATCAGAGATAGGGATATGTAAGTATATATACAACATATCCACATATGTACATATATATATATATACATGTAGATATGTGGGTATATATACAGAAAAAATAAAAGATATTTTATTTTTTTTAAAGCCAGACTTGGTATTACAAAGAAAGTTTGGCTTATATGTGGATCAACATATTTATGTGGGTTTTTTTTTCTATAGCAATGTTTGTTGAATAGTTAACAACAAGAAACTTCATTTTTAGTATATATATAATATATGTGTGTATATATGCATATACACACATATATGTATGTATATATATATGTATCTCTAAATGATTAGATTCTTTGTGTCTGAAATACCATTGCAACCATATGTCAGTGAGAGTAGCAGAAATCTAAATAACTAATACTTGTGTGAGAACCTTTGTGCCCTACATGAATCTTTGACACACCTGGTCCTGCCACTCTACACTTAGAATCACTCTCAGACTATAGACTACAAGACTCTTAATTTCTTCCCTTAATAAGGCCATGGTAGATAAATATTGACAATGGGATGGAACAATATATCATCAACATTTTCATGATTTACTATACCATCAAGGACAGCCATGATATCTTAAGTACTTTTACAGAGTAGCCACATTTGATTTAACAGTTATCTGGGTTCAAGGCTACTGATGATAGGTATCATGTGGTAGACAGAGATTGAAATGGAATCCCTTTCCACATAACCCAAATCATTTTGAGATACCAGTTGGAGAATATGTCTAATATGTCAGAGAAGTGCTGAGCAAAGTACTCTGACCTAGACCCTCTTCTCTCTATATATTCTCTTTCTTGGTGATATTATCAGCTATGATAGTTCAACAACGTCAGGTGTTTTTAACCTTTTATTGCATTATAGACCTCTTTGGAAGTCTGGTGAAGTCTACGGACCCCTTCTCAAAATACTTTTGTTAAAATACAGTTATCAGATTACCTTTTTTAAAAAAATTGTGAACCCCAGGTCTTATAAGGATCATTACATAAAGAGATTTAGAAACTCACATTATTGAAAATGAAAGATTTATGAATGAATGAATAAATGCAAAACACTTATTAAGTGCCTACTATATGCCAAGCACTATTCCAAGTGCTTGGTTATAAATATAAAAAGTGAAGATGATCCTAAGAGATTCACATAATAATTGGGGAAGATATCACATATATGAGAGTGGTAGACTGAAATAGATGGACTTTTTAGCTTAGAAAGATGCAGGAATCACGAGTGGAATGATAGGGACATAGTTTGGCATATCTTTCTCAGGAGAAATGACAAAATTGATTTGATTATGATTATAGAACTTAAAGGGAGGTGAAGGGAGCAGGGAAATGCTAAGTTTCTGAATCAGGAGACATGATTAAATGGGAGACAAGTAGAATAGAAAGAAGAGTTTTTTGGTAAAAACAAACAAAAAAAAACCCTAGGAGACACATCTTAATGTAATCCCAATGAGTGACTTAAAAGGAGGAACTTCCATCAGTGACTTGATAAACACAGAGCATCTTAGCTTGCTGCATAAGAAGGAAAAAAGGTAGACTTGAATGTGTTGTGCAGGGAAGGTTATCTTGTTGGTATAGGAACACAATGGAGTAGAGCCATATCTGGGAAGGAGTTTTGTGGTGAAAAGGTGATTTTGGAAAGTAGAGAAATGATGCCTCTATACATCATATTAAGAGAATTTAAGGAGGAAATATCAGCATTATCTATGCTTTGTATGGGAGCTTGGCTTCAACTTTTGCTGCAAGCCAGAGAGAAGCTTGATGATCACTGGGACTCATATAGAGGTGGCAGAGAAAAGAATGACTTTATTAATAACCAAGTCTAGTATTTGATAGTACCACAGGATAAAATTAATTTCCAGATTTTGAAAACAGAAATGTACCAATATCTTGCTAAAATGCAGGAACTGTTTCATTTTTGTCATTAAATAATCAGTTCCTAGTCCAACACCTTGCACATAGTGGTTGCCTATTAGATGTGTATTGAATTGAATTGAATCTTATTCATGTCAACCAAATAAAGTCAGAGGCTGTGATAATGTGGATTAAGTCTAAATCAAAGTTTAGTTTTACTCTATCTATGCAAAAAAAAAAATGCTGAGTAAATCAACAGTGCAAACAAGATTTCAAGGCAAGAGAAGGAATGTTTCGTTTACTTAAGAATAAGCTGTTTTTAAAGCACTTATCAGCACTCATTAAAAAAAAAAAAAGCTAGGTGCTAAATACAAATGTGCAAAGTCTGGAAAGACCTCTCCTTACCAGTATGTTGTTAGTAATCAGTGGGCATTCCTGAATGCAGTGAAAAATACCAGGGATAAACTTTCCTTCACTCATTATGCATTTCACTGTGGAAGGACCCAATTTTAATTATTTCAAATTAATAAAGTCTTTCTATTTATCAGGATTATATATACATATGTGTGTGTGTATGTATGCATGTGTGTGTGTGTATATATATATAATATATATATTATATGTGAAACACCTTTGAACACTTATTGTTAATAATTTACAAAAATTCCAGGGAGAAAAAATACAAAAATTAAACTATCCATGATCTTCAAATCCTTTTGGGGGGATTGTTGTTACAAAAACCAATTCTTTTTCATGGCTCACAACCTCATACTGAAAACAGCATCTGACAAACATCCTGAATTTAAAACTAAAAACACTCCATCATTATGAGTTTCAGCACAAGTTAATTGCACCCATATCATGCATCTGTTCTGGACTTAATCTAAAACTTCAGTTGGTATAATGGAAACACTCAACTGCCTGTTTTCACAAATCTAAATCAATCACATGTTGAGGATGGTGCCTCTGGGTAGTTTGTGTGAGTTTGCTTCTAAATTTTATATATTGTTATTTTGAGGATTCATTAATGATAACAGAAATGTAGTATCATCTAAGTATGCAAACATGGCCAAATGAACAACATTCCCAAGTTAAACACTTGAAAGTTCTAGTCTATATTGGTTTCACGGTTTTTGTCAGACTAGAAAAGCGTATTTCAATAATGTACACTGATGACTTTTGTGATGATTGTTTTATTTTGTTTTCTACCAAGCTTTGATGCCAACAATGGCTTTACTTCAATGTGTACTTGGAGATTTTTTTACTTGCCTTTGGAGTTATCCTCCTTGAGTCCATAATGCTTAGTTCAATATCTTGCCATTCTTCATTCAGTTCTTAAAATGAATATTAGTTATGAGTAAACCAGATACAGCAAGCAATTCTCAGAATTCAGGGTGTAAAACTTAATGACAAAATAAGCTTTATCCACCTCTAATTTTTACGGTTCGAAGAAAGTATGAATGGAGTACTCTTTTTTTAAGGTATAGCAGTCATTTTCAGAGAGATTTCCAACAGACTCATGCAACACTAGCTAATAGATATAATGAAAAATAGTTTGGCATAAAGGATAGAGACCTGACCTCAAGGTCTATAAAAAATACTGGCTTGTTACCATAAGCAAGTCAGATAATCTCTTAGTGGTCAAAGGAACTCAGAAGACCACAATTGAAGAAAAAAGTGCCTACTTGAGTTGATAGAGACTGTTCCTTCACTCAGGAGTTCTCTATACCAATGAAATCACAGTTCTGGTTCCTACACCTAACTCCATGTGTACAAAAAGGAATTTCTCTGTCACTTGGGACTCAGCTACTTTCCCCCAAATTTTCTAGAATCATGCAGGCCTTATTCTGATACTAGGGACTGGATATTTGCCAAACCATTGACTGGTCATTATTTCTTTGCTTGAATCATTATGCACCCCCCACAAACATACATGCTCAGATTTCTCGAAGAAAATTTCTTAAAAAAAAAAAAGATTAACTATAAGTCACATTTAGATTTCCTCAAATGGTATCTTCTTGCAGAGGTACATAATGTACAATATGAGTATGACAATTTTTATTTCATTCAATGCCTAAAATGTAAAGGGCTTGTAGGTGCCCATTAATAAACATGAAGACATAAAACACTCAAATCACTTATTACACATTAGACTCCCCCAGAATTTAAAAGTCATTCATGGGACAGCTGAACAAATACTACCTATTCATTTTGGATCTACTGTGTCTGAGATACTCATGGAAAATTGTGAAGGTACAAATTAGAAATGGTGAATATGAAGAATTCAGAGAAGCATGTGAAATTTTTTTTCAAATCAATGCAAAACGAAGTAAGGACAACCAGCAAAATGTTGTGCACGGTGATTATAATAGTGTAAATGTAAAATACAAACAAAAAACCTGAATGTTGTATAATCATAATGGGCAAGTTTGCACCTAGAAAAAAGTTGAGCAAATGAACTTCCTTATCAGATCCATGGGAAAGGGAAACGTTCATGAATAAATGAGGAATGAAAGGGATCACAGAAGATACAATGAATAACTTTGAATATATAAAATTAAAATAGTTTTTGCACACAAATCCCAAAAAAGTTAAGATGAAAAGGGAAGCAATTAACTAGGAGAAAAAAAATCTTTTCAATAATTTTCTTTGATAAAGGTCTCATTTCCAAGATATATAAAGAACTACTTCAATTTTATAAGAATAAGAGCTACTGACTTCCAGGAGCCAAGATGGCTGAGTAAGCAATAAATCACCATTACTCTCCCATAATCACCTTCAAATAACCATACAATAGCACCCTAAAACAAATCCTGGAACAGCAGAACCAGGAAAAAGACAGTGTGAAACAATCTTTTAGCCCAAGAAACTTGGAAGATCAGCAGGAAAGGTCTGTCTCACTCAGTTAAAAGTGGAGCACTGTCCAGGACAGGAAGTGTCCCAGCAAGCCCCACCTCATCAAAGCAGCAAGAGATTCTGAGCCCCTGTGCAGTGGAGCAAGCAAAGGCCAACACCAGGCCCTGCAACTTGCCTCAGCATACCCAATAGCCAGGGGAATGGTTAGATTCCAGCTGTGAGAACTCTCATTTGCTTCAACATAGCCCTGGGGCAAACAGGCAGCCTCCAGCAACCAGACCACCAAGTGCTTCAGTGTAGCCCCAGGGAAATTCAGGAACACCCCACCTGCCTCAGCACACTCCAGACACCAACACTAGGACCCCAGCTAAGCACCAGGCAAGCTGCTATATCCCAATGACCTTCAACAGCACCAGTCACCCCTTCAGCACAGTACCACACACAAGGATCCCCCATGGGCCTCAGGGCAACATCCATGCAGCACCAGATAAACAGCCAGGGCCTGCAGCCACTGACACAAGAGCCTGAGTCAGTGTCACTTTTACCCTGGGAGCAGAGTTCAAATTTAAAAGAAAAGAAAAAAGCCAAAAAAGTTGAGCAAAAAAGAATAGAAAAAGAATCTGATCATAGAAAGTTATTATGATGACAGGGGAGATAAAGACACAAACTCAGAAGAGAACAACAATGTCAAAACACCTATGGACAAAACCCCAAAGGAAAATGGGAAATGATCTTAAATCCAGAAAAAAAACTCATAGAAGAGCTCAGAAAGAAGCTTAAAAATCACATAGGAGAGGCAGAAGAAAATTTGGGAAAAGAAATGAGAGTGAAGCAAGAGAATTATGAAAAAGGAGTCAGCATGGAAAAAGAAGTCAACTAAAGCTAATTGAGAAAAACAACTCTTTAAAAGTTAGAATTAGGCAAATGGAAGCTAAAGACTCTATAAGACATCAAGAATTAATCAAATGCAAAAGAATGAAAAAATAGGGGAAAATGTAAAATACCTCATGGGAAAAACAACTGACCTGGAAAATGGATCCAGGAGAGACAACAGCAGGACCTGGGCAGCATCTTTCAAGAAATTATCACGGAAAACTGATATCCTTGAACCAGAAGGCAAAATAGGCATTGCAATAATCCACCAATCATCTCAGGCAAGAGATGTCAAAATAAAAAGTCCAAGGAAGATCATAGCTAAATTACAGAACTATCAGGTCAAGGAAAAAATACTACCAGTGGCCAGAGAAAAACAATTCAAATATCAGGGAGCCACCGTCAGGATTACACAGGACTTAGCAGCTGCAACATTAAATTATTGCAAGTCATGGAACATGATATTACAGAAGGCAAAGGAGCTAGGACTATTACCAAGAATCATCTATCCAGTGAAATGAAGCATAATACTTCGAGGAGAGAAAAATAAATGGTCATTCAATGAAATAGAAGGATTTCAAGCTTTGATAAGGAGAACGCCAGAATTGAATAAAAATTTTTATCTCTAATATCAAAACCCAAGAGAAGCCTAAAAAGGTAAAAAGGGAAAAGAAAACATAAGGGATTCAATGAAACTGAACTGTTTACATACCTACATGATAAGATGATATTTATAATTCTTTAAAAAAAATTTTAACACTAGTAGCACAGCTAGAAGGTTTATGTATAGCCATAGGCTTTGAGTATAAGGTGAATTTGAGAGAATGACATAAAAATAAAGAAGGAGAAAAGAGGAATACACTGGATGCAGAAGGAAGAGAGAGGTAGAATGGAGTAAATTATTTCACATGAAGAGGCACAAAAAACCTGATACAGTAGATGGAAAGGTAGTCGAGTGGGCGTTGAGTATCGCTTGAACCTTACTCTTATGAGTATTGGCTCAATAAGTTGAATATTGAAATCTATCAACCAACAAGAAAGTAAGAGAGGAGGAAATTAAATAAAAGGTGGTGGGGGGACTGAGAGAAGAGAGGGCCAATTGGAGGAGGTGGTAGACAGAAGCAAAATACTGCTGAGGAGAGAAAGGGTGAAGAGAAAGAGGACATACAGGAGGAAAAATAGGATGGAGGGAAATACACAGTTAGTAGTCATAACTGTGGATGTTAATGGGATAAACTGTCCCATAAAACAGATGTGGATAGCAGAGTGGATCAAAAACCAGAATCCTACAATATGTTGTTTATGAGAAACAGACTTTAAGCAGAGAGATACACGGAGAGTAAAGGTAAAGAGATGGAACAAAATCTATCATCCTTCAGCTGAAGTTAAAAAAAAAAGCAGGGGTAGCAATCCTGATCTTGGACAAAGAAAAGGGAAAAATAGACCTAATTAAAAGAGTTAAGGAAGGAAACTAAATCTTACTAAAAGGCACCATAGACAATGAAGTAATATCATTACTAAACATATATGTATCAAGTGGTATAGCATCCAAATTCTTAAAGAAGAAGTTAATTGACTTACATGTTCATGACCAAACAAGAGATAGAGAGCATTATGAAATGTAAAATAGATAATTTGATTATATTAAATTAAAATGCTTTTGCACAAACAAAACCAATGCAACCAAGATAAGAAGGAAAGCAGAAATCTGGAAAACAATCTTTACAGCAAGTGTTTCTGGTAAAGGGCTCATTTCTCAAATATATACATAACTGAGTGAAATTTAAAAGAATACAAGCCATTCTCCAGCTGATAAATGATCAAAAGATATGAATAGGCAGTTTTCAGATGAAGAAATCAAAGCTATGTATAGGCATATGAAGAAGTGCTCTAAATCACTTTTGATTAGAGAAATGCAAAAAAACAACTCTGAGGTATCACCTCGCACCAATCAGATTGGCTAACGTGACAAAAAAAGGAAAATGATAAATGTTAGAGAGGATGTGGGAAAATTGGGAAACGAATGCACTGTTGGTGAAGTTATAAAGTGATCCAACCAATCTGGGGAGCAATTTTGAACTACTATGCCCAAAGTGCAATCAAACTATGAATACCCTTTGATCCAGCAATACCATTATCAGGTCTGTATCCCAAAGAGATCGCAAAAAAGAAAAAAGGACCTGTGCAAAAGTATTTATAGCAACCCTTTTCATGGCAGCAAAATATTAGAAATTGAGGGGATGTCCATCAATTGGGGAATGGCTGAACAAGCTATGGTATATGATATGATATGAACAAGATGTGGTATATGGTATATGAATGGAATGGAATGCTATTGTGCAATCAGAAATGATGAAAAGGCAGATTTAAAAAAAGCCTGGAAAGACTTGAATGAAATGATGTAAAGTGAAATGAGCAGAAGCAGGAAAATATTGTATGCAGTATCAGCAACATTGTGTGATGATCAACTATGAATGACTCAGCTCTTCTCAGAAACACAAGACAAACAAAAGAATCATGAAGGAAAATGCTATCCACATACAAATAAAAAATGGATAGACTCTGAATACAGATCAAAGTATACTTTTTTCACTTTCTTTATTCTTTTTCATTTTTCCCTTTTGATCTGTTTCTTCTTTTACAACTGTGACTAATATGGAAATAGGTTTTACATGATAGCACATGTATGATCAGTATCAAATTGCTTACCATTTTAGGAAGAGGGGAGGGGATGGAGGGAGGAAGAAAAATTTGTAAATTTTTTCAAGATCTTGTAAAAATGAATGCAAAAAATTTTATTGACATGTAATTTGAGGGAAAATACTATTAAAAATGAAACAATAGAACTTGCCAACAACAACAACAACAAAAGAATGAGAGCTATTCCTAAATTGGTAGTGTATGAATATGAATAGGTAACTCTCAAGGGAAGAAACCCATGTTATCCATATTCATGTATTTAAAATGTTCTAAGTCACTGCTTATTAGAAAAAGTAAAACTAAAGCAATTATGAGACTCTACCTCACATTGATTAGATTGGTAAAAATGACAAAAGTAGAAAATTATAAATATTGGATGGAACAGGAGAAAAACAGATACATTGATGGACTATTGGTGGTACTGTAAATAGATGTGGCAGGAAGACAATTTGGAATTTTCCACAAAAAAAATTGCTATATAGTGTATGCCCTTTAACCCATCTATCCTACCCTTAGGCCTATGGCTAAAATTGATTAAAGAAATAGAAAAAGTTCCTATATGCACAAAAAGTTTTATAGCAGTTCTTTGTGTAATGGCAAAATACTGTAAATTAAAGGGTGCCCATCAGGTAAGAAATGACTGAATAACTTGTACTATATGAATATGATAGAATACTATTATTATTCTGTAAGAAATGAGGAAATAGATGTTTTCAAAGATATATGGAAAAACATATTAAGTGATACATAGGAAAAAAACTAGAATAACAACTTTTACTGTAAAATCAATATTATAAAAATGAATAATTTTCAGTTGAATTCAATTCATTTTCTTTGATGAACTGAAGAAAAATGAAATGAGTAGAAAAAGAACAACGTATACAATAACATTACTGTAAATACATAATTTTGAAAGATGTAAGAACTATGATCAATAAAATGACTATTCATGTTTCCCAAGGATGGATGAGGAAAAATATTCACTTCCTGACATGGAAGTAATGGATTGAGGGCACAGGATGAAACATATATATATTTGTAATAGTCAGTGAGGGAATGTGTTTTGATTCACTATTTATAAGCATTTTTGTTACAAGGAATTTTCTCTAGCTCCCCTCCTCTTCCTCCTCCTCCTCCTCCTTCTCCTCCTCAGATGAGGTCACTATTATTAATTTTCCTTTTTTTCTTTAGACTTTGCTATAAGAGAGCTCTTCCAAGATTGGAGTAATCTATAAATATTTATAATGTAAGAACAAAAGTTTGTTCTTTTATTCATTTTTAAGTAAGATGACATGGGAAAAACAGTTATAAACAAAAATTTCAAAAATAAAAATTATTTTTAAAATCTCACTTTAAGAGAGTACAGTACCTGACACTCAATCTCAGGAACTCAAAGAGTCAGGATTACCCCCATGAGGCAATCCTCAAGAGCAGGATACTGTCATTATTAAGATTCTTAGTCTGACCTATTCTAGAAAAGGAAACAGAAGAACAGAAGAAAGCAGAAGAATTGGAGGTCCAAAAAGTCCTAGAATCTTCTGAGAAGCACAGGTCACCTTTTTGCTTCTGCAGTTAAGCAGTGGGAGCAGGAAGGGAAGCAATAACTCATAAAAAAAAGAAAATAAGTAAAAGGGTGAAAGGAGTAAAATTGGCAAGCCACCCTAGTAATTGAAGTATATCCATCTGAAATTCAACCAATTATCAGGAAGAAGCCCTCATCTATGAAGTCTAATCAGTTAAAGTGTCATTGTACATATGCATTTCCTGGGGAACTGTGCTTCTGATGCCTGCAGCAAGATCCTCACCCTGTAATTTCACCAAGCAGACTGGGAAATAATCCATAAAAATTGATATAGAGAGCTGGGGTAAAGGCTTTTCCTGACGTTTCATGAATAGTGTTCAAGGCCTTTCCAACTTTATGATTGTATAAAATTAAGTCCTTTAAAGAAAGTCATTAATCTCTATTTTAAGTATTCTTATAACAATTAATATTATGAATCATAATGTGGCTAAGACTACATCAAAGAGAATATCCACAGTTGTTGAGTCTCAGATATTGAAGCATTTTCAGATGGGTTGAAAAATGTCCCTTCTCCTGGTTCTTGATATTTTCTCCTAGTTACTGAAGATAATCCAACCCTCAGTTTAACTTCATTTCACAAATGAAATGAAGATAATGATCCCCATGGGATGATTTTGATTTCCTAATGATTCTTTAGGTAAGAAATTGACTATATTGTCTCTGGGTGGTTAGCTGGGGAGGCTAACTTGGGAGCTATTGATAGGAAATAATTAGAATTTCAAAGGACTGGTGAAATGGGTGGTATTATCTAAAGACCCTAGTTCTAAAGAAGAGCAGAGTGTGAAAAGAGTTATTTTCCTTGAGACTCAGAATCATTAAATCTCTCTAATTGTCTTTCTCCATCCTGCCTTAATTCTAGTGCCTTCCCTCAATTAATGATTTTTTAATCTATCATTTATATAGCTTGCTATATAAATGTTTGCATGTTGTCTCCCTCATTAGACGATAAACTTCTTGAGGACAAAAACAGTCTTTTTGTGTCTCTCTAGCTTAACATAGTACCCAGCACGTAGTAGGCACTTAAATGTTTATTGATTTATTTTTTATGTTTTTCTTCTTCTCTTTTGCTAAAAATTAGTGAATTTGGAATACATATTATGCTTCCTGTGATTGTTGGAAAGTAATTTATAGTCTATGGACCTCAGTTTCTGCAAAACAAGGAAGGATGGGAGGGAACTAGATGTCTTCCAAGGACCCCTTCCAGTCCCAAAGTTTTTGATCTTTACATCCTGTTCTTTCTGACTCTGTCTGCGTTGGTGTCTCTGTCCCTGTGTCTTTACGTTTCTGTCTCTATTTCTGTTGTTGTCTCTGTCTCTCTCCCTCCCCTATTCAACCCTCTGTGTCTTTACATTAGGTCGATCTTTTCTTCAAGTCAATCTATCTCCTGCCATGTCAATTTGTTTGTCTTTTAATGACTTTTTCCCACATCTTCTTCCTCACTTTACTTTGTCTCTGCATTTCCCATTCCTTTTTCCTCTCCACCTGTGTTACTTTCTCTTAAGGAAACATAATTTTGAACTCAAGGGTTTTTGTTTATTTGTTATTTTCTTTTTTTCTTTTTTTATTTTTAACATGTGTTTTTAAAACTTTGGGTTACAAATTTTCTCCCTTCCTCTGTCCCCACCCACCCTAATTGAAAAGGCAAGCATCTCGATACAGGTTATAGATGTGTAGTCATGCAAAACACTTCCACAGTAGTCCTGTTGTGAAAAACTAAGTATATGTCCCTTCATCCTATCCTACCCCCTATTTATTCTATTTTCTCTTTTGACCCTGTCCCTCCTCAGAAGTGTTTGTTTTTGATTATCCCTTCCCCAAATCTGCCCTCCCTTCTATCAACCCCCTGCTCTCTTGTCCCCTTCCCCTCTTGTTTTCCTGTAGGGTAAGATAGATTTCCATACCCCATTGTGTATGTTGTTCCCTCCTTAAACCAAGTCCTATGAGAATAATATTCACTCATTCCCTCTCACCTTCACCCATTTCCCCTCCACTGTAAAAGTCTTTTCTTATCTGTTTCATGTGAGATATTTTACCTCCTTTTCTCCTCCCTTTCTCCTTCTCCCAGTATAATCCTTTCTCACCCCTTAATTTTATTTTCAAGATATCACCCCTTCATCTTCAACTCCCCCTGTGCCCTCTATCTATCTATACATACATATAATTTTTTCCTTCCCACTACCCTAATACTGACAAAGGACTCATGAGTTACAAATATCATCTTTCCCTGCAGGAATGTAAACAGTTCAACCTTCATAAGTCTCTTATGATTTCTCTTTCCTGTTTACCTTTTCCATGTTTCATTTGAGTCTTGTATTTGAAGGTCAAATTTTCTATTCAGCTCTGGTCTTTTCCACAGGAATGCTTGAAAGTCCCCTATTTCATTGAATAATCATTTTTTTACCCTGAAGGTTTATATTCAATTTTGCTGGGTAGGTGATTCTAAGTTGTAATCCTATCTCCTTTGTCCTCCAGGATATCATACTCCATGCCCTCCGGACCCTTAATGTAGAAGCTGCTAAATCTCATGTTATCCTGATTATGTTTCCACAATACTTGAATTGCTTCCTTCTGGCTGCTTACAATATTTTCTTCTTGACCTGGGGATTCTGGAATTTGGCTACAATATTCCTAGGAGTTTTCCTTTGGGGATCTCTTTCAGGAGGTGATCGGTGAATTCTTTCAATTTCTATTTTGCCCTCTGTTTCTAAAATATCAGGGCAGTTTGCCTTGATAATTTCTTGAAAGATAATGTCTAGGCTCTTTTTTTGATCATGGCTTTCAGATAGTCTAATAATTTTTAAGTTCTCTCTCCTGGATCTATTTTCCAGGTCAGTTGTTTTTCCAATGAGATATTTCATATTCTCTTCTATTTTTTCATTCCTTTTGATTAGAGTTACAGTGCCTTGATTTCTCAAATTGTCCCTATTTTCCAATTTCTCCACTCTAATTTTTAAGAAAGTATTTTCTTCAGTAAGCTTTTGGACTTCCTTTTCCATTTGGCCAATTTTGCTTTTTAGGGCATTTTTCTCCTCATCGGTTTTTTGGACCTCTTTTGCCATTTGGATTAGGCTATTTTTAAGGTGTTATTTTCTTCAGTATTTTTTTGGGGGGTCTCCTTTAGCATCACTTTCAATTTTTCCTCTACTTCTCTTACTTGCTTCTCAAAATCCTTTTTGAGCTCCTCCATGGCCTGAGACCAATTCATATTTTTCTTGGAGGCTTTGGATGTAGGAGCTTTGACTTTGTTGTCTTCTTCTGGTTGTAAGTTTTGATCTTCTTTGTCACCAAAGTAAGATAATATAGTCTGACTCTTTTTGCACTGCTTGCTAATGATCTCAGTCAATTACTTGAGTTATAAACTCTTTGTTAAGGTAGGAGTCTGTTTCCAGTGTGGAGAATGTGCTGTCCCAAGCTTCAGGGGTTTTATGCAGCTGTTTTCAGAGATACTTCTAGGGACCTGTAAATTTTCAGTTCCTCCAAGGTGCTATGATAAAGGGCGAGATGTTTACTCCTTTCCTGGCCTGTGCTCTGGTCTATGAGCATTCTTTTCTGTCTTGGAACTGTGAAGAGGGTTTCCTCTCCACAGCCAGTACAAGCTCCACCACACCAGGCTCCTCCTCGCCGCATGACTGCCACCCAGAACTGTGACCCAGATCCAAGCACATGCAAAGCAAGAGATTCCTGCCTCAGCACAGGCAAAGAGATCCCTGCAATCCCCCTCTGATTAGCCACTTGATTCCCCCTCAGTCTGCGGGCCAGAAGCTCAGGAGGCAGCTGTAGCCTGCGCTAGGGACTTGTGTCTGAGACCTAGCTTTTCTCTCACCATAGTCACAGACTTTTCCCACTGACCTTCCAAGTTGTCTTTGGTGTTCATGGGTTGAGAAGTCTAGAAACTGCCACAGCTGCCCGAGATTCAGTCCTCTGAGGCATGCTCCAGGTTCTCTGAGGCCTGCGCACCCATGCTGAACTGTGCTCTTTTCCCCGCCTGGTGCGATATACCTTTCTGATCAACCATCCAAGCTGTCTTTGGTTGGAAATGTGTTTCACTCTGTCTTTTTGTGGGTTCTGCTGCTTTAGAATTTGTTTAGAGTGATTTTTATAGGTATTTGGAGAAGTTTGGGGGAGAGCTCAAGCAAGTCACTGCTTTTATTTCACCATCTTGGCTCCACCCCCCTGTTTTTGTTTTTTTTAAAAGCATTTTGTTGCATCTCTTTAGCAAAGATCTATTCTTTCACTTCTTACTTTTAACATAACTATCACTCTCAAAAATAAGCAAGCAAAATTCAATCTAATTTAAATGAATGTTTTCTTCCATCCAGGCCTCACAGTCAGACAGACAGCAGATAATGAGCTGGCCTCAATGTCAGCAAGGAAAAAAAAAAGTAAGATGTGAATTCAAATTCTTCTTGGGATATATATTGGCTATGTGACAGAGCAAATCAGCTCTCAGTAAGTTGGTTCCCATATATTACCTAGTATTATGCTTATTTGTTGCATTCAGTCCCCTAGTCAGTCAATCAACATTTTTAAGCAACTACTATGTGCCCAAGTATTGTACTAAGTACTGGGGATAAAAAGAAAAGAAAAAGAAAACATCCCTGTTCTCTAGCAGCTTGTAGTCCAATGGGTGAGACAACATGAAAACAACTATACAAGATAAATACAGGAAAAAATTAGGGAAAGTTCTGGAGAGGAAAAGAAGGAAAGGAACCAAAGACACAATCACAAAGACATAACCTTGAGGAAGAGAAGGAGGAAAAGGAACCCGTTCCACTTCAGGCAACTTTCTAAAACTTAGAATTGTGGAGCAGGTGTTCACCTACATTGGTGGGAATTCCCTACCTCAGTGAAACCACAGGACTAGCTCCAAACTGACCTCATTTGATTTTTCCTCCTTCTGTATCATCTGTTCTTCATAGGAAGGGAAAAGATTTCTCCTATAGTACTTCTTTTATGTAGTGGATTTTAAGCATGGTATTCACACCATTCATTCATCCAATCACTATGGAGTCAAGCTAGTACTACTATATGATTGCTCAAATCCATTTAGAAGATATAAGATGTTTTTATGCTGGTGGAGTGTCATGGAAAATTAAGCAGTTTGGGCTAGTGAATAGAACTCTGTATTTGAAGTCAAGAGGACAAAAATTAGAGTTCTGCCTCTGACATGAGCAAGGATAAGTGACTTAACAAATCTGAGACTCATTTTTCTCAATCAATTCAATCAACAGCCTTCTATGGAGTATCAACTATGTGGTACAATGCTGATGATATGAAAAGAACATTTTTTTTATTCATTCATTCAGAGAACTTACATACTTCTGGAGGATGGGATACAAGATGTATATACATAAGTATAATACAAGGTAATTTGAAGAGGAGAGATCAGAGAAAATGTATCTGCTGAGGCGATAGTTTAGTGGAGTCTTGAAGGAAGGCCAGAATCCTGAAAGTGGAAATGAAAAGCAAGTGAGCTCTTGCTACTGATGATGGCTTATACAAATGCACAGAGCTTGGAGATTGAATTCTCAATATGAGAAAGAACTAATAGTTCAGCATATGTGGAATGTAAAGTGCATGAAGAATTGTAATGTGACTATTGTTGAAAAGTTATGTTTGAGATACAATGTTAAAGAAGGACCTGGAAAAAACAACAGACTAAGGAGTTTGTTTTTCATCCTATAGGCAATAGGTATTGTAAGTAGGAAGGTGTATGTTGTCAAATGTGTCTAAGGAAGATCATTTCATTATTTATGTGAAGCATAGTTTAGGGAGGGAAGAGACAGGAAGTAGAAATATAAATTAATACAATAATCTAAGCAAAAATTAATTAGGTCCAGAACTTATATTATATTAGTGTGAATGGAAAAAAGGGAACAGATGAGAGAAACTGTGGAGATAGAATTAATGGGAACTGATAATTAATCGAATATGAAGGGTGACAGAAAGTGAAAAATCGATGATGATTCCAAGTTTATGGACATGAACAGGAAGAGGGAAATTTGGAAGAGGGCTGGATATAAGGGGGAAAATGTTTGAATTTCATTTTGGACATGTTGAGTTTGAGAGATAAAGATTAGGCGTGAGGGAATGACCAAAGCAACAAGGTCTTGAAAAAGACTGGAAGGAAGAAATCAGAGGTAGATATAAAGGGATATTATCTTGGTAGTGGGAATAAAAGGGCATTAGATTGTGAGCTCCTCATGGACAGGCACTGTCTTTTGACAACCCTGGTGATTAGCATAGTGCCTGGTACATAGTAGATGCTCGATAAATGCTTACTGACTGATTGACTGGTCCTATCATCCTCAGAGAATAAAGCAAAGTTGTACAATACAGATGAAGATGTAGATTTGATATAGTCTATTCAATAGTAATTTTTTTTTACTATCTATTTCTTTGTTTCTCAGTCATTTTCATTTGTGCCTGACTCTTCATGACCATGTTTGGGGTTTTATTGGCAAAGATACTAGAATGATTTGCCATTTCCTTCTCCAATTCATATTACAGATGAGGAAACTGAGGCAAACAGGATGACTTGCCCAAGGCCACACAGCTAGCAAGTGTCTGAGGCCAGATTTGAACTCGGAAAGATTAGTCTTCCTGACTCCAGGCCTGGCAGTCCATCTGCTGTGCCACCTAGCTTCCTTGTCTCTAGGATTGTTGTTGGTTAGTTGTTGATTGTTGTTCTTCATTCTCAAAGAGGACCAAAATGACAACACTATGTTAGAGTCAAGCAAGTTACAGTGTGTCTGACTGTGGCTGATTAGAACAACACGAGCTCAGAATGCTCTACCACAGGTCAAGCCAAATGGTCCATGTGAAAATTTGGGGTGAATTCTCTAAATTTGCACATGTTCCATTTCTATTGAGCTACTTCAATTCTGCTTTGCTAGTAGAGTACAGCACTTTCTCTGATGAGGGCATGCCATGCTTAGTGGCCTGTGCCAATGTCTCCCATGTCAATCAATTCCAAAGTTTTTTTTTTTACATTTTTTATTTTTATTCTTTGCTTTGGTCTATCCAAAAAAAAAATCCCAATAACCAAAAACTTACAGAGATTATAATCAAACTCTCAGTTATTGCTCTCCTCAGCTTCCCCTACCACTCCCAAGCAGAGCAGTGGGGGAGAATGAAACAGGAAGAGGTAAGAAACTCACACCATACACCAGAGAGAGTCAGTCAAGAGTATGAGTCTGACTCTCCAGGATCAGAGTGGTTACATGGAGAAGTGGGAAGAGAGAAGGGGCTGTGCACTGTGCTCTCCTTATCAGCTAAAAAGCCAAATCAGCATCCTGGAGAGAGAAGCAGAAAGTCTCCCAGAGGGATACAACTTTCTTTCTCTCTCTGGGCTCATTTCATGTGGTCTGTCCCTCTATTTTTCAGAGTCCTTTGAAATAGAGAAACTTTGAGTTTCTGAAGTTTGAGTCCTAAACGCTGGGCTGGGGATCAGAAGGGGACTGGAAAAACCAAATTCAGACATCAGCACAAACCAAAGCTTCCCCAGGGTCCAGACTACCTGCAGTGAGAGTTTGCAAAGGGGGAAAGGTGCTTCAGAGATTGCACCAGGGGCAAGTCATTGAGGTGGAGTAATGGAGAGGTGGTGTATATAGGTATAGATATAGATATAGATATAGATATAGATATAGATATAGATATAGATATCTATACCTATGTATATGAACTCAAAATTAATAAAAACCCTAAAGAGGACAACTTCTTATGGGCGTGGGCAAGTGAAGTCCCAGCCACCCAGTTTGGTCCTCTGTTCAGGTACTTTCTGTCTCAGTCCCTCACCTGGAGTTAACCAGTTAGGGATCAAGAATGATACCATGAGTGAGGAGCTGGACTAGGCTAGTATATGGTCAGCAGTAGGGCGGGGGGGGCCAGAGACCATCACTGTAGGTGTCGATGGGGTAGTCCCCATTCATGTCCATGTGCATTTCCATAGGGTCCAGGGGTCCATCATTCAGGTACATGGAATGGTATGTGGCATCCAGGTCCTCTTGGTAAGGTTCATTAATGTGGATCATGCTCTGGGCAGCCTCCCAGGCAGCCAGGTTATGTTTGAAGAGTGAATTTGTGAGCTCCACAGAAATACGTTTGTGATAATCTGGGCTCTTGTCCTCAGAGATATGGAATAGAATGGCAGCAGCATAGGTTGCAGTGCCCTCATTACGGTAGTGCAAGAGCTCCATGAGCTGGGCTGAGGCCCCCTCAGCATCAGAGGAGTCAGCAGTCTCTCTGTCCTGGGTCAGCTCACACGGTACTATAGCTGCCACCTGCTGAATGTTCTCCACCGATGAGTACAGGAGCTGTACAAACAGAGGGACGCTGTTCAGTCAGAAGATTTCCATGTGGTTCATGGGATCCTGGGCAAGGATGTGCAGGGCACCAGTAAAGCCTACAATTTCCTCCATCTTTACCCCATCCGTGTAGGGCTACTTTGCGCCTGCAGCCACATGGCACTGGGCATCCTGATGGGCCTTGACTAACAATTGACCATGGTGGGGAATGACCACTGCCTCTTGCAGGGGAGCATGGTTGGCAGGATACAAGGCCAGGTTCCTGATTAATCCAATAGTTGCCTTAACCAAAGGTCATTGGTTGGGCTATTTGAGCAGCTTGACAATGGCAGGGATGCCATAGTTGAGGCACACAGAATTCTGGGCCATCTTGGCCTCCAGATGGCGGCTGGTGAGATGACGCAGTGCACAGACAGAAGGTTTGGTGATGTTGTCTTTGTTGCCCACACACAGTATGTCATGGATCAGTGCCTCCGTGCCACTATTCTGTGTCACTAGTGTCTTGTTCTTGCTGTTGTTCCAGGTCAGGTTGGAAAGGGTGCCTGTGGCTCAGGTCAGCACATTCACATCATCCACACTCAGCTGGTTGACCAGGACCTTCAACACACTCTCTAGGCCCTCCTGCTTAGTGGCTGCATTTGAGACGTTATCCAGGGTCCACAGACAGTTTTGCACAAGGCAAGGGCTGTTGCTTGCCAAGGGTTTGCCCAGGCCCTGCATACCACCAACCTCCACAATGGCAGGCTTGCTGCTGGGGCACACAGACAACACCTTGAGCATGTGCTCCAGAGCAGCTTCTCATAACTATAGTTACCCATAATCTGCACCAGGGCCTGGGGGCCCCCATTGGCCAGGATGATGAACTTACTCTCCTGGTTGCCACAGGCAAGTAGCTGCAGGCAATCAGTGGTAATAGACAGGAATTTGGGGTTGTTCTTGTTGAGGAGGAACACCATTTTCTGTTGCCCATCAGTCAGGTGGACAACCATCTTGGCACCCTCTTGATACAGCAGCAGGTTATACAATGTTGTGATGGCAAAGAATAGGACTGATTCCGCTGGAGAACTAAGCATACGGACCAAAGCAAGGATGCCTCCTGACTTGAAGATGGCAAGCAGCCCCTCATGGTGGTGAGAGAGATTGTGCAGGATGCTGGTGTCTAGATCACTGGTACTCTGCATGGTGAGCACAACAACGACCACTAGGTGAGGTGAGCCCATCAGCGCCTGCCGGGATGCTTTCTTCTTTGATAGCTGATTCATGATCATGGCTGCCTTTCTCACCACCACTGGATCTTCATCATTGAGAAGCTTGGTGAGTTTAGGCAGGACTCATGTTGCCAGCTCAGCATCATCCTGGTAGTTGATGAAGTGGACAATGACTGATTTTAATAGCTGTGAGGGCTCGGCTAATCATTACACATTGGTGGCCTGTCCATCAATCTGGGTGGTCAATAGGAGAGAACGGTCCTCCATCATCTCAGGGTACCTGGATGCCCTCACCTGCTGGACCCTTGCCAATGCCATCTGGCATTCTAGATCACCTTTACCACTGACTGATGGCACACAGGTGTGGCCCCAGAGTGGATGCCCGAGTCGTAGGTGTATGCCTGCTGCCACTCTGCCACCTTGATGGGCTGCTCAACCAAGTTGATCACCTCCATGGCAGTTGTTGCACTTGTAGCCAGGGTCCGGGCTAGGGCTGGGCTGGGTTTGGATAGGAGGATCAGCTCTGCTCAGGCAGTGGCTGCTCCAGACTCCGGCTGCACCAATTCCAAAGTTCTTAAGAGAGACCTTGAGAGTGTCCTTATATTGCTTTTTCTCACCACTCTGTGATTGCTTGCCCTGAGTGAGTTCTCCATAAATTAGTCTTTTAGTCAAGCATACATTTGGCATTCAAACAATGTGGTTAGCCCATTGGAGTGGTGCTCTCTGCAGTAGAGTTTGAATGTTTGGCAGTTTAGTTCAAGAAAGGACCTCAGTGTCTGGTATCTTATCCTGCCAGGTCATCATCAGAATCTTCCTAAGACAATTCAAATGGAAGTAATTCAGATTCCTGGCATGCGGTTGTATACTGTCCAGGTTTCACAGACATACAGCAATAAGGTCAGCACAACAGCCCTGTAGACCTTCAGTTTGGTAGTCAGTCTAATACTTCTCTCCCACACTTTCCTTGGGAGCCTCCCAAACTCTGAGTGAGCTCTGGCAGTGTGTGTGTCAACCTCATTATCAATGTGTATGTCCCTGGAAAGTATACTGCCAAGGTAAATGAACTTATCCACAGTATTCAAAACTTCTCCATTTGCTGTAACCGATGGTTCCACATATGAATGGTATGGTGCTGGCTGAGGGAGCACCTGTGTTTGCTTGGTGTTAATTGTTAGGCCAAAATTATCAGAAGTAGCAGAGAAGCAATCTGTTCTTTGTTGCATCTCAGCTTCAGAGGCTGCATTTGAGTGCACAATCACCTACAAACAAAAAAATCATACACCAACACTCCCTTTACTTTAGTCTTAACTTGTAGCCTTTTCAAATTGAGAATTTATTGTCAAAGTGGTAGCTGACCTTGACGCTTTGTTCGTCCTCATTGAAAGCATTTGACAACATAGCTAAAAACATCATACTAAAAAGTTTTATTTCTCTCCATTGGTGATTGGGAAAGTGTGAGAGCGTCATCTCTTATTCAGTACCTAGACAAGCATGCCTTCATGAAATTGACATACAATGCTGATGAACTTCTCCAGGCAACCAAATTTTGATATAATACTTCTAGGATTGTTGTAATGATAACAATAATTATAATAACTTGCATTTATATGGAACTTCAAGGTTTGCAATGTCTTTTACACATATTATCTCATTTTAAACTCAAAACAACCTGGTAAATTCATTTCTATTATCCATATTTTACAGGTGAGGAAACCAGGTCATACAGAAGTGAATCGACATTGCCAGGACCACACAGCTGGTGAGGTAAGTGTCTGAGACGTTTGAGTTTAGGTCTTCCTGACTCCAAGTCTAGCATTCTACCCACTTTGCTACCTGCTATCCCTCAATCACTAGTGCTTTATATATTCTCACATGCTACATAAACACAAGATAGTATTATTACTGGATTATTTTATCTATCCACTCTGTTGTACACCATTATAAAACCCTCTACTATGTCATTAATTTCATTACATAGCCTATTCACGATCCCTCATAAGCCTGGGGCCTAGGAATAGCTAGAAAGATGTTTCCCAAACTAGGTTTTTTTTTTTTTTCCCTAATTGCCAACACCAAGTTTGCTCCTCAGGAAAATGAACTATTCTCTTGTATTGCCATGTATGCAGACCATCTTGCCAACCCTTTTTTGTTGCTTTACCTTCCCATCAACTGAGGGCAATATGGTATAATGGAAGAACTCTAGCACTTGAATCAAAGTATTCTAATCAAAGTTCAAATCCCACTTCTGACTTTTACTACCTAAGTGATCTTGAACAAGTCACTTACCTGCTCTAGGCTTCAGTTTTCTTATTTGTATAATGAGGGAATTAGTTAGACTCTAAGATTACTTTTAACTCTACATCACAGGATTTAGTCTGTCATCATAGATGTAGATAATAAATGTACTCTGTGATCCCTGTTTTTCTTCCCCATTTACAGTCTCCAACATCTTCCTTGTGTATCCTGTCACAAGGGCAATGGGAAGTAAGACATGTAACTACATGTTCCATCAAGCCACACAACTATACTTCCATGCTACATGTGGGGAACTGTCCTTGTGACAAATGATTAACTGGATCCCTGAAAATATATTGGCACGCTCTCATAGAAAACTGATATGACAAATCTGATAGGAGCCTGAATAGACATCTTCTCTCTACCCAGCTCCCAAATCTTCTACAAGTAAGACTTTCATTCATTCTAGGAGGAGAAGCAGGAGGTTGGGGCCAGAAGCTTGGCCACCCTGCTCTCCTTAGTGAGAGAGGGCACTAGGCTATAATTACTTCTAGCTGTTCTTTTGAATATTATTAGTCTAGGACGGTATGTCTTTTAGGTATAAGCTAACTTCTGATTGCTTCTCATTAATTAGGAAAGACCCCAAACTTTAAATCCAAGGCTTGAATCCCTTTCCACCAAATATTAATTCCACAATGAATATACATAGAAAGTAGCAAAGAAATACATTCATCTAAGTTGAGAGCAAAATGGAAATCACAGAAATGTAAATATATACTAGAAAATATGTAGTAAAGGAACACTCCCATTTGGAGTAAAATGACTCAGCTCAATCAAAAGAGAGTTCTGGGTCTCTCCCAAGGACAGTTCTCCAAAGTGTCTGATTTAGCAAGATGGGAATATGGTCATGATAGAGACTGCTAATTCCCTTTCATGCTGGCTTCTTCCCAGTGTCTTTTCATTTCAGTAATCAGAGGTAGGGCTGGCATCTTCTATCTTCTCTCTCAAAGGTGAAGCCAGAAGTACCCAAAGTGACTGCAGAACCTTGTTTTCTCCTCTTCCTAACAGAGGCATGAGCCATTGATCTCCACCACTAATAGTCTCATACTAATGGATTTGGGGACTTGGGTTATACAATCACCAAATCAAGATCAATATGTCAGAGAATCATAAAATTTGTGAGTTCAAAGTGACTTGTGAGGCCATCTACCTCAACTCATTTAATTAAGAATCACTTTTACAACAATTCAAACTTTATTCAGAAACATCAAGTGAGTAGAGAAGGGAGACTCACTATTTTATGATGTATTCTATTCTACTTTTGGGAAGATCTAGTTAGGAAAATATATTTACCTTTGATTCAGATCTGTTTTCTTTAATTTTTACTCTTTTTTTTTTTTACCTCTACCCCTTGAAATCAAATAGAAAAAATCCATCTAAAGTCTGATATTATTTTTCTCAATGTTTCAGATATAAATCCCTGTTTTAGTATAAACATACTCACTTATTCCATAATGATCTTCATATGGAATAGTCCATGCTCTTATAATTACATTGTTCAACTTCTCCTGAATATGTTCTAATTTTTCCAAAGACTTTGCTAAAATAACTTTCCCAGAAGTGAACACAGTACTCTAAATATAGTATAATCTTAGCATAGTAAGTGAAATGACACCTCCATTTCTCTGATCACTATCACTGTCACTATTAAAAGACAAGTTAACATCAGTTTTAAAGAAAACAAACTTCTATAACATATTGTTGAATTATATTAAGTTTGTCATGCAACTAAAATCCTCAGTACTTTTCAACTATTCATCCACTCATGTCTCCCCCATCATGTGCCAGTGAAATTGATTTCTTTTTCCTTTTAAGTATACAACTTAATAGTAACCCCTAATAAATTTCATTGCCCTAGTTTCAACCAAATGGTTTAGACTGCTGAGATTTTTGTGAATCCAAATTGTCATATGTTATCATACAGAGAAGGGGAGGACTGGGACACAACAGAGAGATACAAATTAATAAAAAACTTGAAGAGAATAAAAATAAGAAAATAGATTGTATAATTAAAACAACTCAAACATAACCATAGTAAGCAAATTATTAACACTTCAAAACTGGAAATGGATGTAGAAAAGGATGGCCATACCAATTAGAACAGTTTTGTACAAACTTTTAACGTACATAAATCAATTACTACAATGGGAAGGTCAAAAAAGCTTAAATACCACTGCAGGCAGTTATCAGGTTTCTTGGGTATACTAGTAGGTGGTACAGTGTGATAAAGTACAATGCTGGGCTTATAGTCAGGAAGACCTGAATTCAAACTTCAATTCAGTCACTTACTAGCCATGTGACCCTAGAAAAGTTAGTTAGCCGCTGTCTCTCTCAGTTCCCTCAACTGCAAAATGGCGATAATAGCAGCACCTATCTTGCAGGGTTTTTGTGAGCCTCAAATGAGATAATTTTTTAAAGTGCTTATCATAGTTCTTTGCACATAGTAGATGCTATATAAATGCTTGCTTCCTTCCCTAGTTTGTAAGGCTTTGGCTTTTCTTATTCCACACTCCTGAAACTGATTTTTCAACATTATGTTGCAAAAGAATCACTGAGAATCAAAGTATATATTGCTTTACTTTGCAGGATCTTATTAAGTTCTTCATAAAATTTTGCTACCTCATCTTTTATTCTGTGCCAGATGTTGATGCATATACTATAATTATTCTCAAAGACTAATTATGATCATTTCTGTACAAGATAACCAAACGTCCCATGAAATGATGTTTGTTTCAAATTGGAATGATATAACAGCCCAGTGTAACAGTGGTTGAGAATATGTGCTTATTTGTAAAACCTTAAGGAGATGTATAAGGAAGATTATCAGTGGGATTATATAAATCAGATAAAAACAATGGAGAATAAAGTTAATTTACAGAGTATCTCAAGAAAAGTTAACCCATGGGCTAAAACTGGAAGAAGAAACAAACAAACAAAAAAGGTGGAAAACATCTGAAAAGATTTTTAAAACAAACATCATCAATAACATTAGGGACGTACATTTGAATTCTAACATGAAATTCCTGCCTATGTAGTTGTAGCAATGGAAATGGCACCAAAGATAACAAAGTTGTGTAAGTCTTCTGGACTACATCAAGTATAAACAGAGAAAGTACTTGATTATGGTAGCACAGGTATGAGGACATTAAAGGATGAATATATAAGATTTCTGAAGGAAAGGGAAATACAAAAGACATGGAAACACATCATACCTTATCATTACTTTTAAAATATATATATAATTGAGAGAAAATAAACACAATCAAACCATACATCTACTTTTCCATCTACATAAATTTTACACAAATAATGCACACATACATTGAGAGAATCCTTGGTAAAAACATTAGCAGGCTAACATGCTAACATGCATGCTTTTGCATGCACTGTTTCATGATCTATCTTGCAATTACTATCACATACTCAATGAAAACAATTTAGAGAATCCCACTGCACATTTTGAGGACAATAAAAGAGATATTTAGTCGGGTAGAGTGAAACCTTGTCTTAAAGGTTTTCCTCCAATAAAGTATCTCCCATGTCAAAAATTTACCATTCTATTTTTACTATTTTACTTTACTAATTTACTATTCTATTTTTTAACTTAACTCCAAAGTTCAATATCTGCACATATCTGTGCATATCTTTACAAATTTCTGACTTTCCTGAATTAGGCTGTATGCAACCAGGGCAGTCTATGATAAAATAGTCTACTGTAATATTCAACATACAATAACATTCAAGTGAATAGACAAACAGGCCCTCCCTCTGTCTTGCAATCTATAAAGGTACCGTCCAAGAGTCTCTCTTTGAGCAAATTCTATTTCAGCCTCTTACCTTAGGTCATCCATCCTTATTACTAAGTCAGATGCTGTTGGCTCTTCATAAACCCAAAGAGGAAGAAAATGAAATCTCTCCTCTCCCAATCCTGATTTCTGACCATCTGACCTTAAACAGTTACATTATAAGGACCAGAAAGCTAGTGGGGTATTGTAGATTCTGCTCAGATTCTCCTTTTTGACCAACATCTATCATCAAAATCAAAATAATTTGGATAATTCCTTAATGATAGGTTATGACAACATACTTGCCAGTTTTGTTTGTTTCTTTGTTTTATCAAGGAATCAGAAGGTAATATAGCTAAAAAAAAAAGAAAAAAAAAACAGCATGACTAAATTGACCCAGGGGTGGAGGAGACTTAACTTGTTCAGCCAATTCAAAGAAGTTTGCAAGACTAATGAACACAGGCAAATGAATTCAGAAGATCTAGATTCAAATCCTAACCATGCCTTTTATTTTCTCCTTATATAGTCTTGGGTAAGCTACTTTATTCTTCTGTACCCCAAATATATAACCTGTAAAATAATGGGTTTAAACTAGATGGTATTTAAAAATCCCTTTCATCTCTAAATCTACAACCAAAACCTAAATTATTACAAATCTGAGCTCAGAAGAAACAATATAATTCAACATCAAATGTTAACAGCCAAATAATTTTTATTTGGATATGTTTCTTTCCCTTTAAAAAATTTAGCATTTTTCACATTACTGCCTCTTATCCACTTTATATACTGTCTCGCATACACTCTATATACCAAACAAACTGAATTCTCTGGTGTTTTTCATGCATGAAATTCTATTTCCTACCTCCATGCTTTTGCACAGGTTGCCTTCATGCCTAGATGTCCATTCTCCTCACCGTCACTTCTTGAAATCCTTTGCTCCCACCAAGGCTTAATTCACCTGCTTTTTTCTATAGTAGACCTTTTCTAATTGCTCTAGTTCTTAGTGCTCCTCTCCAGATTACCTTGTATTTATTCTGTATTTGCTTATTTGCCTAGGTGTGGATTCCCTTCAGTAGAGTATAAACTCCCTGGTGACAAAGACTATTTAATGTTTGCCTTTATATCTCCATAACCTAAAACAATGTGTATGACATAAGAAACTATTTTTTTTCTTTTTTCAAATATATTTGTTTATTTTTAGTTTTCAACATTCACTTCCACAAGATTTTGTTCTAAATTTTCTCCCCATCTCTCCCTTTCCCCCTCCCCATGACAGCTTGCATTTTGATTACCCCTTCCCCCAATCTATTCTCCCTTCTATCACCACCCCCTTTCTCTTATCCCCTTCACTTTCTATTTTCCTATAGGGTAAGATAGATTTCTATACCTCATTGCATATGTATCTTATTTCCCAGTTGCATGTAAAAACAGTTTTCAATATCCATTTTTAAAACCTTGAGTTCCAAATTCTTTCCTTTCCTCCCTCCCCACCTGCTCTCGCTGAGAATGCAAGTAATTCAATACCTGTGTAGTCACCAAAACACTTCCATGATTGTCATGTTGTGAAAGACTATGTTTCCCTCCATCCTACCCTGTTCCTCCACCCCGTTTATTCTATTCTCTGCTTTTCCCCTGTCCCTCCTCAAAAGTATTTGCTTCTAATTACCCCCTCTGTCAATCTGCCCTCTCTTCTATTAACCCTCCCTCTCTTATCCCCTTCCCCTATACTTTCCTATAGGGTAAGATAGATTTACATAACCAATTGAGTGTGTATGTTATTCCCTCCTTAAGCCAAATTCGATAAGAGTAAAGTTCACTCATTCCTTCTCACCTATTTCCTCTTCCTTTCCACTGTAAAAGCTTTTTCTTGCATCTTTTATGTGAAATAATTTACCCCATTCTACTTCTCCCTTTCTCCTTCTATTACATTCCTCTCTTACCCCTTAATTTTCTTTTTTAGATATCATCCCTTCATATTAATCCTGTGCCCTCTGTCTACATATATATATATTCCATCTAACTACTCTAATAATGAGGAAGGTCTCATGAGTTACACATATCATCTTTCCATGTAGGAATGTAAGCAGTTCAACGTTAATAAGTCCCTTATGATTTCTCTTTCCTGTTTACCTTTACATACTTCTCAAGTCTTATGTTTGAAAGTCCATTTTTCTATTTAGCTCTGGTTTCTTAAGAATGAATTACATTTCTTTATCTCATTGCATGACAATTTTTACTCCTCATAGATTATACTCAGTCTTCCTGGGTAGGTGATTCTTGTTTGTAATCCTAGTTTCTTTGACCTCCAGAATATCATATTCCAAGCCCTCTGATCCTTAATGAAGAAGTTGCTAAATCTTGTGTTATCCTGATTGTGTTTTCACAATACTTGAATTGTTTCTTTCTGGCTGCTTGCTATATTTTCTCTTTGACCTGGGAACTCTGGGATTTGGCTATAATACCCCTGGGAGTTTTCCTTTGTGGGATGTCTTTCAGGATTTAATCCTCTGAAGCCTATTTACTGGGGCCTAGTCTGTGCTGGTCCAGTCCACATTGAACTGTCCTCCTCTCCCACATTGGTACAACAGACCTTTCCCATAGATCATCCTAATTGTCTTAGGCTGGAAATTTGTTACACTCTGTCTTTTTGTGGATTCTGCTGCTCCAGAATTTGTTCAGAGTAATTTTTACAGGTATTTGTAGGGGCTTGGGGGAGAGTTCAAGTGAGTTCCTGCTTTTACTCTGCCATCTTGGGTCCACCACCCACAGATTTCCATAGTAAACTATTGATAAATGCTTAATGATTTGAATTAAATCAGGATATAAAACTTTGTATATAAGTAGTCCTCATGGAGAAGAAAAACTCTGGTTCTTATATGACATCTATCTCTCAAGAACTTGACTTGCTTTACCAGCCCAATAGAAAGAGTCCCTGAAGTGGGTAGCACATGTTCTAAGGTTTAATTGATATAATATTGTAATACAATTATCAAAGCAAAAGTCTGATTCCCAGGCTCTGCCAATTCTTTTAATGGCTAAATGGGGACCATTTAGGTCACCAAAACAGATTGCTTACCTGTGTGTGTAATAATAAACAGTGGAGCAATCTGTTCTGGCAGCCTAAAAATCAAAGGAATTATTTTGCAGAAAGCAGGATGACATAACTTTTTGATTATCTTAAGAAGATAATAAAACAAAAATTCATCCAGAGAGAGTTTCCACCTTGGTTTTCAATTAACTTAATCAAACAGAGGAAACATGATTAGTCACAATGGTTTTCAAAACCTCGATCATCATCTGTCAAACTTTATGGCTTGAATAAGTAAACACAGCTTAAAATCATGCAGTTCATTCTGTCTCCAACTAGTGGAAAGCAGAAGCATTCTGTAAGGGAATCCAAAATTGAAGTTGTAGTATGTCTCCTAAGTGCACTTCATTAATCAAACTCTAAAGGGGGCTCTGGTGTCTTTGGCCTGATTTTTGGAGATGGATGACAAATGTTCAACAATAAAACACAGGAAGGTAGAATGAGGAGACAGTTATGATCACATTTCCTAGAAACCAGAGACATATCAAACATGCATTTAGAAACACACCTGTTTTGCTTTACTGCTTCTAGCATCTTTCCAGGACTCTCACTGAAGATACTTAACACTGATTGGCTATGAGTCCCCAAAGAACATTCCTCACTCCAAAGCAATAAATATACAGTTTCTGGGGATACAATTTCTTGGAGCAGGAAAATGCATAAATATCAGGTCTAATTTTGTTTTTCTCCTTACCCATTCATAACTTTGAGCCAACAGCTCTTTTATCAGTAGGTTGATAAATTGTGGGGAAAGTACACTGAAGAGAGAAAAATACCTAACCTAATACAAGAATTAAGGAACTCTCTGAGGCTTTGGCCTCATCCTTTCACTCTTACGCTACTTCCAACACTAACCAATTAAATATGTAGTAAACATCTCTCCAAGATTTTCACTTTCTGATCATCAACAATTGCTAGAAATGGAAGGAAACATAATACTTTTGCCACCATTCCATTAACATCAATAAACTTAAAAATGACTTCATCAACTTTCCCCCCAAACCAACTCTCCATTTAGTTTTTTTTTTTCCCATTTCTGTTAACAGTCAATCAGGCCATCTTTAATAGTTCCCTTTCTCTCACCTTCTATAGTCACAAAGTTCCAACATTTTTTTCTTTGGAATCTCTGTCAAATTCTTTCCAAGTCCATTGATGCTACTCTGGTTTAGACCCTTATTCAATTCAACTCAACAAGCATTTATTAAGTGCCTGCTCTGTGCCAGGTACTTTGAAAGGTGCCAGTGATACAAAGAAAAAGAGAAACTAACCCTTGCCCTCAAGAAACTTATCTTCTGTTGCAGAGGAATAACACATACATGAAATAAAATGAATGAATAAAAATTTCTAGTGTATACGTATATCCAGAAATTCAACTCAGCTTTCCTAAAATGTACACAAAAAATCAGACTAATCACAGAATAAGCACTGATAACTGAGGGAATCCAGAAAGTCTTTTTATAGAAGATAACATTTCTAGGGACAGAGTTGAGTAGTGAGACCATTGTAGGCATGAGGGATAGCCTATACAAATGCTAAGAGATGAGATATGGAATCTCATGTACAGAGAACAGCAAGTCACCCATTCTGGCTTATCACCACATATCTGGGTTATTGAGATTGCTTTATATCTTGTTTTCTTACTCTCATTCTCTCCATTTTCCAAACTAGTCTGTTGCATACTACCGCCAGATTCTTTCTAAACTGAATACATTAAAGGCCTATGATTTCACTGAGGGGTCCTTCCTTTCATGGGTAAAGCATGAAATAGTACTGCTATGATTTGGCATGTAGTGTTGAAGAGTTAGTATGGATCCAAAAATTGTCACCTTGCTGCCAATCTGGTAATCATGGCTTTTATAAACTTGCAGTGACTTTCCTTAGATGGTAGCATCAGTCAAAAAGCACTTATCAATTCTAACAATGTGACAGAAATAGTGCTAGAGATAGGAATAAAGGTAAATACAATTCCCTGCTCTCAAGGAACTCGTGCTTTAATTTGAGAGGGACTATACTACATTAGTATGAAGATAGTTATATATCCATATATACTCCAAGGCTATATACATACATACTTATATGTGAGTATCTGTATGTATATATATATGTATGTGTGTGTGTGTGTGTGTTGTGTGTGTGTGTGTGTGTGTGTATGAAGACAATCTCAACGGGAAGGCATTAGCACTAGGATGGGGAAAGGGTAGGAGAGACCTCATGTGGAAGGTAGGGTTTGAGTTGAGAATTGAGGGGGGCCATGAAACCCAAGAGTCAGAGAGAGCATTTCAGGTATGGGGATCAGCTAGTACAAAGTCAGGAAATGGAAAGATTTGCAAAGAATAACAAGAAGGTCAATGTACCTGCATTGTAAAACTGCATAGATAAAGTAAAGTGTAAGAAGTTTAAAAAGGATAAGTTTTTAAAGGAATTTAAATACTAAAGAGCTATAATCTAAAATACTATATCTAATCCTGGAGGTAGTAGGAGCCACTGGAGTTTACTTAGCAGGGGAAGGTGACATGCTCAGAGCTGTACTTCAGGAAAATCATTTTGTCAGCTAAGTGGAGAATGTACTGGAGTGGGGAGAGAGATCAACTAGGGCTTGTACCACTGTGCTCATTATACGAATACAGAGAAGAGGGCATGGTTTTTCTAGAGATATTGTTAAGGTTGAATATCAAGATTTGACAAGTGAGGTAAGTGTAAGGGAGGAGTCAAGAATGACAATTAGGTTGCAAGCTTAGGCAAATGAGAAAAGAATGGAATCCTCAAAGGTTTTAGGAAAGTTGGGAAAAAGAGGTTTGGTGGAAAGATTATGAGTTCTCTTTTGTCCATGTTGAGTTTGAGATGCTTAAAGGATATCTAACTTAAGATATAATACAAAAGGCAGTTTGAAATGTTTGACTGAAGATCAGGAGAGATATACAGAGAAGTCAAGAAGGATGAAGAATGAGAAAAGGACATTAGAATGGCAATTAAGAAAGTATTGGTAACTTTGAATAGAGGAGTTTTAGTTTAATGATTAGGTTGAAACCAGATTATAGAGTTAAGAAGAGGAGAAAAAAGATAGTGCACCATAGGGACTCATCATGGACAGTCTTCACAAGGGGTTATATGTGAAAGAAAGGAGAGCTAACAGGATGATATCTAGCAGAGATGGACAGATCAAATGAGGTTTGTTTTTAATAATTTTTTTCTCAATTACATGTAAAATTTTTAACATTCATTTTTAAAATTGTTGAATTCCAAATTTCCTCCCTCCCCCCCATCCCCTCTTTGGGAAGGCAAGTAATTTGATATAGATTACACATGTGTAGTCGTGCAAAACATATTTCCATATTAGCCATGTTGAGTAACAAAACAGACCAAAAAAGAGAGAAATAAAGTAAAAAGAAAAAGAAAAAAAACTATGCTTTGATCTGCATTCAAACTCCATCAGTTCTTTCTCTGCAGATGGATAGTATTTTTCATCAGTCCTTCAGAATTGTCTTGGATCATTATATTGCTGAGAATAACTTACAGTTGATCATTATATAATATTGATACTCCTGGGTAAAATGTTCTCCAAGTTCTGACGCAGGGGTTTTTGAGGATGGGGATAAGGGATATGGGCAGGTTTGTAGGCAGCAAAGTAACAGCCAGTAGAAAGGGAGATATTAAAGATTAGTGAAAGACTGGGAATGTAGAATAGTCAGTCTTCTAGAGAAGAAGGCATGATATCAGATCAAGAATTAATGTTGAGTTGCTTTTTTGGGCCAGGAGAATGATTCCCCATTCATCTGAGATAGGGATGAAAGAAAAGAATCATCTCTCCTCTTTGTAGCCTTTCAGGCTATCAATCATCCTCTTCTCCTGGATACTCTTTACACTATTTAGTCATATACTTTTCTTAATTTTTTTTTTTTGTGTGTGAGGCAATTGTGGTCAAGTGACTTGCCCAGAGTCACACAGCTAGTGAGTGTTATGTGTCTGAGGCCAGATTTGAACTCAGGTCCTCCTCACTCCAGGGCTGGTGCTCTAACCACTGCACCACTTAGCTTGTCACATACTTTTCTCTTGGTTCTTTCCCTACTTGTCTCACTGCAATTTTTAAAAAAAGCATCCTTTGATATACCTTTATTTAGGTAACACCTTACTAAATATAGGCATCTGCCAGGGCTCTATCCTGTGCCATCTTCTTTTCTCCTTCCATACTACCTTACTGAGTGTTTTCATCATCTCTCATGATTTCATATATCTCCGCAGATAAGTCCCAGATATATTTATCCAGCCCTAATCTTTCTGCTGACTTCCAGGCTAGAATCTCTAGCTATCTTTTGGACATCTTGAATTGGTTATCCTTTATGTATCTCAAACTTACCAATTCCTCAAAAAAAAGCCCGTAGTACCATTTTTGGAAAAGAAATATGAGTTCTTTTCCTTTAAACTTCCTTTTCCCCACCTTTTCTAAAATTTTCAGCATGCACTCTTCTCCCATTTTCCTAGGTTACAGCCTAACATTCTTGACTGTTCACCCACATTCACCTCATTTATTCAATCGGTTGTCAAATCTTGATGGGTTTACCTTCTCATTGTTAGTAAATTCTGTCACCTTCTCTCCATTCACATAGCCACTACCTTGGTGCAGGTCCTCATCACCCTGCTTCTGGACAAAAACAATAGCTTTCTGGTTAGTCTCCCTGCCTTAAATCTTATCCCATTTAATTTCATCCTCCACTCGGCTATCAAAGTGATTTTCCTAAATCACAGGAATAACAATGTCACCTCTCCAGACATTCATTAAATGTCAGTAGCCCCCCATTACCTAGGAAATTAAATTGTAAATTCCTTTATTTTGCATTCAAAACACCTCATGATCTCTTTTCTTATCTTTCCAGCTTTATTATACTATGCTCCCCTCCGCTGTCTTCCTTGTTGTACCTTACACAAGACATTCCATTTTCCAACTCTGAGCATTTTCCCTGATTCTCTCATGCCTGCAATTCTACTCCTCTTCACCTCCGCTTGTTGGCTTCTCTGGCTTCCTTCAAGATTCATCTAAAATTCAGTCTTCTGTAGGAAGCCTTCCCTGATTCCGCTTTCTTTTTTTTTTCTTTGTTTTTCCAGTGAGATATTTCACATTGTTTTCTCATTTTTCATTCTTTTGGATTTATTTTACAGAGTCTTGATTTCTCATAAAGTCACTAGCTTCCAATTGCTCTATTCTAATTTTTAAGGAAGTATTTTCTTCAGTAATCTTTTGGACTTCCTTTTCCATTTGTCCAGTTTTGCTTTTTAGGGCATTCTTCTCCTCATTGGCTTTTTGGACCTCTTTTGCCATTTGGGTTAGGCTATTTTTTAAGGTGTTATTTTCTTCAGTATTTTTTTGGGTCCCCTTTAGCAAGCTGTTGACCTTTTTTTTCATGATTTTCTTGCATCACTCTCATTTCTCTTCCCAGTTTTTCCTCTACTTCTCTTACTTGCTTCTCAAAATCCCTTTTGAGTTCTTCCAAGGCCTGGGACTGATTCATATTTTTTTTGGAGGCTTTGGATGTAGGAGCTTTGACTTTGTTGTCTTCTTCTGGTTGTAAGTTTTGATCTTCTTTGTCACAAAGTAAGATAATATAGTCTGACTCTTTTTGCTCTACTTCCTCATGATCCTGGCCAATTACTTGAGTTTTAAACTCTTTGTTAAGGTAAGAGTCTGCTTCCAATGTGGAAAATGTACTGTCCCAAGCTTTGGGGGTTTGCACAGCTGTTTTCAGAGCTACTTATAGGGACGTGTAAATTTTCAGTTCTTCCAGGGTGGTATGATAAGGGGTGAGGTGTTTGCTCTCCACTGCTACAATAAGCTCCACCAAGCCAGCATTTCTCCTCAACGCAAGACTGCCCCTCAGAACGGTGACCCAGATCCAAGCATGGGCAAAGCAAGAGATTCCTGCCTCAGCACTGGCAAAGAGATTCCTGCAATCCCCCTCTGATCAGCAACTTGTTTCCCCCTCAGTCTGTGGGCCAGAAGCTCAGGAGGTAGCCATGGCCTATGCTCAGGACTTGCGGCTGAGATCTAGCTTCTCTCCCTCACCAGTCACAGACTTTTCCTACTGACCTTCTAAGTTGTCTTTGGCATTCATGAGTTGGGAAGTCTGGAAACTGCCACAGCTGCCCACAATTCAGCCCTCTGAGGCCTGCTCCAGGTTCACTGCCACCTGCATTGCCAGGCCAAACTGCGCTCTTCTCCCCGCCCAGCGTGATATACCTATCTGATCAACCATCCAGGTTGTCTTGGGCTGGACGTTCGTTTCACTCTGTCTTTTTGTGGGTTTGTTTGCTTTAGAATTTTTAAGAGCCATTTTTTTACAGATATTTGGAGGAGTTTGGGGGAGAGCTCAAGCATGTCACTGCTTTCACTCTACTATCTTGGCTCCACCCCCACAGAGTAAGTTCTTAACAAACGCTTATTTGATTTATTTATCTGTCTTGATTTGTTTTGGCGTAATGGAGCCAGTTAATGAAGTATTGTGATTTTTTTCAACATCCAGTGACATGTGAATAGGTGTGAATGATGGGAATAATCCAAAATGGCAGTTTGACAAATGTAATTGGTGTTATGGAAAATAGGAAAAGGGGGCAGACAGTGGATTCAAACATATTGGATAGGCAGAGAGAGAAAAAGACAGAGCATAGAGACAACAAAATAGATAAGGAAAGGGAGAGGAAGAGGGAGGGAGAGTGAGTTATTAAGCAGTTACTATGTCCCAGGTACTGTTGTAATGGATAAGGGCTGGGAATTCAAATATACAAGCAAGCAAGACAGTTCCTTCCCTCAAGGAGCTTGCAGTTTAAAGGGGGAAGACAATGCATGAAGGTGGAAGAGAAAAGAAGAGGGAAAAGGGAGAAAGGGCATTCTCCAGTGTGGAGATGCAACAAGATTAGGTAGTAGATTCAGAACAAGTCCAAGCATGAGTGATGGAAAGAATCTTGGGCTCAGAATAAAATGAACTGAACTTTGACCCTTATCACCTGCCAGGGATAAGATTCATAGCTAGACCTGTGATTTCATTGTTATAGAGAACTTCCAGTTGAGAAAACTTTTTTTATCACTGTAGGTCAATTACTTCTGTACATATAAATTTTAGTCTTAAAGAATTGCCTGGATTACTGAGAGCTTGAGACTTGCTGAATGTGTCAGAATTAGGACCTGAATATAGGTCTTCCTGGTTTCAACTAGTTCTTTTTCCATTGATAACACCACCTCTTACACTTTGGCACATAGTTAGTGTTGTTGTTATTGGTCCTTTGTTTTTGAAGAAAACCAATGACATCACAAATGAATGTTGTCCTGATTTGTACATGAACTGGATTTAAGTGACATGAAGTTGCACAAATTGTCAGCCTCACTCCCCCTTCCAAAGTCATCTAAGTACAGTGGCAAGAAAAAAGTCAAGATGACTGATGATGGCCCCAGATGCAGTGGATGACCTTGGTGTCTTTTGTGTCTTACTAAGCATGAAGTGCTCCACAGCTTCAGCCACCATTCATGACTATTAGAACAAATTGTTCTTGTCTACTCCTTCTACCAGGAGAGGTTTTCACATGTTTAGATTAGGCATCCCCCTAACTCACCAGTGGGTTTAAAGCCTTTTGGCTACCCTCAACCTGGTTTAGCCCATCTTCCAAGACAGTTTACCATAATGTGGCTGCTGTGCATGTCAAGCTACAGATGAGAGTTGGGTGACAGGTGTATACCAAATGTGGGTGAGCAGCCATGAAGAGGGCTTAGTGAGCCCTCTCACTTGAGGTGCTAGTCCTCCCTGAACACCCCATGCAGGCCCATAGTTAATGATAATAATAATGAGCAGCTAAGTGGTGTAATGGAGAGAGCTCTGGGTCTGGAGTTAGGAAATCCTGAGTTCAAATACAACATCAGACACTTACTAGTGGTATGTCACTGGGCAAGTTAAGTCATTTAACCTACTTTCCTCAGTTTCCTGAACTGCAAAATTCAGAAAATAATGACACCTACATCCAAGGGTTGTTGTGAGAATATTTGTAAAGTGCTTAGCACAGTGCCTGGCACGTAGTAGTCATAATATAAATCTCCTTCTTCTCCTCCTCTTCCTCCTCCTCCTCCTCCTCATTCTTCTTCTTTTGAGAGAGGAGTGAAAAAGAGAAAGAATGGAAGAAGTAACATGGTATAGTACAAAACACACCTTAAAAATTGTTGATGTTTTTCAAAGCAATTTTATATCTTTTAATTCATTAAATCCTAACAACCCCATGAGTCAGGTATTACCATTTTCATTCAATGAGAGGGAAAACTGAGGGCCATGGAAGTTAAATGACTTCTGCTCAAATTATCTTTTTACTATGCCACAACTGACACCTGAATAGTTCTTGAAAGTCTTACAAATTTAACTTTATAACTTTCTGAAGATATTCATCTACTTCATATATAATTACAAACCAAATCTCCCAAAACATGTCAACACATTTCTTTATATTCAATGATTTCAATATGAAGGTATACACAGGGGAAGATAGTGAAAACATGTTGGAAAACTTGTTTCAAGTTTAAGAAATGAGAGGCCAAAAATGTAAAACTATTCTGAAGACTCAAGTATGCATCTCATCAATGCCTTCTTAAAACAATACCACAAAATATGAAAGTAACTATATCCAAATGGACAAGAAACAGCAGGTTTTGGTGATAAATTCTTTAACAACATAATGTTTGAAGGATAGTCCAAGTACAAAGAGGAGATTAGCATCAGCTTATCACCTTAAAGCAATTCAAGTCCTCTTCTCAATTCCTCTCCCACAACTTTTTTTGGAATAAGGTTAATTTTAGGTCTTTGAAAGACATGCAAAACAGAACCAGAAAGGGCACTGTTCTATGTGCAGGGAGACCTGAGTTCAAATTCTAATTTTGCTACTTACTCTCCATGTGACTTTGGGCAAGCCATAGTCTCTTTGGGCCTCACCTATAAAATGCAGGAGGTTGGACTAGATTCATATAAGGATCTCCAAAGTCCCTTCCAGGTCCAAAATTATGATCTCATAAGCTCAGAACTTCAGTTATAGATCCAGCAAAAACTTACGTGCCTATCGTTGGCAAATCAGTCTGGCTAAATGCAGAGAATTTCATCACCAAAGAATTGGCCCACCAAAGGATGAAGTTTCTACTAAGGTATGAAAGGCAGTGAAGGGTGCTACTCACACAGATGAAATCAGGAAGTAATCAATTAATTTAGAATAAATGTACCTTTTTAACTCAGGTTTTTCTTTCACTTGAGTTTAAAATATGTGGTGATTGAATCAAGTTAATTTTCTTAATATTCCTGTTATTTTTCCTGACTCACACTTTTATTGAAGAATTATCCTCTTTCTCTCAAATTCCTTATGGAAGACCTATTTTTACATTGTTTTAGTGAATTTTCTTTATGCTAATGAAGTATTCTGCGTGTAGAAATACCAGGTTGAAATACAAACATATTCAAATGGATCCAAAATTCTTTTGCAATGTTGATTGTAGCCCATCCAATCTTGCCTAACCTTTGTGACTCTTATATATGATCCTACAAACTTCTGCCACATAGGGTCCCCCTAAAATGCTGGAGGGCTTCCTCGTTTTATGTTTAATATCTCCAGGGTTACAATGGAGCACTCTGGCTGTTTACATATCTACACTAGTCTTGCCATGTGATTGGCCCAAGTATAACTGCCTTACCTGTCATAAAATTCCTTAGTAATATAATTTATTGTTCTTCAGCACTCTTTATTGGGTACATGTATTGCAACCTGCCTATTCCTTACAAGAACCTCTTCATTTCCTTCTATATAATACTCACCTTGGTTTTCCAAAGGTTTTTGTTATTGTTTAGTCATTTCACTCTCGTCCAACTCTTTGTGATTCCATTTAGAGTTTTCTTGGCAAAGATATTAGACACTGGTTTGCCATTTCCTTCTTCAACTCATTTTGCCAATAAGAAAACTGAGGCAAACAAGGTTAAGTGACTTGCCCAGGATTACTTAGCTAATAAGTGTTTGAGGCCATATTTGAACTCAGAGAAATGAGTCTTCCTGACTCCAAGCCTACCACTCTATCCAATGTACTACCTAGCTGCCCTTTTCAAATGTTGGGTTGTCCTATATCTCAGCGCCATTTAACAGTATCAATAAAACTATTGGTTTTGAAGGAAGAGGCCTTTCTTTCAAGGAAGGATTAAGGCAAGAGAAAGAGCTTTACAATTTCTCAAGAATAATAAAGCCTGTCTTCCTCCTTTTTAGCTGTGGGCCTACCCAGATCATTGACCATCAGTACTGTTTGTTCAAATAACTCTGGTATCAAATACCAGTTGAGGCATAAAATAGGGAGATGGAGGAGATTCAGAAATGAATACAGATTGAGGAAGGTTTCCCTGTGCATGTTGATGTCTTGCTAGTACTACTATTTGTGGATGGTATCGCTCTGGTTGCATCAAGCTCTAACACATTTCAGAGACTTCTAGAAGAGATATTTAAGCAAACGACAAAGTTTGGCCTATCCATTCACACATAAAGGCCAAGCGGATGAAGAATGTCTGTTGAACAGATTTCAGACTACATTTAGATGAATACTCTATAGAACTCTACTACTGTCCAACTGTATTAAAACAAAAACACAATAACTGGAATATAATTGAACTTAATAGAAATAACATTTACCATTTTCTTAAGGAAAATTATTAGAGGCCTAGAAAAGTTCAGTAGGCTTTCATGGTGAAATGATGAAATGTCTGTAAGGCTGATAGTTAAATTAGATGATCATTGCGGTACCTACCAATAATGAAATGTGATAATTTTTTATAGATAGATGTTTTATCTATCTATCTATTTATCCATCAATCTGTCTACCTCATTACAAGTTCCTCAGAAGTAAGAAGGGTCATTGTATAAAAGCATCTTATTGTAGTTTCTCATCACCACCAGCTGTATTCCATGAATGCATTGCATGGATGTAAAAAGAAAAACAAAACTCTTTTATATTTTAAGTGCCATTAAATATAAAAATTTATTGAAGTCAATTTTGTCTGTAAGATAAATTTTTCATTTTGGTCAAAACAATGGAATTTTTAAGATGGTGACCTAATACAATGCCTCAAGCTGTGTATACTCACAAAATTCTTTGAAGCAATAACAAACTAGTTTAACTCAGTGAAAAGACCATTTAATTTGGAAAAAAACATAGCAGTTTGGTTGAACTCAAATGTTGGTCTTCAAAATAATTGTTTAGCAGAATTCATTGAGTGGTATCTTGAGTTTTTGTGTTTTACTTTATTTATTTTGTGTTGTTCATTTCCAAATGGGTCTCTGTAAATCAACAAAGTGTGAACTGTTCTCTTGGAAACATCAAAGCCTGTGTCTGAACACACAAAAAAAAAAAACAAGGGAAATTAAGAGCTGATAATTAATGGGTCTAAGGGATATTTATTTAATTTATTGTAGAAAATCAAAATCAAGTAGGTAGGGAGGAAACTTCATAACTAGGTTGCAGAAGCATATATATTCAGTGAGATATTAGGGCAATTTTCTGGCTTATTGTGCTAATTTGGTCATATTTTCTAGGTAGGGATAGAGTTAGAGAATGTACCTGTGATTCCTCTGAATTAGGGAACTTTCAGGTTTGGAAATTTCCTCTTTACTGCAATTTAAAGTCTTAAAGGGTTGCCTAGGGCTCTAAAAGCTTAAGTGTTGTATGCAGGGGCTGATAGCCATTATTTTGAGAGGCAATCCTTGAACCCCCCTATCTTCTAGACTTAAAGATCAGATCTTGATCCACTATACTATATTGGGAATTTAATTTTTAATTCTAAACTATCCTAAGAATTACCTAAATTCTATAAATACATTCAGAAAATACAAGGACCTTTACTTTGAATAGATGCCTGGAGCAATATTACATTATAGTCACATATTAAAAAAAATATTTCCAGGATCTAACAGAGTGCCTGGCACTAGACATAAGGAATAAAGTACATTACAGTTATATAAGATTAGTGTTTAACCAGTGTGTTTGAAGGCATAAAGATATGGTGGGATGGGAAGGAGGAAAAGAGTCTATTATTATTAATTATAGTGCACTTTATTTCTTCTTTTCAAAATTATTATTTATGCTAATATACTGAAAACTTACAGTAAAGTTATACTTATATAAATCTAACAAAACTAGCCATGAAGTAAAATATTAAAACTATTACTTTAAAAAACATTATATACATTTTTCATTGGTTTTATCAAGTTTCTTTCCCAATCAAATGACTTTTTTGGAACCAAGCTGACCAAAATGACCAGATGTTTGTGGCTGCTTAAATGCCAAGTTTGAGATTTTTCAAATTGAGCATCTTTAGTCAATACAACAGAGAAATGCTTTTGAAGCAAGAAATAGGAAAGTTTTTTTCCATTTTTGTCACCCCACAACCAGGTTTAGTTTGATCCAATATATGAAAGTTCTGTGATTAGGCCCCAAAGCACAAAAATACCAATTAATTATGATGATTAGATATGTCTTCATTAGCAGGCTATAAATAAATCATGTGCTGCATTATGCAGCCAGCCACACTGGGAAAAAAATGTTCTTCAAGTAGGCTGTGGAAACAGCTTAATTAATTATAAATGCTCTGAAACTCATCACTTGTATTATATTCTGAAATGTTAAATCAAACATATACATACATATGTTATATATGTGTGGAGATGTGTCTCAAACTCTTTTAAATGGTTCTTTATTTCACTTAACACTAAAAAGCTTTCCAGAATCAAGATGGATGCTCATGTGTTGCATTTATTGATATATAATTTGAATTAAACACTCATATTTTCTCCATTCTTTTTATGTTTCTAGATAAAGGAGTGATCCTTTTGATTTTTGATTTTTGTGCTTTCAGGAATGGTCTGCAAAACAAATTTGAGTCCATTAAAAGATTGGAGGCTTACAAAATATGTGCATGGTTTAAAAGAAATTCATTTGAAATGCAATTTTTCTTTCTTTAAAATTATTTCTTCCAGATAGTGATACTCATTAAGCAAAGTAACTTATCTTTTTAGTCAACTAGTTGCACTCCCCAGGGCTCTGACCATTGTATCCTGAGTGTTCAAAATTCAGATTATGGATGGCATGTGGTAAATTTTTTAATATGCTGAGCATGCAGTAACACACTAATGGCTAAAGAGTAATGTTAAACTCTTTAGTAAAAAAACAATCACAGTGGTGTCTCCAGAGATCAATATCACTGGATATGATGCACTGAAAAGAATAGATCTAGAGTCAGAAGATCTAACTCTTCTGCTCACTGCCTATGTGACCTTGGTCAAGTCTCTTAAATTAATCAATCAATCAATCAATTCAGAAAGCATTTAGTAAACACTTACAATGTTGCAGATACTGTGCAAAGCCTTAGGAATACAAAGACACAAAAGAAGCAACCTTTGACCTCAAGGAGCTTACATTCTAATGGGGGAGACAATAAATACAGATTTCAGTTGAATTAAATGTCACATTAAATTCTTCCAATGAGATTTCTTCAAGACATGTTGAAAGATATAACAAAACAAATAATGATCACAAATATCAAGCGAGTCCTAAAATGGGGAAATGTATTCTCTCTAACTGTATTTGCCTCTATGATGGAGGAAAATCAACACAGAGTCTAAGCTCTGTGATGGATGATGACATCCTCCAGATGCCTTTTTATTCATGAATGATATCACGGTCTTTGAGTCATGCTCTAGAACACCAAAAAACCTCTTAGAAGAGATCTATTCACATTTGAAGTACTTTGTCCTGTTGTTGTTTTTCAGTCATTTGCTCATGTCCAGCTCTTCACTACCCTGTGGACCATAGCATGTCAATATTTTCCATGGGGTTTTCCTGGCAAAGATATTGGAGTAGTTTGTCATTTCCTTCTCCAAAAAGACTAAGGCAAACTGAGGTTAAGTGAATTGCCCAAATTCACACAGATAGTGTGTCAGACCAGATTTGAACTCAGGTCTTCCTGACTCCAGGACCAGTGTTCTATTCACTTATTCATCTAGCTGCCCCTAGTTGGTCCTGGCCACCTGTCTATTGCCCATTTTATGGCATGCCTTTGGATGGACAAACTGTAGAACTTCTATGTCAGGATGTATATTTGGGACAAAGATTATAAATGAGTAATGAGTTTATTTCAGAATTAAGACTGTAAGATTCTCCCAGAAACAAAGGCCCATATTTTAGCATTAAATATTTAATTTAACAATATTATATGAATGCAAGACATGGAACATAGCAGTCTTCAAAAGTCTGAAAAATATTATCACGAAGAAGGAAATAAAGAGACTCATGGAGTACGTGAAAAGACTGCAACATATAACCAATGAGTAACTTCAAAAAGAACAGAAGTAAAAGACATCACCAGAGAAATGTATGGTAGGAAGAAGGACTAGTAACATGAAGAGGGTAAGTAATTACAGATGGGCAATCTAAGCACTCCACTGATATCCCTACAATATTAAATACAGAAAGGAAGGTCTTTAGCATGTTGATGATATAAACACAGGATGGATTGAGATGTGTATTATTGAAAGGAATATCTAAACCAATGAAATCATAGATTCACTTGAATACTTGAATATCACCAATTTCATATAATGTTTAACATATCTGTGTTCATAGAGTACTATTTTAGGATCCATGTAAATCAATGTTAAGATATAAATTAACTTGAAATATAGTGACTTTAACACAAAAATACATAGTTATCATCATTGAATCATAGGTTGCTACGAGGAAGATCAGGACATAATGAGGTGATATAGGAAGTAAATTACCTTGTGAATATAGCCAATCACAAAGCAGCTCAAAGGCAGTGTCATGGAAATAAAATCAGATATGCTGGAAGGGTCATTCTAAATCTAGAATGAAAGTTTAGTGCAGAATATGAGAGTTTCATGCAGCTGGGAGGGACAGGCAGGAAACAGATTCCAAATAATCAGGCCAGATTCAATATTCAATAATTCAGAATAAACAGAGAGATTGAGAGATTGGGCAAGAAATATACTTCTGGGTGTGGGTAGCAAAGGCTGGCAGGTGTATGATGCCAACAAGGGAGATCTGACAGGCTTATTTCACGTATATAGCAGTTTATTACGTCAGAGAATCTGGTCAAACAAGTAGTAGCATAGAGGTGAAATAAATAATGTGGTGAAAATACTAAGATAAATTAATACACTTTGTACATACATGTTTTGCTTATTATTCATAATTGGAAGATCAACATGTAACCATCACTGGATATGCTATTCCCCCTTCCCTTTGGATATCATTCAAGAAGTAGTCTTCAGATTATTTAAATAAACCAGTCCAGCTTCCCCATAGGATGACAGGAGATATAAAGACAAATGGCAAAGTATGAGGTATGCCTCTCTGAACTCCAAGATTAGGTAGGAAATTGTAATATAAATGGGAGACACACTGCTTGGACGATTGGGTGAGGGAAAGGGCAAATGAGATTGACTCACCATGAGCTAACCAAGAGTACAAAACAGGCTGATTTGAGCTCTCCCACAAGGAGGCTTTTACAGAGCTCCTGGAGTGTGAAGCTTTTACACAGGTCTTTTGTGTGTAAGGGTAAGCCAAAGGCATTGGTTCAGTTCAAGGGAGAATAGAGGATCCATATTAACTCCTCCACCTAGGCCAGTGCTAGAGAATGAGTAAGTAGGACTCCTGTGGAAGGTGACAAGTTCCCTCTGATGGATTGTACCAAACTGTAAACCAGAATTGAAGCTATAGAAGTACTGGGGGAGTAGCAGCAGGGAACATAGCTAGGAAAGACAGAGGGACTGGGCATTAAGCTACAGGAGGCAGTACAAAAGAAAAAAAAAGTTGTGAGGGCATGGAACAATAAATAATGGGTTGGAGGAGTGGGCAGAAACCAGAAGTAAAAAATTATTTTAAGAATTTAAAAAAATGAGTAGGAGGATCTTTGACCTTCTTCTTCTCAGGAGCCCTACCTACCTAGGATGAAAATGTAGTAGTTTCTAGGAATAAGTTTACCCTGCTCCCTGAAGTGCTATCCCTTGGTTCTCTCTAGAAACTTGACTGTGGGTCCTTCCTGATTCCATTAATTTGTAAACAAAATTATTATATTTTGAACCTTGTGACTTTGAGTGCTCATAAGTTATTAGCTACACTTGAGAAAGTGCCAAACACTGAGTTCAGGAACCTCATAGGTGAGATTAATTAGCCAGAAAGTAGAATTCCCCAAAGAATACTGGCTGTTTATAGAAGGAGCACAAATCTGACAACAGATTGCTTGTAATGGAATGATTTTGTCTTTGTTGATAAATGTGTCTTATATTTACATGATGTTATGGATTAACAATGTTTATCAAAAGTTAACTTGTATAATAACATGGCATGCTCCTTTGATTCCTGAGTCACTGTTAATCCCTCAGCTGGCTTCCACTAAAAAGAAACAGCTGGAAGAGATAAGGACATTGCATGCCTTGACTCTGAAAAGCAGAGAATTAGAGAATGGGTGTTGTTCCTTCAAATGGGGCAAAACAAGAATTAGAGAATCACTGAGTTTCAGAGTTCTAAGGTACCTTTGAGGAGTCCTAGTCTAGTGCATTTGCCTAACAGGCATCCCTATCTATAGCCTCCCTGAAAAGTGGCCAACTAGAGGCTGGTTTCTCTAATGAAAAGAAAGATTCAGACAAGGTGAGTTTAAGAAAGCTAACAGCCATAGCAATATATTGCAGACCTGGCTTTTGAACTCTCGCTCCTTGACAATATGCTTAAAAATGCAGGTCCAAGTGTTACTTTTAAGGGAAGCTTCAAGCCTTCACATAACACATACATCATTAATCACTACCAAAAAGCAGTTTTCTAGTATTAAAATTTGCACATTTATAAAAGTAATGTGTCATTTTGTAACTCCTCTCCCTCATGTCCATGTGGTGCCTTAAGCCAACGCCTGCCTGCTTCCTCCTCCATACACATACACATACACACACACACACACACACACACACACCTTTTTCAAACAAGTCTAATATCCTCAAATATTTATGGGAACACCATAATCTTCATAGCAGCATACCATTTGGAGAAAAAAGGAAAATAGTTTTTCTGTTGTTTTTTTTTTTTTTCTGTGATGCAGATGTACACTTGTATAGATTAAATCAATCATCAAATCCTAATTGAGGATATGCTATGTGTAAGGCACTGGGAGGAATACAAAAAACTGTAAGAAATGATTTCAGATCTCAAGGACCTTCCTACACAGTTGAGACAACAGAATATCATTGCACATGAAAAGATAGTCAACCACACAGAGCAGTAATGGAGAGTAGTAAATGAAAATTTTACTATTAGAAGTGTTCCAAAATAGAATGGGTCATATAAGCAGGTGATATGATATTCTGGGAGTGTTCTAGAGCCAGCTCCTAGTCTCAGAAGAACTAATTGCCAAATTTTCAGTGATCAAAATTGACAAATACTACAAATTAGGGCTTGATTTATTGTTTTGGTGATTTTCTAGACATAAGAATGTGATGGCAAAATTGTTAATAATAGGGATTAAACTTAAAATCTGTGTCATGCATATATTTTTTTTCTTCAGAGAACCACTTAAATATTTACCAGCATGCTCCTGGATATTTTCACTTAAGAAAAAGCTGGATAACCACTTGTGAGGTATATTAGTATACCTAATATGAATAGGTCTACTATAGAGGCAATATGAATTGGATAATTTCATTGCCACTAGCAATTCTGAAATTTTGTGATAAATATTAAAAATGGGCTCAGACTTTGAGGCAATTAGGTGATACAGAAGATGGAATATTGGACCTGAAATAAGAAAGACCTGAGTTTGAATACGATCTCAGACCCTTACTAGCTAGCTGTGTGATCTTGGTAAAGTCATTTAAACTATATGCCTCAGTTTCCTCATCTGTAAAATGGGGATAATAATAGGACCTACATCCTAGAGCTATTATTGAAAGAACAAAATGAAATATGTGTAAAGTGCTTTAAAGTGATATATGAATACAAATTATTATTATAATTAAATGTTTTGTTATTAAAAAGAACTTGAGGGCTAGGATAGTTAGATAAAGTTTCATTGCAAATGTGGGATGAAAGCAAGTATTTCAATATATGAAAATTTCACATTATGGACCAAATTATTTATTTTTATTTTTCATTCAAAAGCTTTCCATTGTGTAGACATTAACAACATGAATACTAAATTCTGAAATTCATAGAAAAACAGGTATTAATAGGATTTTGCCATCTCAAAGCCAATTTACATTTGCCATTACAGTAAATGTAACAGCAACAGCAGGCTCAGTTATATATGAAAATTGGCATTTGATATCAGAGGAAACTATTTCTAATGCTGCTACATATTTTCCCAAGCTTGTTAAAAAATTTGTTTATGTCTGAAAACTTCATTTTTATAGTTGAATGGTATCTGATACATGTGTATGTGTTTTTCATTTTGTAGGTTGGAGTCATAAGCTGGTTACAATTTGCACTTGGTCTGATCTGCCTCTTGACCCCATTAATTCCTACCTACTACATCTAATTCAGCAGTAGGTAGCGTGCAGGTAAATATTACCTGGTTTGAAGGGCAATTTCTTATAGGAAGACTTGATGAAAAGCTTGTTACTTACATATCTTAGGTATCTTAGGTCTGTATTACTGAGAGACTTAAAGGATGAATTAGTTTTTATTTTCCAGATTGAGTGGTGAAATATTGACACTATTCAATTTTCCTTTATTTTGTTATAACCTATGGCAATGAATTATGGGCATGTGTACATGTATATAGGTGTATAGTTAAAAAGATTCTATAATTAACCAAAAAAAAGCCTCTTCTCTTGTGTCAAACTTGGGGTTTGGTCAAGGGTTTACTCTGAATTGTTTTTACTTTTGACTGATTTTGTGTTATTTTACTTCATGGTGTTTTGATTTTCTGTTAGCCCTATGATGAGAATTATGCTCTAAGACAGAAGTGTTGACAAGCCTTTCCTTTTACTTGTCCACTGTTACCTTTCCTGACACATCTAGAATTCCACACAGTACCAAATTAATTTTCTATTTAATGTTTAATTTTTCCAGATGTGGCCCATTTGTACCAGTCATATTAACGTATACCCTAAACAGATGTTTTATAGTGATTGCTTCACACACACATACTCGCACACACATACACACATACTCACATGAAACTTTACAACTCTTTAAGTTGGTAAAGGACTGTTCATAGGCTGTTTCTTCCTAGCATCAAATATAAAGATGAAACCAAAACAAAACAAAAACAGTCAGTCACTAGATATCTTGCCCACATATACTTTAAAACATTCATGTATTTCCAAATGTATGAGTAGATCCACTTTTCATTTCTGGTCAACAGATTTATCAGGATGTGGTGTGTTTTAACTTCTCTGTTGAATCACTTTTTATTCTTTTCCTCCTTTCACTTATTTTTTGTTTAGAAAATTCTCTCTCTAATTGATACTTACAAAGTTTCCATAAAATATCAACCATATTACTGAGTCAGATATGGTCCCTATCTTTAAAAAATCACTTTGAGTTAGATTGGAAAATTTACTATAACTTTGTAGCTCAGTTTCTCTTTTGAAATGCTCTTAATAATCTCTCATTGATAGGATAAGATGACAAGAGACTCACCAGTAGTAGAACATGGACTTTGATCCCTTCAATAATGGTGAAGGGTTATATTGAGATAAAAATAGTCCTCACTGGGGCTAATGGCACATATCTGTGAAGCAACTGTTTGGGGTTGGTTTTGCAGTCTGCAACCATGGAATTGGGTTTGTTTCATCTATGAACTTAACTGGCCCTTATGAGAAGTGAAAGAATCAACACTGTTCATCACTAATATATGAAAATTACCTAGTTTGTCTGAACTACACACATCACATCACTTGTATATACAGTTTTTCAACCATAACCATGATAATCATAACCAAAATGATAAGGAAAGGGAACCTGGTGTCATTGATAGCTAGCTGGCATTGGATACAGAAAGTCCTAGGACCAGATTGCCCTATGACATGTAGTGGGTTGTGACCCTAGGCAACCTTCAGAACCCTCAGTAACTTTCTAAAACCAAAAGTTTCAAAGAAGGTGCCAGCCTATACTGGTAGAAGGAGTACCTGCATCTGGTAGTTCCCTGCTCCAATACAATAACAAAACTAATCCATATAATTATGATGATGGTGGTGGTGGTGAAATGACAGCAACAACAGTAATAAATTTCCCACATCAAAGCCCAATTCATCATCTATACAATGGAGTAGATGACCAAGACAAAATAGGGGATTGCCATCCGAAGGGATATATAGTGGAGAATTAATGTGTCACAAAACTACAATAACTTTGAATACCTGAAAGAAATCCCAAAATGCTGCCAAATTAGACCCAGGAAATATCATGGATTGGAATGGACTTAGTCTACTTCAACTTCTTCAAAAATTCAATGAAATTGATGGGGTAATATAGCATTAAATGATTTCTCTGCTCATATCATATCTAGCAAGAACAATTCAGAAATATTAATACAGTTATTCCTTCCACATCACGACTTTCCTCATCACAATTTCAATATATTGCAGGTTAGCATAAGAAATGAAGTGGGAATTTTGGAGAAGTTTTTGTGGAAGCCACAGATGACATGGAAAGGCCAGCAGATGACACAGAAAAAGTTTAGAAACTCAGAAATATGTAAAATATATGCATAGTATTATATAATATCAATATATTTTATCTTTTAATATCATAGTACTTCAGACTTCTTCTCTGGCATGAAAAGAGGGCCAAAAATTTTTACATGGATTTTCCAGGTCGCGGGGCCTACACTCCTAAACCAAAGTACTTTAGTACAGATAGTCCTGAACACTAAAGAAAACAAACCATGAATGCCCATGAAATGGACAGAAGATACGAATCCTTTCATTATGTATTTTAATACACATATGTATAATGTTCACAATCTATATATACTTGTGTGTATACATGTATGCAAATGTGTGTGAATATTCATATTAATGTATACATACAAATGTATGCATGTTCATATACATGCATTGTGTATCTATTTGTATATATAAAACAATATTTGGAAATAGATATCAACAGCTATATACAAGGCCTTTATATTCCTTTTTGTCAATGGTAACTTCATACAGAAGGAATGTATACGCACATGTATATACACATATATTACATATATATATATATATTTGAGAGGGAAATCATAAGAAATAACAACCCCTAAACCTAGATTTGATTAAATAAGTAATTAAGTCAAAGTGTTAATATAATCTTAAAAGGGGAAAGTTGAAGACCATGAAGTCATTAAAATGACCACTTAATTTAAACTTCAGAAAATATTTTTAAATATGCAATTGACAAAATCATAAAAATTCTTGAAACATATAATAAATGGGTTTTTAATTTGCAGAAATATGGAATAAAAATATATCACATCACTGAGTTACAGTAAATGAAAACAATAGGCACATGCTGTTGGATTTCTTGAAAACCAAAAGTATTTAAACACCAGATGGAACCTATGAAAAAAATAAGACCCAAGAGTAGAATCTAAAAGCCTTGCACAGGTGACATTCAAATGAATTAAACTAACATTATATTAACAATGTATTGAACATATAAGTGACTGTCATATTTTTAATAAATACAAATATATTTATGATAACATTTCAGGATGAGAAATTATTCACTCCCGGAAATTACAAAAGGATTTTCCTTAAGTAACCTGGGCTCATTTATCAATACAGACATCTATCTAAGCAAATATTAGAAATTGTGTAAGATATTACTTAAGACTGCAAAAATTTTACCTTTATTGTGTAGTTGCCAAGATGTGATCCAATAGCTAGAAACAATCCTAGATAAACCAACAAATCACTCACAAATATTAAATAATACTGGAACTAGAGATCATCACATGGGAAAAATTGCCCATAATCATTTTCATATAACATTGATCCATAAAAATTAAGGACAATATTTTTAAGAGATATCACCATAGAAGAGGATTCTGGGAAGATGTCAGAGTAGGTCAGAAAATTTCTCAAGATTTTCCTTCACAAAAGAGATAAAATAGCATCTCTGGGTGAACATAGAGCAGTGAAAACAAATAAGAATGGGGCAGAGAGGGGTCGTCCCAGGACAATTGGAGAAGATCTGAAGAAAAATCCTGGACAAGATTTCCCACCCGTGAAGAATAAACACCTCCAGGCTAGGTTCACTTTAACAACAAGCAGCAAGCTGCTTAAACAAGAGGCAAGCCCTGGGGTTAGCTGGTTTGGGAGGCTGCCTAGGTCCCAACCACAGGAACTTTTACCCCAAGGACAGTGAGGGGAGTTGGGCATCTGACCTGGAGAAGATCAAAGGAACCTCTTCTGACAAGGAATGCCAGACCCAGTTGTGCTGCAGAGTCACGTTGGGGGCTAGAAGGAACCAACACATGTCTGGTGAGTGCAGAAGCAGTATGGTGGGGATGCCTCTGCTGTGGGCACTTACAGGAGGCTGGAGATCTTGGTTTGAGTTCAAGGTCATGAGGGTGAACTGAAAAGGATTAGTAGGACTAAAGGTGATTATAAAAACTAAATTATTACAGAAAAAGAAATGCACAGGCAAAGGACAAGGAATCCAACCATGGAGAGCTATTATGGGAATAGAGAAGATCAGGGTTCATCTTCAGAGGAGGATACTGAAGCAAAGAAATCCTTGTCTACCTCAAAGAGTAATAGCAAACGGTCACTTGACCAAAAAGAACTCATTGAAGAACTTAAAAAAGACTTTAAAAATTAAATGAGAGAGACTGAGGAAAAACTGAAAAGAAAAATAAGAATAATACAAGAAAAATAAGATGAATATGAAAAAAAGTCAACCAATTAAGAAAGGACATCCAGGATCTTAAGGAAGAAAATGACTCCTTGAAAATCAGAATTGGGCAAGGAGGAGCCAGCGAAGTTGTAAGAGATGAAGAAATTAAAAAAACAAAATATAAAGAATGAAAAAATAGAAGAGAATGTGAAACATCTCATAAGAAAAACAATGGATCTAGAGAACAGATCAAAAAGAGAAAACATGAGAATAATTGAACTACCTGAAAGTTCTGATCAAAAAAAGAATCTTGATACAATAATACAAGAAATAATTTTTAAAAATTGTCCTGAAACATTAGAAGAGGGGAAAATAGAAATAGAAAAAATTCACTGATCACCACCTGAAGGAGATCCTATGAGGAAAACTCACAGGAATATTATAGTCAAATTTTGAAACCCCCAGCTCAAGGACAAAACATTACAAGCAATAAGAAAAAACAATTTACATATGGTGGGGCCACAATTAGAATCACACAAGACCTAGCAGTGGCAACACTAAAAATCGCAGGTCTTGGAACACTGTATATAGAAGAGCAAAAGAACTGGGCTTCCAGCCGAAAATATCATACCCAGCAAAGCTAAGCATAATTCTGAATGAAAAATAAAATGGATATTTGATGAATTGTCAGACTTTCAGATCTTTGTTTAAAAAAAAGAAAGTAAACCCTGAACTTAATAGAAGATTTAACATACAGCAGCCAAGAGAAATATAAGGTATATACCAATGATCAATTACAAGGGACTAAATAAGTATAGAATGTTTACTTTTTATGTATGAAAAATGTAAAACCTATGTCTAAGATCGTTACTAGGAATTAGGTAATTTATAAGGAAGATTGGGGTAGACCTGAGTATGATATGACTTCAAAAAGTAAAACCATTTAAGTACATGTAAAAGAGGAATTATCTCTTATAAATGAAGTGCAGGAGGAAGAACCAATACAGAGGAATTAGATGGGGAAACAGGGCTATTAGTTCTGGAAACCTACCCTCATCAGAAATCAGTTTAAAAGGGGAAAATACATATACAATTAGAAGAGTATAAAAATTTTCTAAATTTAGAAAGAAATAAAACTAAGGGGATAGGGTAGGGGGATAGAATAAAGGAGAGATCTTTAGAAGGTAAGCTGTGGGAATAGGTTAAAAGGGGGATATAGAAGAGGGTTTAGATTTAGGGGAATGGCAGGATAAGGGAAGGATTGCTGGAGTGGGAGTAGGTTAAGCAATAGGAGGGTAAGGTAGCAAGTAGAAGTAAAGTAGAAGAATTAGGAGAGATAGGAAAAATAAAGAGATACGCACAAACATAAAAACAAAGATTAGGAGTAGAATCTCTTAGGGAAAGTATATGTGTATATATGTATGTATGTGTATATATGTATAAGTGTATGTATATATCAATACCTATATATAAATACATCCAATACTCAACTGTAGCTTTGGAGTGGTGGGGAGGGGGGAGGGAGGGGGAAAAAAGAACAAAGTAAAAAGTGTACAGCAGGGAACGAAAGAAAACCTACAAAGGAGCAAAGAAAAGATGGTCAGTTTTCAACATAATGAACAGTATTTAATAAATAGGCTTTCTTGAAATGAAAAGCTATTGTTATATAATTTGCATCCTCTCCTATATTCTGCTGTGCACATAACATTTTTTGTTTTTTCTTATTTTATATTTAAGTTTGTAATATTTCTTTTTCTTTTCTTACTATGTATTTAAGCTTTAGCATTTGTCTAAAATTTAAAAATAATAAAAGAAAAAAAAGAAAAAATTAAAAAATAGATATCACCATACCAAATATTCATAATCTTCAAGATACACGGAATGGAAAGCTTTCAAAATGTAGAGACCTAGCAGGGGAAAAAATTACACCATATAGAAAAATGATAAGATATGTATCATCCATGTCAACCTGTGTGTTACTGGAGTTGTCCCAGAGATTTTTTTTTCTGCTAAGCTGAGAGAACATGACCTTACAATGCAACATTTTAATTCAATTAAAAAGAGAAGTTATTTTGTCAAGCTGTGTAATATTCAATAGAATATTAAATATGAAAGAATCATAGCAAGATAGCAACTTAATAGCACAATTTCTATAGAACTTCTATAAAAACCTGTGAGACATAGAAGGAGGAGGAGGAGGAGGAAAAGTAGTAGGAGGAGGAGGAGGAGTATGCACTAGATAATCAATCATAAGGGAACCAAAAATTCTAATTCAGTCTCAGCACTCTACATTGCTTTGGGTGATAGAGTCAGTATGGGTGGGGGTAGCTGAAGAAAAATTGAACAGTTTGAACCTGAAACTTAATTTATGGTTGGTTAAAAGAAAGGAATTCTGTGTGTTTCAGCTTTAAAAAATTACTGCCTTTCATTCATTTTATTTCATCTGAACCCTGTTACTCTTCAAAACTGGTTTCATCAACAAAGCATAGTCATTTAATTATTTAATCAACAAATATTTATTAAATACCTACTATATGCCAGGTCCTATGCTAGGCACTGAGGATTATAAATATAAAGAATGAAATAATCCCTATTTACAAGGACCTTACATTCTAATGGCATAAGGTAACGTATGACCTACCTGCTGACAGAGAAATGAGAACTCAGGCTGCATAATGAAACATTTTTGCTATGGACAATATGAGAATTAGTTTTGCTTAACTATGTATATTTGTTACAAGAATTTTCATTTTCATTTTCATTCATTTCATTCATGATTTTTCATTTTGTTTTGTTTTTTGAAGGATTGTGGGAAGTAGAGAAAATGGATTTTTGTTCATTTTTAAATTCAATTCAATTTCAAAATATTCAAATGTTGAGAAAAGTACATATATAAAATGAATAAATACAATGTAGATAAATAAGAGGTAGTTTGCCAGAGACAGCACTAACAGTTGGTTGGATCAGAAAAGTCTTCACGTAGAAAATTGTGTTTAAGATGAATTTTAGAGGAAGAGAAGGACTCCTTATAATTCACTCTCTGAATTTCTCTACCTTTTTGACCGCAGCCTTGCCCCCAAAGGTACCCTTCTGCCACTGTTTCTGGGTCACTTATATATGTTGTCTTCTCTCTTTAGAATCTAAGTTCCTCAAGTGTAGGGACAATCTGGTTTGCTTGTAATTTTAGAATATAATAGTAAGAATTTAACAAGTATTTTCACTCTGCCTCTATCTGTCTGTCTCTCTTTTTCAACAATCACTAACTCAGGATCTTTAATCAAAGATTGGATGATGTATTTATTCGGTATGTTGTTAAAACATACTCTTTTTTAGTGCAGTTTGAACTTGGTGTTAGTGACCCCTGAAGTCCCAACTCTGAGATTATTTAAAGAGTAGAATATTTTCTGGCCCAATCTCCAGATCTGTTAATCAGAGTCATGCTGATATAAATTAAATCATATTGGACAATGAGAAGACTTATTAGATTCAGGATTCTCTGGGTTACATAATTCATGATTTCAAAATCAAACGAGAATTAAGTCAATCTTCCATTGTTTTGGAAAAGAGGAAACACGGAAACCACTTCATTCAGAGAAGATGGGAATGATGTTTAGGGACACAATCTTTTATGGATTTGTTTTCCTTTTCCTCTCAGTTTTGAATCTATAATTCATTTGTTGGCATAAGAATGAATAAATACAAAACTGGACATATATAGCTTATTTGATTTAAATAGCCATGTTTGTTTTTTAAGAGAATTTCTCTGACCAGGTTACATGCTAACACTGTCCCCTGAACATTTTACAGGGTAGATATGAAATATGCTTTTCTTAAAAGGGGAAAATACTGATTGCAAAGCATAATTAATCCTCCATAGTTTAAACACACACAAAATTTTCATTTTATTTATGAGACAAATAAATCTAAGATAAAGTATAGCATTTAGAATTTCAGGAGAGTTTTCTCATGTGTACAGATTTTGTTTTCTTTCTAATTGGTCAGGCTTCATCTAGATATACATATTCATTCCAATAACATTCAATTTTACATGTTCCTCATCTGTAGCTCACCTCATTACCTCATATAAGACTATAAGTTTCCTAATGCTTGGATTCTAGCTTTCCTGTGGTACAAGTTCTCTTGTGTGAGGCTATGAATATTTACAGTACAATAAAAATAATATAATAATAGGCATTTTCTAAACTTGAGCTGCATATATCTTCCATCTAGAATTAGAAAGGCCATATCTGTTACCTCCCAGAAGAGATCTTTATGTCCTGTGAAATAGCCATCCCAAAGACCTTTGATTCCATGTGAGTTAAATGGCTCGAGTTCTGAAAAATTTAAAAGAGGATTATTTTCCTGCTATGTATAGTTCTGCCTATCATCATCTCTGAAACATTGCCAGATTTTTCTTACATTGAGAAGGCTTCAGTTGATATCCTTATTCATCCTTCCTATGTCAACTACTACAATTCATTCTTTTATAGCCATCTTAAATCTTTAGTCTCTCAAATTCCAGGGTCCAGAATACTTTGAGCAGACTATTATCTTGCTCAGTGAAGCAGGACTGCTTCACTCTCACTCCTCCTCCATCACCTTAACTGACTGGGTTTCTTTTCATCTACAAATTTAACTCAAATTGTTTTTCTATTTTCCAAATTTTCCATGACTCTCCAAACTCATTTCAGGCTATTTCCTTGACTTGACGTCCACTTAGATACACACGAACCTTTTCCTTCTATAACACCCATTGTAGCCAAATCCAGCTTCTCTTTACTCCTCTGAAGTCATTCTTTCTTTATCTATTTGATTAATATACCCATTCTACACCCAACAGCAATCACAGCAATGATAAAACTTTTTAGATGGATTTTCACATAGTAAGCAATTTTAGAAAGTGATAAGATTGATTTCTCTGGGGTATTTGTATGCTGTCCTCATAAATTTGCAAAAATGTACTTAAAAGCTGCAAGGTTTCTCAGACCCCTACATACTGAGCCTACCTCTCACATAGTCATTCCTAGTGCTTATTAATTATATCTTGTAGTGATTGCTGGCAACCTGCTTCCTGACACCATGGTGTGACCATAAAGGGAACCATGAATAAAGTCTTATTGTGTTGTGACTGCAGAATTTAGCACCAGTAGGGTTCAGGCTGAAGACAAATTTAAGAGAGCATTTTAATATGGACTCCTAAGATTATATAAACTGTACAACAATAATAATCATTGGCCCCAAACAACATTGCCACATCTAATTCATTAGAACTGCATTTTATCTCCTGATAAGCAGAATGTTATATATTAATATAGAGCTGCTTCATATCATGGTTCATTTCTACATATTTGGATATGTTGTAGATTAACTCATAGCATTCTAAAGCATCAGTAAAAGTCTGACATCAAAGCTGAGCTTTTATATAGGTTAGTTCTGTTCCCAAATGCCATGGTCACCTATGATTCTGCATACAGTTCTATTATGAAATATGCTTCTTTATTAGATTATGTAAGTAAGGCTTTATGACATTTGTGTCTTGGTGACAATGGTGTTTATGTAGCAATATTGAATAAAAGTAAACCCTGCAAGAAAATTCCAGCCAAGTCATTAACATGTATTTATGGAATTCAGTTACAGCTATCTATTATTAACAAGCAGTAGTTCTTATAATAAATGAGGGGCCTTTCAGTTCAAAGAAATAAATGATAAGTGTAAAGAGGATGGCAGCTAAAGAATTTACTAATAATTGTTCTATTTATATTTTAGTCCCTAAAAATTGCTTTTTATTGTGGCATAATCCATATCAACTAAAAACTTAGCCCCAAATCAATAAAGCAAGAATTATATAGTTGAAGGGTATTATGTAAGCCACAAATGTACCCAAAATACAGATTGGGTTGTTTAACGACAAACAAAACAGAGAATTATTAGAGCTGAAGCAGGAAAAGATGTTCTGACCTTATACATTTTTCTATAATTTATCCCTCCTTTACAGCCAAATGAATCAACACTTGTTAGGATTCCATGGCTCCCTACAAAAATATGTAAAAAATGCATACATGAAAGATAGTTTCCACAATTTGTCTCACTGCTATTTTCACGAAGAAAGGTATTGGAGAGATAAAATGTGGGAGGAAAAGGGAAGGGAGAACAAGTGAGAGTAACATCTTGAAGAAGATGAGATTTACCCTGCCCTCATGCTATATCTTGACTCCTACTAACAGCTCTGTATAACAGAAGTACAAGCAAAGAAGTTAGATTTCCAATTCAGTGTGCAGTTTTATATGGGTATGATACAATGTCATTGCTGTTAATTGAAACAATCATATTTCAAGAAAAACAGAGACATTTGCCCATAAATGTGACAGTACCTAGGGAAAAAAATCATGGACTTTGATAGGGACATATATTCCACAATCCTAAAGTAAAAATTAAATTGTCTTGAAGTTGTCAAAATTCAGCCAACAAATTATAATTAGTGCTGCTTTAAAGCCTTCCTGTCATTATTTGACTGGATAATCCTTTTGCATCAACATTTTATTTGCTTATAGAATATTCATTTAAGAAAGCTTGGCTATTTATATAAAATGTAGCATGATGTGGCATGCTGAAAATGTATTCTTCTTGAAGTCATCCTAATTTTCTATCAGCCAGTTCATGATTACACCCTGGTTATTCTTAATTCTTTAAACATTTTTTGTATGGATTTTTATCCATTCTTAACATGTAAATCAGACAACAAAAACTTGCTGAATGCCTCCTATTAAAATGACACTGTCTTAAGCTTCATTGGAAGATAAAAATATGTCTTAGACATTGTCCCTGTCCTCCAGGAGCTTACAGTCTCATTTCAGGCAGAATTTAAACAAAATTAACAATACAAGGCTATGCATGTAAGTACTAAAGTAGAATTTGACCTACCATAGCTGGTTGATAATGAATAGAACAGACTAGATGGAAATAAAATTTCTCATAAGGGAGTAAAATACTGGGAAATAAGTTTGAAGAAATGATTAAAGGCCATGTAAGGCTATTTAAGCCAGCCTAATTAGCCTTTAATCTCAAAGCACTGGGAAACTATCATTTTTTTCTCTTTGGATGGGAATGGGGTGCAGAGATGCCAATTTTAGGAAGAATTAACTAATTATGTCACATGGTCCTATATTGGAGTGAGAGGGTTCAGGGAACATGACCAATTAGAAGATTGTTGTAAAAGACCAAGATCTAAGGTCTTGAGGAAAATTTGACAAAGCTTGGCTACTGAATGTAGTGATCAAGAAGTCAAAAACAATGGTAAATTTTGGAGTCTGGATTTCTATGAGAATGAGGAAAACATTAACAAAAATAGTAATGTCAGTATGAAGAATTATTTGGCAGGGAAGATAAGAGGTTGATTTTAAAATATTTTGAATCTGAGATTATGGCATAATATAAAAGTAGATATATCCTGAATGAATTTATGTATTTGAAGGAGGATTGCTGCAATGGAAAAATTCCTGAACTTGGATTTGTAGGATCTGAGTTCAAATCCCAGCTCTGCCCTTTCCTACTATGTGACTTCGAGCAAGTCACTAATTGGTGTAGGAACCTTAGACCTACAGTCCTAGGTTTTCAAGATTCCTATTCTGTAAAATGAGTGAAGTAGGCTAAATAACCTCTAACTTCCTTTCTAATTCTAAATCATGATCCTATAATCCTAGTTAAAAGTATTTATATGGACATTATGAAATAAAATGGGATTCTTCCCCCTACAAAATTGAGAGGCTCAAGGTCATCAGCATTGCTCTCTCCTCCAGAATCATCAGATTCTGGGGACAAGATGGTCAAGACTCAAATTCGGTTCATTAACAAGTCAAGATATCAAACTTGTGATGTCATGTATTCTCTAAGAATAAAGGAGTTGAGAATAAAGAAGAATAAAGAGAATAAAGAAATTGAAAGGCATGACAGGTAGAGGTAAAACACCAGTCTTCAAGTTAGGGATTGCTAGGTTTAAGTCCCACCTCAGATCCTTATTAGTTGTAAAACCTTGGACAAGTCACTTATCTTCTCTGAGTTCTTTTTCCAAATAAATATGTAAAATTCAGATAATAGCACATGCCTCAAAGAGTTAGGGCAGCTAAGTGATGACTGGGTCAGGACGATCTGAGTTCAAATCTGGATTCATAAACATAGTAACTATGTGACCCTAGGAAAGTCACTTAACCTCTGTTCCTCTCAGGTTCCTCATCTATAAAACAGGGATTATAAGAGCACCTACCTCGAAGGGCTGTTGTGCGGATCAAATGAGATAATAATTGTTAAGCACTAAAGCATTTAGCACAGTACCTGGCAAATAGTAAGCACTATTTTAATGCTATCTGTTATTGCTGCTCTTGCTTGCTGCTGTTGTTTTTTGAAGATCAAATGAAATGAAGTTTTTAACAGCCTTCATAAACTTCAAAGCACTCTAACATGTGAGCTATTATTAGCACAGTGTTGTGATAGTAAACAAGTGAAAGTGGACATATTCAAATAAGTGCATGGGACCCAAATTAACTTCATGTGGACAAAAATGCCCCTGTAACTATTTGCCATTGCTTTCTATTTCTTATTTTTTTCCTCTCCTACCTCTGTTCTCCTGACTGTCCAAATGACATATTTCACCCATTCTCAGGCCTCCTCAATCAGAAGCTTTAAGAGATGATTGTTCAATCAGTTACAAATAAGAATTCATTGACAATTTATCCTTGCCTCCCACCTAAAAATAAATAAAAGGTCAAAAAGATGAGAAACCCCACCACAAAACCAAAAACTGTCCAAATATTAGAGAAACATCTGTAACAGCCATACTTCTTAATTCATGAAAGAGGTTAGAGGCTATCAGAATAAATAATAAACCTTCCAGTTCTGACCAAAGACTGAACTACTGCAAATGACTCAAAAGCAACAACTGGAAAAAGCCAAAAGGAATAGAAAATGGGAGCAGTTGGCATAACCTCCTCCCAGGTCAGTTTTAGCAATTCCGGGAGACTAAAAACTTGTCATGCACAACCAGCTCCTGACAAATGGTAGTACTCATAAAGGACATCTCCTGCTTGGTCACTGATTATTGAGTATGCCAGATGATTTGAAGTATCAGATGTCTGAGAAGGCTGTTGCTACTGCTGCTACTGCTGGTACTGCTATGGCCACAAGCTAGTCTTGGGTTTTTCTGCATAGAAAAAGCCAAAATGGTATCACCTGTTCATAATTTCAGATGATTCTCCATTGGATTAATCAGCAGACAAAGACCATTACAAACCATTTGAAGCAAAGTTGGTCAGAGTAGGAGCATAGGTGAATTTAGTATTTGGTGGCCTTTAACTTCCTCTTTCAGGATCTTTTTCCTGGCAATAACCTTTTCACACCTCCCCTTGTTGGGTAGCTATACTATATCTCAATCAATCAGTCATGATCATTGAGCACTTACTATGTGTTGGGGCATCCCAGATTACTTTGGCCCCTGAAATTCTACCATTTGACACTTCTTCTTTGGTGATTTGGTGATTAATTTCTTCTCTGAAGAAATGGGTATCAGAGACATCTGATGCCATGGAAATGGAACCTTCAAATTAGAAGGATTTTGAGCTGGAGGGGACTGTGTTAGCTATTTAGTTTAGCTATTTACTTTACAAATGGGGATACTGAGGCCCAGAGAAGTGAAGTGATTTGTGTAAGGTGATTAGGTCCCAGGTCCACCGACTCTGAATCCAGTATTTTTCTTTAATTATACCTCACTGTTTTCCATTCATACAACGTTGGCAACTAACAATGATGGCCATGGGTTAGGAGGGAGCTTCTATTATTTGTATATTTGTAAAGTCCTCAATTACACACTGGCAGCATCAAATCCTTAAGGGATTGTATTATGTTTTTGGTGACTAGAAGTCAATGTCAAATTCACATGAAGGAATTGAATGATTCTACATCTATATTTCTGGCTCCTTTACCTATACTTGATTCCCACGCACATCAATTCTCCTTTCTATATGAGACAGAGGAAGGAGGCAAGTGAATCCATTACATTGTATCACTGATACAACGTGGTCCCTTATCCACATTTTTAAACATTTATTTACCCTGGACTACTGTGTTTGATATTCTTCTTCTTTTTTTTTTTTTTTTTTTTGCTGTGTAGCTCTGCTATTCACTTTCCCTCCTCCTATTTAATATGCTATTTTCTAATCTGAATGCAAAGAAGGTTTGATTAATGTAATAACACAAAAATGGAAGTGTACAATAAGAGATACCAAATGAAAAAGCATTATTTACTCTGTTTCTTTCTACCCCCTAATAACGTTAAGACAAACAAGTAAAGAAGAGAATGTTCTAAAGTTTTATTTCTATTAAGCATTACCAATGAAGAGGGGAGTGCTAGGGCCACCCAGTATAGGTCACAGGTTATAGAACTGGAAGAAACCTTAAAGATCATCTATTCTAACCCTAACTTTCTTTCAAAAATATCTATACTGATATATATATACATATATATATATATTTAAATCTTACTTTCATGTCAAGAAATACCATTTCTCCTCCTTTCCCCAGCAATCAGTTTCTTTGAGGAAGAGGAAAAAAAAGCAACTGAGCAAAACTAACTCACTCCTGAACCAAATCTTAGAGTACATGCAATATTCAACAATTGTAGTCACCAAACCCTCCACAGAAAGGGTGGAAGCAAATCTTCTCAGCTCTTCTTTAAATTGAACAATATTCTGTTTCTTTTCACCATTGCCCTTCGAATTTAAATATTGTAGTCATTGCATCTATTTTTATATTACTGCTAATTTTGCTTTGTTTTTAATTTCTTCTATGTTTTGCTATATTCTTCCTGTTCATCATTTCTTTACATTTATGTAAATTATTTAGCTATTCCAGAGTTAATGGACATCTACTTTATTTCCAGTTTTTTGGTATTATCAAAAAGTACTACTATAAATAAGTAAATATATGTATGTGTGTGTATATATAATATGTATATATTATATATTAAATGTGATATATATATATATAATATATATATATATATATATAAAGAAAGAGTCTTTCTTTCTTTGACTATCTTGAGACATATTCCTAGCAGTAGGAACTTCCTCACTATTTAGATGAGGGAAAGTTAGAGATTGCATGACTTGACCAAGATTACATAATTAGTGACAGAGTTGGGATTAAAAGAAAGGAGGGTTGTGGGTGTTGTCCTTGTTTCCCCATCCCATTCACCTTCCAGTGTGCCATGATTGATACCTGTATCCTGACTAACTGGGTTTAGTGGCAAGAGTGGATTTATACTTAGGAAAGACTTAGGTTTAAATCCTGGCTCTCTCTCTTAATAACCATGGGATCACAGGAAAGTCAATTAATGTCTCAAATTTTAAATTTGAATCATTATTATTATTGAATTTTGATTCTACTCCTACAAGATCTTTCAAATCTCTCCTCTCTGTAACTTCTATTGCCACACTGATTATAACCTTCCTTAACTCTTGCCTTTACAACAATATCTCAACTGATCTCCTTGACTCCAAACTATCCCTTCTCTAATCCATCCTTTATAATACTTACTAATACACAGGGTTCACCACTTCACTTCTGTGATTAAATACTTTATGTAAGTCTATATTTCCAATAGGATAAAATGCAAATATTATATCTTGGCCTTTTAGGCCCTCAAAAATCTGGGTTGGGTCTACATAAGAAACAGAATGGCATATTTGATGAAGCCCTAGGCTTAGAGTCAAGAAAAACAGCTGCTAATCCTGCCTCAGGCACTGATATATCTGAGTAAGTGACTTAATCTCTATTTGCATCAATTTCCTCATCTATAAAATGAAAATGATACCTACATCAAAAGATTGTTCTAAGACTCAAATGAGATGCTATATTAAAAATGCATATAATCCTTAAGGTAATATATAAATGTCAATTATTATTATTGCCTTTCCATATTAACTCTTATCACATACTTTACACTCCCATCAAAATAATTACTAGTCATTCCCTTTTCTTATCTTGCTTTCTCACACCTCTATGAATTTGTACAAATTATCCTCCATTCCTGGAAAAGACTTCCTTCACATTTCTGCTTATCATCTTTTTTTTTTCCGTCAAGGTTCAACTTTAATGCTACTTTCTCCATGAAGCCTTTCCCAACCCTCCCCCTAACTACAATAATTCTTCCCACCCAGCATCTTGCCATCTATAATGGTGCTCCTCTACGTCTCCCCATCTCTAATTACTACCTCTCCCCCAGCCTCTAAGCTTGATCTCCAGACATCATTCTAATCTCTCCTTCCTTCCTCCCCCCAGCTTTGGTTTTTTGCAGTTGATAAGTGCAAAGTCACCTAACTAACCTCACTAAATTTAGAAGGCCCTGGACCATATTTCCAATCTCATCCAACTATCCACAAAGAAACCTAGGTTTTCCTGAGAACCTTTCCATATACTTTTGCCACCACGTAGTTACACCTCCCTCCTTCTCTACTACTGTCTTCTCTTCTTTATCTAGAAGTAGTAACCAAATTAATAGTCCACTGCTACCAGAAAGGGAATGACAAAAAGCTGTCCTACTTCACTCTACAACTGTTTGATTCCTCAGAGCAAAACTGCTTTCCTGCCTACCACTCTCCCTTTATGTTCCACCTACCCACACCCATTAGAAATCAAGCTTCTTGGGGTTAATTAATGTCACTTTTGAATCTGTAGCTCTAGTACCCAACTTAGCTGATTGCCTAGCTCATATAGGCTTTTTAAATTAGTTTTTTCCCTTCCTTTTTTCCCTCACTCACTCCCCCATTCTTTCCTTCCTTCTCCCCTTCTTCCTTCCTTCTTTTCTTCCTCTCTCTCTTCATCCCTCCTTCCTTTCCTTCCTTCCTCCCTCCATTTCCTCTCTACTCTCTTTCCTGCTTGCTTCCTTCCTACTTTTTCCTCTCTTCCTTCTTTCTTGTCTTCCTACCTTCCTCTCTCCCTTCTTCCCTTTTTCCTCTCTTCCTTCCTTCCTTCTTCCCTTCTTCCCTCCTTTCTAGCCTTCCTTTCTTCTCCAAATCTGTCTTTTCTGTTGACATTTTCTGATATACTCATCACACACACACACATACACATATGCATTTCATTCAATTCTATACATTTCATATCTATCTGCTGGACTGTAAGCTCTTTGAGGGAAAGAGCCCTTTAATCCAAACTCGTAGCCTGTAAACCTAACTGTATACCCAGGTACACATGGTAGGTACTTAATATTTGTTGCATTCACTTGAATTGAATAGAAATGAAGTGACAGAGCAAAAAGACTTGGGAGTTCTAGTATGCTTTTGAGACCATAATAGGCATAAACCAAAAAGAAGCCATCTCCATTACTTGTATATTTATGTAAGACCCACCAATTATTTTGGTGGACTATGATGCTTCCACCCATACTTAGCCCATCAAGCTTGAATCCCCTTTATAACAATCTTGGGCTTTGTCTAACAATTTCCTCAATGCTTCGGTCTGCGCCTTCCTGAGACCATATTTCCTCATTACTGCTTCTGCAGGATCAGCAATGTGTGTGTAAATAAGGAGATGTCTCCTTTCCTTTTCCATTCCTGTAACCATAAGCAATAAAAGCAGTTCCTGAGTTTGAGGAAGGAACATTCATCCATTAAGAAGCACACTAGCTTAGCTAGCATATGCCTCATGTGACTTCTGTTCATTTATTACCTATGCTTATCTGTGTTTTTTTTTAATATCTATGATCCTTATGCTGACCTCTTAATCTAAAATATTCTTATTGCAACAGCTAAATTTTTCTAGGTGATTCTAAGCCGTGCTGCAAAGAATGGAAGAGTCCAAATTTAGCAACTAATAGTGTACTATGTGGTATGGAAAGGAGAACAGAGAAGTAATAGGGAATAAATAACAGAGAAAATTAAAATATTCCCTATAATGACAAGCATAATTTAGCTATCTTTCCTGGTTCAGATGTCAGGAGATCCCACATTCTTACTCTAACTTTAATGACACCAATTGGAAAATTATATTATTTTCCTCTGATTTGATCCCCTCTCATTAAAATAGTACTGCAAAAGTTCCACAAATAGCAGAGTTGTAGGATTATAGATTTAGAACTGAAAAGACCTAAAAGGTCATCTTTTGTATTGTTCCTTTTATAGATGACAAAATAAGACCCAGAAAAAAATAAATGACTTACCCATTGTCTCCATGGGTTTAAGTGAAAATTCTAACCTATCACTTGAGATTCAAAATTCAGTACTGTTTCCACTACACCACTACTACACCATACTGCCTCTCAAATAGCCCATTTGTCAACTGACATTTTAATATACTTCAAGTTAAGAAGACATTCAACCATTTACCTAATAAAGTGGTTTGCAAATTTTTGAATCTCTACTTGGTTGAGGATCAAAATGAAAGGCAAGAAGATTAGAAGGGACATGGAAAAGAAGAGCAATGGCCTGCTAATGCTCTAAAAATTCTACATAATGTTGTCAAATCAACAACATTTTTGTGGCTTGCTTTTTAAAATTACCCCAGAGCCCGCCTGAAAGAATTAATTCATCACCAGAAGGTGAGACATTTCCTGTCTACTCAGTGGCAGAATCAGACTGACTAAGTATAATTTTATCAAAGGAATGCTGGCTTCAACCCAACACTGATCATTTTCAGATCAATTAGGGCATATTTTAGGCACGAGGTTGATAGATCTCTATTTCCAGAGCCTTACTTGGCAATGGTGACTCTTACCTCATATGTACAATTCTTGCTGAAAACAGTGCCTAGACAAATTCCCTTCCCCCTTCCTTTTTTGTCTCTCCTTTCATAAAAATATAATTAATTGCATTCAAGTTAGTGGGTATGCATTACTGCCAATGCTAACTCAAATACTGTTTGCTCATAATTCTACACAGATGTATAGCCAATAGGGAACTGTCTGTTTGTGTGCCTTTACATATTCTTTAGCTAAATTAAAAATCCAAATGCTAAATCTTATATTTTGGGACAACACGAGAATTTGACATTTCCTGAAGGCCTTTTGGTCCATGAACTAATGAATAGAGTATATTCATACATGTGAGTGGTTTTCAACTGCAAAAGACCAAATATTTACTGTGTATTTTATTCTTGGATACAGTATAATGATTTCATCATTTATATACTTAGGTTAGCCAAATGTAGTTCAATTCTAGTTAGAGGTTTTAGAAACATGAATTTAAAATAGTTTTTGTCCTACTTAACCATTTCAGTAAGGATAAAATAAGGGTTCATTGAATAAAGTACTTTATAAGGACTTCAGGGACAGAAGCCCTGGGTTCTGACTTGATTCCCATCCTAAATTTTATCTCATGATAAAAGTCCTTTTTTACTTTTTTCACATCTCCTAGAATGCTTAATGACTTCTTAAAACTTAATTCTGTTGACTGTAAGAACAACAACAGAATAAAAATAAAGACTAAGTATTGTGTAATTATAATGACCAAGCATCTCCCTGAAAACAATACGTAAGAATGTGCCTCCAGCCCTTCTTTTGCAGAGATAGGAGACTATGACTGTGGAAAACAGTGTGTACTGTTAGAATTGATCAATGTGCTGCTCAATTTTACTAAACTACTTTTTTCCATCTTTCTTTTTTATCTGTTATAAGCGATGACTCTCTGAATGGGGGAGAGGAAGAATATATTGGAAAAGGAAGGTGATGTAAAAACAAAATGTATCAGTAATGTTTTTAAAACAACCTAATACATACCAGGTATATACTTGGTGCTTGGGATACAAAGAAAAAAAATGAAACTGTTCCTGACTTCAAAGAGCTTATGTTCTACTGGAGATAAACAACATACATGCAGATAATATGTATGAAATACCTACTGGGTAATAATAAAATGTAATTTAGGGAGTAGAGAAGACAAGTTGTAATTAGGTGGTGTCATGAAAGGTTTTGTATAGAATGTTATAAGAAATATTTCAAGACTTCAATATATTAATGATCTCATCAATATAGAAACCTCTTCTATAGAAACTCCTATGTTTTCTTTGTCCATGTCCTATCATAAATCCTCCACAAAAGATCTTCCCATAGAGCTAGGGACCATTGTCTAGGCCTTCTAATACTGTGTATGTACTAATACATTAGTCATGTTGTGAATCTGTTCCATTTCTGTCACCACATAACCAACCATCCTCCTTTACTCCTTCTTACATACCATTAGTCATTCATGATATGTTGCAGCATACTTATGTCTCTCATCCCTCTCTCCATTGCTTATGGATTAACCTAGAATGCATTGACACAGAATCAATTGGATTGAATTTGAGGAATTGTCCATTGTTTTCAAGTCTTAAACTGGTGTCTGTGCAAAACTCCATCATTTTAGCAATATTATTCTGGTGATGCAGTATCACATAATCATGTGACACCTCAAAGGAAAAGTATACTAAATTCAGAGATGAAAAGAACTACTTGAACAGCTAAGGCAAATGAACAGAGCATGGTGTCAAGGAATCCAAGATTTTGGATTTAGACATATAAAGGCTAGTGAGTTTTGCCCAGTTTCACTAGCTGTGGATGGTACCCTTATCTTGCCCAGAAAAATTACAAAAGTTTGCATTTAACCATAATGGGGAATGGATGAATATGTGTCTATCATTAAAAATTCATTGCCATTATTTGATGAAACAATTTGCCCAACTGACTGCATGTAAGAAGAAAGAGAGAGAAAGAGAGAAGAAAAAGAAAGAGAATTTTAGAACTGAAAGAGACCACAAAATGGATACAATTCAAATCTTTCATTTTATAAGGAAAGTGGGTCTCAGAGAGATTAATGCATGGACAGCTAAGGCGTTCACTACTTAATGTTTCTTATTTCATAGAATTCTCAGCATTTATGAATTCATTTGTTTTTTCTACTCATACAAATTTCATTCCACTCTGAGGGGGGAAAAGTCTTTATTATAGTGAGATAGTTTATTCAGTCAACTGCTATCCAGATGTGAATCTGATTAATGTTCAACTAATATTTAGGAGCACAAAATCTTAGACCTGGAAGGGACCTTAGAGGGAAGTATGTCCAGTGTCCTTATTCTACTGAAGAACAAACTTTCAGAGATATAGTCACTTATCTAAAGCCACAAACCACTTGGGTATCTCAACTCATAGTTTAATACTCCCTTCAATGTACCATGTTAACATTCTGCAACTGAAGTCCTTCCTATTTTATCTTGTTCAAGTCACCAACACTCTGTCTTTCTGATTCTACTACTTAACTTTATTTTACTTTATCAGACTCAAGTTTTGCTTATTGATTCTTCCTTATTTATGTGTTTATAACAAATAAAAATAATTATACTATCTGATATGGATATTATCTAAAGTAGTTTTATGTTTACCTTCCCTGAGGGACAAAGGTGATATATATGATCTATTAGAACTTTTCCCTACTGAGACTTCTGGAATGCTCAGTTCATGGTAGTTGACCCTGAATATTATTCCATAAATCAATATCCCAAAGCACCTCTACCAAAATGTTTCATAATTCCTCTCCTGGGTCATCTGTCAAGTCCTAGTTTGTGTCACCAGGAAGTTGAACTCAAAAAGAGAGAAATAAGAGGTGAGGAATCATGTAATTTGTGACATTAATATTTCACATTCAAAGAGAGTGGCAAACATAATTTTTAAAAATCTTTCTTTACAGGATCATTTTATCACTTACCTAAGTCATTAAAAGTTATTAAATGAGAGTATATACAGAGGAAAACTCATACATATCTGGGTATCAGGTGATTTGGGCCTAATCCCTATTTTCCCATTAAAGAGCTTGATGATTTTAATCTACTACTCCATGCCTCAATTTCTTCATCTGTCAGATGGCAATAATATTTGTCCTTGTCTAAATTATAAAGGTTTCAATAATAAAATGAGGTGTTGTATATCTAATATCTAATAAACCCCAATTAAGGAACATGGATGTACTTTGCATACACATGAAACTACACCAGTTTTTACAGAATTAAGCAATGCTGCTGCATCTTCTCAGTGACATTCCAGTATCTATTTTATTTTTTATTTAGTTCCTCTCTTGCAAAGAATACAGAACAGTTAACCAATGAGAACATGTGTCCTGAAGGACTCTTGGTAATTTCTGAAATGTAGAATGATGGGTGTAGTCAATCATAATTCCGAGTCCACTTTTCCGAGCTCTTTCCTACCCAGCAATCATTCAGATCCTGAGATCCAGAAAATCTTTCCTAAATTATTAACAGTGATAATGATCTTCCTTGACTTTTAATTAGAAAGTGTATCTTTTCTTACACATTCATTGATATATTCCTTTGATTTACCATGAAAAAAATAATTGGAAACTATTTTTATTTGTAGGCCATATCAATCAAACAACAGGCATTTATTAAGCACCAAATCTGTAACAGTTATTGTTATGGGCATGGAGGATATAAGGACAAAAACACAGCATTAGGGATTTAATATGTTCCCATCTCCTTCAGCTTCCTGTTGCCTCTGATTGGAGGGTTGGAAGGTAGATTATTAAACTTTTCCCAAAGCATTCCCTTAGAGAGGGCAGAGATCAGACTTTCAGCTCACATCACTTTCCATCATCCTCAGCTCTGCTTTTTTTCAACTCCATGGAACAAAATTCTCTGTGTGGGGTACTCTCTGTTATCCCTACCATTTGCTTTCCAGTTTCCTTTTGTGTACTGTCTTCCTCCATTATATTGGAAGCTTTTTGAGGGCAGGAGGGATATTATTAATATTCCCAGCACTTAGTAGAGTACCTGGCACTTGGTAGATGATTAATAAAAGTTTATTGAATTGAAGTATCCCCTATGCTCAAGGAGCTTATTTTCTGTCAGAAAATTATAAATAAATAAGTTTATGCAAAATATTTTCAAAATAAATATAGGGTAACTTGGAAGGATCAAGAAATTTAAGAATCAAGATTGGCTCCATGTAGAAGGTGGTACTTGAGATGAGTTGTAAAGGAAATGCTGGGTTCTAAAAGGGAGAAGTAAGGAGTGAGTGAATTTCAGACATGAGAGCCAATCAGGAAAAAAGTGCAGAGACAATAGGTAGAGTGACATGTGTGATTTTAAAAAAAGGCCAGTTTGGATGGACCTTTACACATCTGCATCAATTAATGCAAATATATTTGGATTTGTCTCATATTTTAAGTTTTGAGAAGTCAAATCAAGAATTGCAACTTATTTGGGGCAGGTAGGTGGCACAGTGGATAGAGCACCAGTCCTGGAGTCAGGAGGAACTGAGTTCAAGTCCGGCCTCGAACACATAACAATCACTATGTGACTCTGGGCAAGTCACTTAACCCCAGTTGGCCTCACCAAAAAGAAAAAAAATTTAAAAAAAAGAATTGCAACTTATTCACTATTTGTGGATAAATATGGTTGCAGCAATTTGATCCACTAACTATTTATCAAGTGCCTAATATGCATGAGACAATGTGTATCCCATAAATACAGGTACTTAATAAATACTTTAGTTGATGGTGAAGGAATTATATCATTCATGTTCTCAAAAATCAAGAATTCTTTCATTGTGTTCTTATATGCTATTCCAAATAAGCTTTATCTGAATTCTTTTTTCAGTGGGATCCAGGCAAATGTTTTTTGTATTGGTTTGGGGCTACCAACAGTAATTCTGACAATTAAAAATATATGGAATATATTCATTCATTTACTTAATGTACTTGCCTCAGTGGCAATGACCTTCTGTCCCTTGGATGGTAGTAAGAACATCCTTTACCCTTAAAAATAATTCATTCCAATGCATTAAGGAGCTTTCAGGAAGAGTCTGCCTTGTCCCTGATCTCCTACTGGAAACTCATTGGTTTCAAATCATAGCAGAATCTTGGGTGAGCATCAGAAATGGGCATAACTCATTTTATTTGCCAATAAAGAAATGTTTCTGCTCTTCATCTTAGTTTGATTCTTGGACCCACACCTTCCAATATATTACAGGGAACAATGCAATCTTGATAATCTGATGACAAAATATGTACATTCTCTCTTGAAAATATTTTAACCTTAGGGTTAGATTCATAGTACAGTAAAATATACCCTAAAATTTAAAGCTTATTATTTGACTTTTTAAAAACTTGAGTAGGCATATATTTTAAATAAAGTGAAGATGCTCACTATTGAATATATCTGGGAAATTAGACGTTTTTGCATTTAACACTAGCCACAAACTGAACCATATGTTCTTAAGAAACCACTTCCTCTCAGAGGATTGCTCAAGGCAATGTTTCCGGCTGTAGGTTCTTTTGATAGTTGCACAGTGATCACTATTGGGAGCTCTGCAAGTAGAAACAAAGATTTTTATCTCAAAGTGAGGTTGTAAAGGAATCCCTTTGTCAATTAAGTTGGCAGTTTGTGACAGAGAGAAGAATTTCTCATGCTAAATAGATTGCATTTCACATAATCTTTCCATTTGGTAGATTATTCTGTCTCCCTTAAACAAGAAAATGGAAGATGCTATACAATCTGGGTATGTTATCTAAATTTCTTTTATTAAGTTCCTAGGGCTAGAGGAAGTTTAATCGGTCATTTTAATGTGGCAAGACATAAATAGTAAACTGCAAAATTTAGAATTATATGTCATAAAATGTTATTGGGATTGTATAACACTTGGCCCCCTAAATTAAATTACAAATGCATAGAAAGAATAAAACAAAAATAAAATTAAAAAATACATCCACTATGTAAGTGGTGAAGTGGACAAAAACATGGCTCTGGTGGATAAAATAGTATGAAGTCTACAAACCTGAGTAGAGGCATACCATGTAATTAATCAGTGATGGGGATCAGTGAATGAAATTTATAAGTTCTAATCATTAAAATGGCTCCCTTCCTAATCTTCTAGGATTTTCCTTTTCTCTTGGTTTTGTTTTAGTTTGTGTAGTCTTTCCTCTGTGTGTGTGTATGTGTGTGTGTGTGTGTGTGTGTATTCTGGCAAACAATCTCCCTTTGTGTTCATTTTTCATATTGTAGGATTCTTTTGCTGTGTTCTTATATGCTATTCCAAATAAGCTTTATCACTCTGTCCATTTTTAAAAGCCTGCAGCTTATGCAAGTGCTACAAAAAGGTCTGGGGCAGCTAGGTGGCACAGTGGATAGAGCATCAGGTGAGGAATCAGAAAGGGTCATTTTTGAGATTTAGAATTTGGCCTCAGACACTTACTAGCTATATGCCTCTAGGCAAGTCACTTAACCCTGTTGGCCTCAGTTTCCTTATCTATAAAATGATCTGGAGAAGGAAATGGCCAAACCACTTCAGTATCTTTGTCAAGAAATGATAGAACAACAACAAAAAGGTCTGAATCACCAACATTTCAATCACCAACAAGCATTTATGTAGTGCCTGCTTTGAATTAAGACCAGTTCTAAGTAATAAGGATACAAATAGAAAAATAAAACTAACCAAACTGTCAAAGAATTGACATTCTGTTGGAGAGCTTGGTGTACACTTGCTGTGGAATTTTTCAAAGTGTTTAAGATACAGAATCTTTTAATCTAATACTACCTCTTGGCATTGAGGTGGCCTGCATTCTTTAAATCTATTCTTTTTTTAAGTTAAATTGAAAGCAGACAGTTTATTTTATGTTGCCATTTTGCATACCTTAGTCACCAGAAGTGCTTGGAGTCTTTGTTCAATCAATGAAACAGGAAAGATGAATTCAGGGTCATTCTCAGTTCTACTTGACCTTAAAAGGTTGACTGGTCCAGCACAACAGAAGCCCTAGTTGTTCTTACTATGCATTCACACATTGTTATGAACTATACATCTTTCCCTTGAGGACTAGCCTAGCTAAATTCTGTGAAGCTAGTTCCAAAGGACTAATCATGAGGTGTTTATTTTTCCCCCCAATATATTAGCTCGTGAAGATTTCTTTTAAAACATAGAAAAGGTCTCAATCTTTGTCATTATAGGAAAGGAATGTGGGGATGTCCCTATCAATGAAATCATAGATCCATGAAAGATGGAAATAAATGGGAGATGTTGAGTAACTTTTCAGTTCAAAATAGTGTCTCTGTCTAATTACACTGTTTGGTTCTTACTTCTTCTTTATATCAACTCACTAGTATATCTATGTTTTCTTCTATGGTATTATATGGTACTGTTGTGGCTAGCTTGAAAACCACATTGCCTAGACAGAGCCAGAAGATGCCTTAATTCCTATGCTCATAATTTACAGAAGAGGAAACTGAGTCCTGGAGAGGTTGAAATTCACCCAAAATCAGAGAATCAAAGAATTTTAAAGGCATAGAAAAGGACCTTAATGTCTGTGTAATTGAATCAAAATGCAAAATAATAATGTTATAATAGTAGTAATAATAATAACAATCCCTGGCTACTGTATAGTTAATTGGCCAATCACTCTTTGCTTGAAGAGTGATAATGAAAGAGAATCTACTACTTCCTGAGATAAGCTCATTCCATTTGTTTAATACATTTTTCCTTATAATCAAGCCAAATTTTGTGTCCTTCCAATGTCTGCCTATTATTTATTCCTATTTCTGTTCTCTGGGGCCAAATAGAAGAGGTTTCAACCCTCCACCACATGTGGATATTTGAAAGCCTGTCAGATATTTGAAAACAAGTATCCTCACTGAAACTTCTCTTCTCTGGACTAAATATTCCCAGTTTCTTCAACCTATCCTAATATAATTTGAATTCAATGCCATTTGCCTTTTTGAGTATATCATCTGCATGCTCTTAATCCTGATGAGGGCAGAATAAGGTCACTTCCCTATTCCTAGAAGCCATGTTCTACTTAATGCAACCCACAACGACATCATTTTTTCTTATATTCATATCACTTTATTGACTCATATTGAGCTTGCATTCCATAAAAATCCCCAAATCTTTTGCAGATGAATTTCTGTCTAGCCCTGCTTCCCTCATTTTATGCTAATTACCAACTTCTTGAACTCAACTGTAAGATTTTACGTTTACCATTATTAAATTCCAGTTTCCTAGATTCAGTCATTTCTAATCTGCCAAGATCTTTCTGGATCCTGATTCTGTCATCCTGTGTGCTGCCTTTCCCTCCTACCAGTATCATCTGCTAATTTGATAAGGAAACCATAGTGAATGACTGATGAAGGTGAATCTAAAATCCAGGTCTCTTCTGATGGTTTCTTGATATGCTGCTCGAAGATGCTTCTAATTACCCCTCAGTGATACAATACTCTCCCTCATCTTTATCAAGACATATCAACAAATTGGATTAAATGCACATTTACTAAGGAAGAACTTTCTGTGTGTAAGACACTGAGTATAAAGTGTCAATGACTTTTCAGTACCTAACTTCAAAGACCTTATATTGTTAGGTGTTACTACAATATTCCTCCCTTCCTCACCAGGTAGGAAGAGCAGTATTTTGTGAAAGGAAGCATTGTAAGCATACTGAGAAAAAAAAGTGAAACAAACTCCACCAAAAAATGTATCTTTATATGGTGAAATTAAACAAATGTTGGTAGAAAAAATAAATATTGCATGTGTCAACAACAAAGTTAAAGATATTACAAGTTCAATATAGAACATGATTAAGTATGCGATAATTTCATTAGTTGTTTATGTGTTCCAACCCATTTTGAATAGCATGCTAAAGGAAACAGATGAGTCACAATTTAATTTAAGACTTTATATCATCTGATTCACGATTTGCGAAGTTTTAACACTACCAAAGGGAAGTTATTTTCCATTCACATTTATTATTCAGACAACCTATTGTTTGATTTTAGTTTTATTCAATGCTATCAAATATTTCAATAAAATGATAATGATTACCAAACTACTATATTTCTCACTTGGAGATGATCACTTAGTTCCCACAAGTGCCAGTTGGAAATGTATTACACCAGCAGGAACCAATTCACATGTTCAAGCTAAATAAATAAATTTGGATTACATATTTGTTTTATTCAATCTAGTTAGCTGTCAGTGTTGGAGACGCTTTGCAAATATACCGCAGAAAATACCTGATGTCCAAGCAATTTTTCATCACATCAACCACACTGAAATGATGCCTAGTGTAGGTATTCCCTTTTACAATATTTCAGCACCCAGTTTTGCTGGGCTAGACTTATCTCCACACTCTAAAAACTAGAATGTCTCTAGAGTAGACTCTCTTTAGGCCCCCTAGAACCATACTGAGTTTAAGTTTATAATAGGGTCAAGGGTTCTGCAGGTTCTTTTCAAGGCCTATACTGAACCCATAACATCTCCAAATTCAGAAGTCTTCATAGTATTGAAGATGGTCCTTGATTTCCCCAGTTTGGCCAAGAATCACCTAGACAGTCATAGGCTCAAGGTAATAGATCTATTATTCCACTAGTCTTCATCTTATCTTTGACTTTTTTTTAAAAAAGTGATCAGCCTCTAAGATTCTAGAATTCTAGAATGTGAGATGAGAGAGATGTGGGCTTCATTCAATACAACTCCTTCATTTTAAATATGAGGAAACAGAGGCTTAAAAAAAGATGGAATGACTTACCCAAGAACAAATTTCCCCTTTTTGTTGCCATCACCTTGGCTTTTAATTTATGGAGTTGTACAACATAAAGTAAATTGAATTTGGAGTCAGAGAAGCTTGGTCTATCATTTACCAACCAGGACAAGTCATTTAACCTCTCTGGGTCTTAGTTCTTCAATTATAAATGAAAGAGTTGGGCTTTATGATCTCTAAAGTGCCCATGATCCTGTGAATAGTAAACTAAATGAAAGCTTCCTAAAGATACACATGCTTTGCTATCCCAAATACCTGGACAATACTTTCTTCTCAACTCTACCTTTTAGAACCTTTAGCTTCTTTAAAGGCTTATCTGGGGTCTGACCTCATGCTGGAAATGTTTCTATGTTGCCTTAGTTGATAGTGTTCTCAGCCTCCTCAAATTATCTTTCATTTATTCATGTGGGATGTATATTTGCCCATGCAAGCTATGCATATGTGCACACAGATTTGTCTCAATGTAGCTTACAGGGAAGCATGTACACAAATTTTTGGAATCTAACACAATTTCTTCTATGGGAAACTTTGATTCCTGTCTAGAGAGAGCAGAAGATTGAGCTTGTGAGGTTGGCTGCTTTTCTTTTCTCAAAGACATGGTACTAGAATAGAATTAAATTTACCTGATCCCCTAAATATTGCTAATGTATAAGGAATGGTTTTAAGGTTTAAGACACTTTCCTGGATGGAAGGAGTAATCTCCCAATGGGAGCAAGATATCTTAGATTAACAGAGATAAGAATGGATAGAAGAAAAACAGACAGAAAGCCAAAGACAGAGAGAGACAGAGGAAATTCCCGCAAGGTTCTAATGAGACATGCTAGAGATCAGAGACACGTAGAGGCACCCTCTCCTCTACATTTCTTCTATTTCTCATAGTCTTTCTCTCTTTCCAGGGATTTCTCCTTAAAGAGAGCCTTTAGTACTATGTGTCTTCTCTCAATGAAAGAAGCAAAAAGGTTTCTACTCTCACAGGCTCTCTCAATCCTAGCCTGTCATGAAAGTGTACAGGCAGCATTGAGTAATAATTTTCTCCACCACTGAAAAGAGTCTTATGCATTTGCAAACAGTATTGAATCTTGGCTTTCACTTTTCTATTTCCAGGTTGCATCCCCGACTAGAGCCTAATCTTCATATGGAAAAACAACAATTATTTTTACTTCTGTCTTTGTATTCCCAGTACTTCACGTATTTCAGAGCACACAATAAGTACTACATAAATGCTCATTCACTTGAATATAACAATTAGTTACTGAAATTCTAAAGTCCAAATTTGAAAAGTTATGTTGCTACCAATGATGATAATAGATCACTGCAGAAATACTGACAACCTGCTTATGTTTTCCTTTTATTTGTTGTCCCCTTTCTGATTTCATCTATTAATATTGTTAGTATGATCAGATGTACTTTATTAAGTCTCACACCCAACTATCTACACTCATTTCTTCCTTCATTTTTTGGTAGTAAAATACCCCTCTGACATAGACACACACACACGTACACACACACACACACACACACACACACGCACACACACACACACACACACATGGATAATGTTTATAAGGTTTTTATCAGTACCTCTGAAGCATCAAGTAGGAGTGCTATGTCTGAGCAAGTAATCAGTTAGCTCAAGTTGCACCAGCACATTCAGAGAGGTAAGTGCAAACCTGCCTGCTTATACTCAGCCTTGAGTGATCAGTTCACTCACTTTGTACAAGTGCAGATAGCACCAGTTATATTCATTTCTGAATACTTCTAGGTTTCTATCTAAGGGTACAGATGTTTCAATACTTCATAACTTAGCTTATGAGCTCCAGCCATTGGACCACATATTTTGAACTCTAGCATATAACTGTCTGTGTATCATTATACCAGGTACATGGTAGAGCAATGGTCTAAAATCAAAGCCAAATTAGAAGAAAGGGGAAAAATAGGAAGGTAATGACAGAGATCAGGGATCAGCAAAAATGGCTCAAGGGCCAGATCTAGCCTGCTAACCTGTGAGTTAAGAATGATTTTTATACATTTAAAATAAAGTTGTATAAAGTGTAAAAAGCATTGTTAGCTCACAGGATGTAGAAAAATTGGATTTGACTCATGGGCCAAAGTTTGTCGACCCCTGACATGGACTCAGATAATGATAATTTCCTATGGAAGCTTAGTAAAACATTAGTAAAACAAAAATACAGATTCCAAAGACTAATTTAGGCAGGTAACACTTGATCTCATTATGAAGTAGAGACACATTGAAGCTAAGAAAAAATAACATTTTAGGGTATAAATTCATTAGATTTTTGAAGATTAAAAAGTCTTAATTCTGGAAAAGGCAAACAGATAAAGGCACAGTCAATTTATTTTATGCATGTGATATTCATTTCTTGCCATATCTAGCTGTTTGTTATTGTCTTCTAAATTATATGTAGACATGAAGATCCTGAATAGTCTATAAGTCATGGCATTCTTCATTTATTAATAAAAATGTTTTTCAACATATTTTTACTATTTTCTCCTGGGTCCCCATAACATGAAAGACGTTAAGTATTAAGATACATATTGAATTGGCTTAGAGATTTTTGACAAGATCTTCTTAGAATTGCTCTACTTAATTCCATGCAACATGTGTTTGTATATAAAGTGCATTTATCTTCATAGATTTTTTAAAAACTTTTCCTCCTCAAAAAACAAGAAAACCAACATTTACAGCTTCTTAGTTTGATATGAACAAACTGATTTTCTTATTATTGCCCACAGGGTTGCAGAATAAGTGATCCATCTTTGAGTTTCTCTAGATTTCCTAAGAGTAGCCCATGCCTATGACTCAAAGTCGATATATATTATTGTCCTTTAAGAAATGCTTCTTATTATCTTTCATAAACAATTGCTTATAAAATTCATCCCCTCCGAACATAATATTTCAATGAATATATGACAAAAAAATGAAGCACTATGTGCTAAGTACTAGAGTTATAAATACAAAAAGCATTCTTGCAATGCTTTATCCCAATAGAAGACAATACATACAGGGGCATAATGGACAGGGACAGGAGTTTTGTTCAGGGAAATCAAAGAGAAAGTGATAGGAAGTAACAGGGCATTGATTGGCACGTCTTTTCCAGGAGTAAGAGTGATGTTCTTAGTAATTTTCTCAGAACCACTGTATAACATGTGTGTGCAAAGGACTGGGAGGGAGAAGAGTGCAATGCACCAATATAGCATAAAGATAGCTGGTGAGCAGTAATGTGATGGATTTGTTTGAGGCTAGGTATGCTATATGAGCAACCATCAAAAGCCCAAGGACCCAGGGTCGAACTTGAATGCCAAAGTTCAGGTAAAGGCTGGAATCCAGGAGTATGGTATTTCAAAGATTGCTATGGCAAGTCTGGTTTGGAGTTAGAGATGATGAATGCTTACCATTCAGAATCCAAGGGTCTCAGGATAGGAATTTTTCAAGGTGAACTTGTAAGCTATCCTTATTTTTGCTGTAATTTAATAATCAGTAGCAAGCTGAGTATTCATCGTTATGCCTTAATACATCAAGTACTAGTAGTTTCACTGGACTGGGTGGTCCTTCCATAGATGAAGGACACAAATTACCTATCATTTACAGTTCTAGAAAATTGCCTGAGTCTCAGAAAGTCTAACAACAAAAATAATATTTATATGATGCTTTTTTGGTTTGCAAAGCATTTTATGAATAATATCTCATTTGATTAGTCTGTGTGGTTGCTCTATGGTCACATAGATAGTAAGTGTTAGAAGAAGGGTTTGAGCCCAGGTCTTCCTGACTCCAGGGCCAGCATTCTGTCCACTGCACCACCTTGTTGTCCCCCTCAAAAAAAGGAATGGAGCAAGGAAAGGAGAAATATGATAAATTATCAAGATGCCAATCAGTTTCTGTGTGGGGAAGTAATTTCAGAAGAGGAAGATGTGGAAATAAAAATGGGAATTTATGTGGGAATCAAAACCATAGAGAATTCTGAATATGACATGAATGGAAAAAAATAAGCTGGAATGAATATAGTGCATTCATAAGATGTATACTTTTATAAGGACAACTGTAAATCAAAACTATGCCTGCCACTTTGCATTAATGTAGTCTTCATTGTCCATAGAGCGTTGTAAGGGTGATAGAAGAAAATGAAAAAATAGATGGTCTGGAGCTACTGTCTACATTCAGTGACAGATACAGTCTTATTAAATATCTGCTGGGTATATGGCACAGGAAAACTACAGAGATATCTACAAAATATTTGAATTGAAATTTTGCTGACATATACATGGATCCATTGTTGGCCTTTGTCATTAGGAAGCTTAGAGTTTCATTTATTTAAGGGCAGAATTACTAATAGTTTCCCTTGGTGTCTTAAAAAATACTTTTATTCTGGGAACTCAGAGAACTTAAAAGCACTACTTTATTAATCCTTCCAAACCTTGGTGACATGATGAGTCAGTGAAGAGGATAGGAATGGAAATTGTTTAGTTGCAGTTCGTCATTTCTGATCTGTTTTTAGTCACACACTAGAGAAGACATGTTTGTTTAAGAGTTCATTGCATTTAAGTTTCATAATTTGGTGGTAAAATCTCTGACAAAAGAAGTCCAGCAACATAAATAGTGTTTAGAGAAAATTAAAGCATTGTAACAAGACTCTAAAATTCTTGTTAAAGAACAATATTTGAACTGATACTAAAGATTGCAGTAATATATTATACTCTTTATAAAGAAAGATTACATTTAAAGGCATTTATGGGGAGGAAGAAGAGGCAGGGATGTGGCTGAATGGACAGGAGCATTAGGCCTGAAGTCATGAAAAACTGAATTTATATCCAGCTTCAGACCCTTATTACCTGTGTGACCCTGGGCAAGTAACTTAACCTCTGTTTGCCTTAAATCACTGAAGAAGGAAATGGCAAACCACTCTAGTATCTGCCAAGTAAACTCCACGCACAGCATTGGCATACTCCAATATATAGTGTGATGAAGAGTAGGACACAACCAAAAGACTGAAAAATAACAACAACAAAAAAGACAGAAATACTGAGACTGAAGAAAAAGAAACTGAGATACAGAAAGTGACAGGACAGAGACAAAAACAGAAATACAGAGACAGTGAAAAATAGAGACAAAGACAGATAAAGGCAATAAAAAACATAGAGGTTAAATCATCATTAATTTTTGCATTGTATTTAACTCCCAATTATTTTAAATACTGGTATATATGAGTGTGTACATATGTATGTGTAAATAGCTGTGTAGACATACATATGCATATAAATATACGTGTGTGTGTGTTTGTGTGTGTGTGTATGTGACTCAGAAAAGAATCCATGTCAAAACTTTCAGGTAAAACCCACAGTTTTGGGGTGGACATTGATGATGATCTACCAGGGATGTAGTTTGTTGGATTTAAGTCATAAAACACTTGTATACTTTTAATATAAGAAAAAAATGATTGTTTCTTGGGAATATTTCTGATGAGATATACTCAGTACTTTTACTTTTCCATTTTTATTCCTCAAAATGTTTAGCTATAGAATAGTTAAGCATATAAGAGAAAGGAGAAGAAGGTCAAGAAAAGAACCTTGGGGAACACCTAAATAAATGTGGTTGGAAGAAAAATAGGAACAAATGGTAGAGACAGAGAATGGCCAGTTGGAAGAATAGTAAAGGAATTAAGAAAGTATATTGTTTCTGAAGATAAGGGAAGAATATAATATTTCAGAAGCTCAGTATCCAGAAGGAAAGGAGTGGTCAATAGAATCAGAGGTTTCAAAGAACTTTAGTAGGATGAAAAAAGACAAAATTCTATTAGGTTTGATAGTTAAGAGTTTATTTATGACCCCAGTTTAGTTTCAAAAGAGTAATACAATATGAAAGCTAGAATTTAAGGGGTTGAGAGAGTAGGTGATTAAATGAAGACATTGGACATCCTTTTACATATTTTATGTATCAGATAACTTTTTATGTTTTTAAAATAAATTTTATTTTATTTCCCTGGAAAATGATTAATCTTCAAATATATAAATAGAAACAAAAGAAAATAGTTATAAATAATAAAAGGAGATATTAAGAATGATTATACATATCTATTAATTTATGTGATTTCTATTATTTACTTATTAACCAATGACACATATTTTATGTATTTATATGGGTTTATATGTATATTTTAGGGTTGTAATCTATTATTCCTATGTTTCTCCATTCATTGTCAAATTTCTCCCCAAAAAAAGTCAAGAGCATTAATGTACATGTGTATGTACGAGATCAGTCATTTTTCAGTCATGTCTGATTCTTCAGCTCAAAGATATTTGTTTGTTTGTTTTTCTAAGCATGGAAAACATGTTTATAAAACCTTGGAATAAAACCAGTCAGATGCACATAAGGTTTGCAGTTAGTGGTTGTTTTTATTTTATAAATAAATAAATATATACGTATATATGCATATGTGTGTGTCTCCTTTTAAAATTATTCACTAGTAACAAAACAATTGCCAAGTTTTGAATTTTATTTATTTATTTTTATTATATTATTTTAAATTGATTCCCAAGTGTCGTTATTTTTACTTCTCAAAATCATTTTTGAGTTCTTCCATGGCCTGAGACCAATTCATATTTTTCTTGGAGGCTTTGGATGCAGAAGCTTTGGCTTTGTTGTCTTCTTCTGGTTGTATGTTTTGATCTCCTTTGTCATCAAAGAAAGATTCTATGGTCTAACTTTTTTTTTGCATAGTTTGCTCATGATCCCAGCCAATTACTTGAGTTTTAAACTCTTTGTTAAGGTAGGGGTCTGCTTCCAGTGTGGAGAATGTACTGTTCCAAGCTTCAGGGGTTTTGTGCAGCTGTTTTCATAGATACTTCTAGGGATCTGTAAATTTTCAGTTCTTCAATGTGGTGTGATCAAGTGCAAGGTGTTTACTCCTTTCCTGGCCTGTGCTCTGGTCTGTGAGTGATCCCAAGCACTGTTTTCTGCCTTGGAACTGTGAGGAGGATTCCCTCTACACCTCCGCTACAAGCTCCACTATGCCAGCACTCCTCCTCTCCCCAGAACCGCCACCCAGAACTGTGACCCAGATGCAAGCATGGGCAAAGCAAGAGAATCCTTCCTCAGCACCAGAAAAAAGATCCCTGCAATCCCCCTCTGATCAGCCACTTGATTCCTTCTCACTCTGTGGGTTGGAAGTTCTAGAAGCAGCTGCCACCCTGGGGCTATGCCAGGACTGGGGCTGGGACCAAACTTCTCTTTCACTGTGGTCACAGACTTTTCCTACTGACATTCTAAGTTGTCTTTGGCATTCGTGAGTTGAGAAGTCTGAAAACCACCACAGCTGTCCATGATTCAGTCCCCTGACTCCTGCTCCAGCTTCCCTGAGGCCTGTTTTGCCTGCGTGTCCATGCCAAACTGCATTTATCTCCCAACTTGGCGCAATAGACCTTTCTAATCAATCATTCAGGTTGTCTTGGGCTGGAAATTTGTTTCACTCTGTCTTTTTGTGGGTTCCTCTGCTTTAGAATTTGTTTAGAGCCATTTTTTAAGGCAATTGGGGTTAAGTGACTTGCCCAGGGTCACACAGCTAGTAAGTGTCAAGTGGTTGGTCTGAGGCTGGATTTGAACTCAGGTGCTCCTGACTTCAGGGCTGGTGCTCTATCCACTGTGCCACCTAGCTGCCCCTGTTTAGAGCCATTTTTACAGGTATTTGGAGGGGTTTCGGGGACAGCTCAAGCAAGTCACTGCTTTTACTCTACCATTCTGGCTCTGCCTACCTCAAGTGTGATAATTTTTAAGGGGCCTTCTCTGATGCCAAACTCCTAGAGAGCCCCCCATAGATTGTGACGTATTTTAACATTTATTAAATGCTTCCTTAGGATGTAGAAAAATAAAGTAGAATGTCAAATGTACTTTTCAGACTAATAAAGTCATAGTTCTTTCAGTAGAAAGAGGTGATGAAAATGATGATGATGATGGCAATAGGGTGGAGGTGATTATGAAGGCTATGGATGGTGATGAAAGATTAAACAGTGAATTCAGATAAATCCCTTTATTAAGGTATCAAAATTTCAGTTACTAGTTAAAAAATAATTGGTCCTTTTCAAGGAATGTATCAGTAAATTATAAGTAGCAGAAAATGAGCAACATTAAAATGACTTCCTTATGTAATTAAAATTCATGATGAACTATATTTTACATATAATATTATGCCAATTTAAATGTTTCAACTAACTCATTTTTTATAGTTAGGTGAACCTCAAAAATTATTTGATTTTTCTAGCAAATTTATTTAAGTGAGTGAAACGATTAGTAAAATTTGTACTCAACCTTAGCTATAATAGTGTAAAAAAATCTCTGAAATATTTTTTTTCCTTCATTTTCACGTAAATTTCTAATGCATGAATCATTTGATATTTACTTCATGTAAAGGATATTCCAATTATCAAAGAATGCTGGAGAGCTATGAAGTAACCCATTTATCTTCAGTTATTAGTGTTTAATATAATCAAGATCTTCACAAAAATCCTCACTTGGGAACGGACAAGGTTTTCAATGTCTATGTCATGAGAGTAGAAGTTCGGGTTTGCAAGTTCACTATCTCTGAAGGTCTGACTTACTTTGTTTTTTCACTGAACCTTTGGAAAGACTGGAGATGAGTTGGAAACACAGTCCAAGTAGCTATGACTATGTTGACAGACTAGAGGCTCTGAAAGTAGGTATGGGCAACTACAACAGGGATCAGACCCTAACACTGTGTATGTCAAGCATGCCTGCAAAATAATGGAAAAGAAGGGGCACAAGGAGGTATTGGTGTCCACTGGGGACCAGAGTATGATCTAAACATAATAGATTGGCAACTGGAAATAAAACGACTGGAAAACAAGTAAAAATAAAGGTGTTGACACAGAGACCAATTCACTAAGCTGGATATTATGAATGGGGCATGGATGTTGATTGGAAATATGTACCTCAGGTCCCCCTGACTCCACTGCCAGTGCCCTGTGCACTGTGCCACCTAGCTGCCCCCAGCCATTTTTACTTTATAAAACAAATACCCTTTTTTCCATTTAAGAAAAGTCTTAAGTAATTGACAAAGGTAGGAACAACAACAAGGAGGGATTTGGGAAGAGGTCTAAAATGGGTGTTCAGTGATACTCTCATCAATAATGCAGTTGAATATTTCACGTTTAAATTTTATTTTTTTGGTAAAATGTACTTTTTTACTTTTGAAATTCTGGATATTGGTTATTCTTAGAAGTTTGTATAAGTTTCTTATAGATTCTTGATGTCAAAGTCAAATAAGTAAATTGTTCTGTTTAAAAAGAGAGAGAGAGAGTAGAAGTTCTAGCAAGTTCTACAATTCTGGAAAGGTTAAGTATAGCCCCAGAAACAGACTATTTATTTTCTGAGAAAGAGCCAAGCAAATTAGAGAAAGGGATATCACCAATAAGCTGGCAACCTGTTGCTTAAATGTATTTTTGGCCATGACAATTCATGAAAAAAGGAAAAGGTAAAACATGGTCCTCAGTCCTTTGAGGCTCCTTTCTATTTCTTAAGTGATTGTGGTAGAATAGAAGAAAATGGGGCAGAAAGTGCTGAGAATCACCTAGTTTGTAGGCCTTCAATGAATGTTGATTTTACAATTGTTCTTCTGAATTTGAGATCCTTGCCCAATGACCAATCAATAGACATTCCTGGAAGAACTAAGTCATAGCAGTCTTAACATTTTCACTTTCAACAAGATCAATAGAAAAAGGAAGCTGCAGTTATATAGAAGGATAGGTCACAGGGACTCTTTGGAGAGTCAGAGAAAGCAGTTGATAGAATGAACTTTGTCATATTCTACAAAGATATGAGAAATATTATTTCATAGAACATTTGTTAACCACCTATTACAGTGCTAATGACAAGAGTTTGCAAATGAAAAAAAAATCTCCATGAAAATCACTACAGTAACATCAATTGCTGGAAAGTATAATTTCATGAAGAGTGTGGTAAAACTTAAAATCAAATTGAAGCTCTGCTATTTGGTTGTGCGGTTGTAATTTGTCCTATATTCTCAAAGAGGATCATGACACAAGGAAGATGATGACATAACTTACAAATGAATTGGATTTGAGTGGAGACAGCTGTGCAAAGTCACCAGCATCACTTTATTCTCCAGAGACCATCTCGGTTCAGTGGCCAGATACACATCAGGACAACTGGAGATGGTCCAGCCTGCTACTTGGAAACTTCAAGGAAAAGGTGGAGAAAGGTGAGCATGGGGAGAAATACATGGAAATTGGGGCAAGGGAAATGAGAGGAGTCAAAGACTTGTAGACTATAGAGAATTCTCACACCTCTACCTAATGACAAATTTCTTTTAGAAAAGAATTGGCATATGATGATCATAGCAAAGAATCAACTTCAAAAAAAGAATTAAATTGACCATTTTTGAACAGAAAAAAGCCTTATGACATTACAGTTACTCCTAAATCTTCTACCTGTATACAGTCAGACTGCCAATTTCTCAGAGCTAAAATCAAAACTTATTAATGAACAAGAATTAGCAAAGAGGAAAAAATGTGGCAAATATTTGAGAATATTTGACCTTTGAATTTATTAAAAATAAAAAAATGAGAAATTGACAAGAGAAAAACTATTCACATTAACTGTAATAGTTTCATTAAATAATGGTACCAATATAAATTGAGTGGCAGGTAGGTGGCACAGTGGGTAGAGCACTGGGCCTGGAGTCAGAAAGACTCATCTTCCTGAGTCCTTATCCAGCCTCAGACATTTATTATGTATGTAACCCTGGGAAAGTCACTTGACATTTTTTGCCTCAGTTTCATCATCTGTAAAATAAGTTGGAAAAGGAAATGGCAAACCACTCAGTCATGATCACAGGAGATTTAGCAGAAATTAAGCACCATCTTAATGGAACAGAGGGTTTAGAATATGCTATTCCAGAAAGCAAAAGAGTTGGGATTATATGAAGAATAAACTACCCACCAAAACTGAGTACAATCCTTCAATGGAAAAATTATATTTAATGAAATAGAGTACTTTCAAACATTCATAATGAAAAGACTAGAACTGAATAGAAAATTTGGCTTTCAAATGACTCAAGAGAAAGACAAAAAGGTAAACAATGAAAGAGAAATCATAAGAGACTCAAAATGGTTAATCAGTTTATATTCTTATACACCAAAATAATGCATGTAATTGCTAAGAACTTTATCATTTTTAGGGCAGGTAGAACATAGATGACCAAGAGTAAGTCAGTTATGTTGGGATGATAATGGATGGGCAAGTAAGAGGGATACACTGGGAAAAGGGAGAAGGGAGTAGATGATTAGGGGAAATTATCTCACATAAAAGAGGCATGCAAGAATTTTTACAGTGGAGGGGGAAATGGTTGGAGGTGGGCCAATGCTTGAGCTTCACTTTCATCTGCATTGCCTCAAAGAGGGAAGAATATTTATACACACCCAACTGGGTATAGAAATATATTACCCAGCAGAGGAGTAGGAGGGAAAGGGATAAAAGGTCAGAGGTGGTAAAAGAAAGGCAGATCAAGGGAGGCAGTTATCAAAAGCAAAATAGATTTTTGAGAAGGGACAAGGTGAGAGAGAAAGAGAAAGAAAGAGATAAAGAGAGAGAGAATAAAATAGAATGGGGTGAAATGTATAGTTAGTAATCATAACTGTAAAAGTAAATGGGATAAATTCACCCATAAAACTGAAGCAGATAGCAGAATGGATTAGAAACAAGAATCCAACATGTTTACAAGAAACACACCTGAAACAGAGACAGACACAAAGAGTTAAAATACAGGGCTGGAGCAAAATCTATTATGCTTCAGCTCAAGTAAAAAGAAAACACAGTGGCAGCAATCAAGATCTCAGGCAAAGCAAAAGCAAAAATAGGCCTAATTAAAAGAGGTAAGAGAGAAAATTACATCTTACTAACAGACACCCTGTACAATTATGTAAGGCCAATATTAAGCATATATGCACCAAACAAGATAGAATTAAAATTTTTAAAAGAAAAATTGAGTAAATTATAGGAAAAAATAGTAAAACTCTATTAGTGGGGGACCTGAACATTCCACTCTCAGAGTCAAATAACTCTAACCATAAAATAAATAAGAAAGAATTTAAAGAGATGAATATAGTCTTTTTAAAAAATAGATATGATAGAACTTGGAAGAAAAATTAAATGAAGAAAGAAATGAGTTTACCTTTTGTTTGACTGTACATGTCTCCTTCACAAAAACTGGCCATGTATTAGGGCATAAAAATGTCATAAACACATGCAGAAAAACAGAAAAATTCATTGCACTCATTTAGACTGTAATGCAATGAATAGATTCAATAACAGGCCATGGAAGCAAAGATTAAAAATTAATTTTCAAAATAAATAATTTAATCTTAAAGAATGAAGGAATCAAAGAACAAATCATAGAAACAATCATTTTGTTAAAATAATTGAAAAAATTAGATTATATACCAAATTTGGAGGATGCATCCAAATCAATATTTAGCAGAAAATTTATATCTCTAAATGCTTACATCAATAAAAGAGGGAAAGAATGGATAATGAATTGGACAGGGAACTAAAAAAAAAAGCTAGAAAGATAACAAATTAAAATTCCCCAATTAAACACAAAAATGAAAATCAAGGGAGAAAACAATCAAATTGAAAAAATTTTTAAATGAACTAATAAATAAAAGGAGGAATTGGTTTTATGAAAAAAATAATAAAATAGATAAGTAATTAATTTGATTTTTAAAAAATGAAGAAAACCAAATTACCAATATCAAAAATGAAAAGGGTAAATATACTACCAATGGGAAAATAAATTAAAGCAATTAAATAATAGGAAATATTCTATCCAAGTATATACCAGTAAAACTGACAATCTAATTGAAACTGACAAATATTTCCAAAATAAATAGATTTCCTTGATGAACAGAAAAAGAAAAAGAATACTTAAATAACCATATCTTAGGGAAAAAAAGAATTGAATGAGCCTAATGAGCTCCCTAAGAAAAATATCCCAGGACCAGATAGAATTACAAGTGAATTCTACTAAAGAGTCCCAATACTATATAAGCTATTTGAAAAAAATAGGTAAAGAAGTCCCACCAAATTCCTTTTATGACACAAATATCATTTTTATACCTAAATCAAGGAAAGGAAATTATAGATCAATTTCCTTAATGAATATTGATGAAAAAATAAATAAAATACCAGTAATATTATATCAATATATCACAAAGATCATACAATATGACCAGGTGGGACTTATAATAAAAATGTTGAGCCCTTTCAGTATTGCACAATTATAAGCATAATTTACCATATTAATAACAAAAACATAGAGTTATATCAATATATGCAGAAAAACATTTGATAAAATATGTCCTTTCCTATTAAAAATACTGAAAAGCTTAGGAATGAATGGAGCCTTTCTTTAAATGGTAATTAATTTCCATCATCTGTATTAGTGATAAGCTAGAAGTCTTCCCAATAAGATCAGCAGTGGAGCAGAGATGTCCATTATTACCACCATTATTCAATATCGTATTTAGAAATGCTAGCTATCATAATAACACAAGAAAAAGAAACTTAAGGAACAAAAATCGGCAGTGAGGAAACAAAACTATGACTCTTTGCTGATGATATAATGATATATTTAGTGAACTCTAGAAAATAATCTAAATAATTAGTTAAAACAAATAACAACTTTGGCAAAGTTGCAAGATATAAAATCCATATAAATCACCCATATTTATATATATTGCCAACAAAACCCATCAGGAAGAGATGGGGAAATTCTGTTTAAAATAACTGCAGACAATAGAAAATATTTGAGAATCTAACTGTCAGAAACTATATGAACACAATTACCAAACATATCACAGAAAGACAGATCTAAACAATTGGAAAAATAGTAATTACTTATAGATAGGCTGAATCAGTATAATAAAAATAGCCATTCTTCCTAAGTTAATTTATTTATTCAGAGCCATATCAATCAAACTATTAAATAATTATTTTACAGGGGTAGAAAAAATAATGATAAAAATCATTGGGAAGAAAAAAAAGGTCAAGAATATCAAGGCAATCAATGAAACATTACAAACTATATTACAAAGTAATAAAATCCAAGCAATCTGCTACTGGCTAAGAATTAGAGTGGTGGATCAGTAAAATAAATTAGGTATATAATACATAGTAATAAGTAATCATAATAATCTAATATTTGATAAACATAAAGATCCAAGTTTTGGGGGTAAGAACTCAATGCTTGACCAAAAAATTGCTAGGGAAACTGGAAAGCATAGATATTAAAACAAGGTCCAAATGGGTAAATGATTTACGTATAAAGAGTAATATAAGTAAATTATGGGACCCTGGAAAACTGTAACAGTCAGATCCGTAGATAAGCAAAGAGTTTATGACAAAACAAGTGATAGAGAAGATCATTAGAGATATAATGGATAATTTTGATTACATGAAATTTAAAAGGGTTTACATGAACAAAATCAGCCAAAATTAGAAGGACAGCAGGGCACTGGGGTAAAATATCCCAGCAAGTTTCTCTAATAAAGGCCTCTTTTCTCAGACATACAGAGAACTGAGCCAAATTTATAAAACAAGAGCCATTCTACAACTGATAAGTAGTCAAAAGTTATGAACAGATAATTTTCAAAAGAAATCAAAGCTATCTATATTCACATGTAAAATGTTTTTAATACTATTGATTAGAGAAATGCAAATTAAAATAACTCTGAGGTACCACCTCACACCTATCAGAATGGGTAATATGACAGAACACGTAAGGGATAAATGCTTCAGGGGATTTGGAAAATATGTACACTAATGCACTGTTGGTGGAGTTGTGAAATGCTCCAACCACTCTAAAGAACAATTTGGAACAATGCCCAAAACACTAAAAAACTGTGCATATCTTTTTGACCCAGCAATACCACTACTAGGTCTGTATCCCAAATAGATCAAAGAAAAAAGGACCCATATTACAAAAATATTTACAGCAGTTCTTTTTGTGGTGGTAAAGAATTGGAAATTAAGGGGACATGCATTATTTAGAGAAAGGCTGAATAAGTTGTGCTATATGATTATAATGTAATACTTTTGAGCTATACAAAATAATGAGCAGGATAGTTTCAGGAAGAATAAAAAACCTGAAAAGACTTACATGAACTAATGGAAAATGAAGTTAGCAGAACAAGGAGAACACTGAACACAGTGATAACAATATGGTAATGATGTTCAACTGTGGAAGACTTCACTACTCTAACCAAGACAATTATCTAAGTCAGTTCCAAAGGACCTATGATGAAGAATATTATCCACCTCCAGGGAGAGAATTGACCAATTCTGGTTGTTTTATTGTCATTGTTGTTGTTGTTTGCAACATGACTAATATTAAATATATTTATCATGACTTCACATTTATAATTGATATCACTTTGCTCACTTTCTCAATGGTTTGGGGAGGGCTGGGCAGGAGGGACAGTATCTTGAACTCAATTTTTTTAAATGGATGTTTAAAACAAATAAATCTTAAAAAACAGGTATTGTGCTTCTTGGAAATAACTTATTCTGGATCTTAAAGATTTGAATTACCTCACATCCAACCCAAAATGGATAGAAGAATCAAGAATTGAAATAAAATGCCATTCTTCCCTTTGAGTATTTAGTTCCCCCAAACTTTCTCTGCTTCCCCTAAAGGAGAAGGCAATTGAGTTCTCCCACTCACAACAAGTTATAGAACACCTCACTTGCTAGGCTTCTGAAATATCCAACTTCTGACTCTGAGGTCAGAAAATTGGGCGCAATATTAATAGTACTGACCTCTTTAATGGAGAAAAATAGCATGCAAGTTTGAATTAACAAGTGATAACCAGACCTATATGTATATGTATAATCCATATACAGTTATAATACATATACAAATGCATATATAATGTGTATGTGTATATGTGTGTATGTGCATGTATGTATATAGTATATATAAGTATATATATGAAATTTTGAAAATGTCTAGTTTAAAGTTTCTGCTTAATATAATTTTAAATCTAAAATTAGAACATACTTTAGTAACAATTTCAGAGATAGCTATAATCTATAATCCATTCTCCATAGACTCCTAATTAAATTCCTAAAATATAGGTATAACCATATCACTCCTCTGCTCAAGAACTATCAGTGCCTTCCTGTGGACTCTAAGACAAAATGCAAATTCCTCTGTCATTTAATGCTTCACAAAATGTGATTTCCAAATATAATTCCCATTTCACATTATTCCTACTCACACACTCTATACATCACTCAAACTGGCTTTTCCTTCATACATGACATCCAATCTCCTGCCTCCCATGACTTTGTATAGGCTGTCTCCTGTGGCTGTAAAGCTCTTTGAACTCATGTTCACATATTAGTTTCCCTAACTCCCTTCAAATTTCAGCTCCCCTATCTCTCCTCATTTTCCCAGTTATTAGTATTCTCCAAGACTGTACTCTTGTACTAATTACTTTGTTTTTGCTTTGCATTTACATTGTGTTTGACAGACAGAAAGCTTTGTATGGCATATGGACAGCCAGCTTCTGAATCAGGAAGCATAGTTTCAAGTCTATGATACATCCTGAATGCATAGGACCATGGACCAGTCACTTAACTTCTCAAAGCCCTAAGCCAATTGCAAGGGACCCACAAAACTCCAGAATGGAACTGAACTGGATTAACATGTAATTGGGAAATGTTTATCAAAATAAATAAAAATACAATACCACATAATGTTAAATTATGGTCATCATGGTGCCTTCAGAGATCGATTTATATTTGAGTTTAACACCATTGTACTAGGCTATGCTCATAGACTAGGTTTCAAAATAGTTGCTAATCAGTGTTGGAAAGTGAATATTCCTCATTATGGAATTCCAGATACCAAAAGATTCAAGTACTCAAATCTACATCATAGATCACTTCCTCTCCATAATGATTCAAAATCCCATTTGTAAAATATATTTCTTCATGCATATTGACAGTTTACATTAAAATAAAATGAGATAACAGAATAACTGAGTTTTTTATTTAAATATTCTTTCCTTTGATAAGTGTAAAGGCCTTCTATTGTTATATCTCTCATTCACTGAATAGTGCCTGGCACATAAGAGGTGCTTAATGAATGGTTACTAAGTCATAACAAAATGTGTGGTCATCCATTTTTATCAATAAGGAACCTGAAGCTCAAAGAAATTAAATGACTTGACAAAGGTTATTTAGGTAATGGTAAACTGGTACTATCTTATTCAAGTCACTATTCATGACTGCTTAATACAATATTGAGGAAATAAATAATGAATTCTGAAAACATCCTAATGTGTGGTATAGGTCTAGAAAATATTATGATCATGTTGGAATAGGAAATATCTCCAAGAAATTTTCAGCTTACCAAGGCCTTCACAAATCAACACTCTTCAAAACTCAATGGGAAGTGTTAATAGTCTTTTTGAAAATCTAAAACGTATTAGCTTTTGTGGTATCATTATTGAAAATAACCTTTATTAAAAGCCCTGAAGACTTGCTAATGTTTGAAGTGGACATCTGCTTGCATTGGAACTGAGGACTTTTTACTTTGCCTGGGTTAATAGTAGAGCAATTCTATTGCTACCATTATAAACACAGCCTTAGGATTCAATCTTTTCATCAAAAAACATGAAATAAGAACTCTGAGGAATTAAAGATATGGATTAGTTTACTTGTGTGGAGAGAAATTAAAAATTCATCTGTTAAATAAATCAGTTTGGCTTGCTTTGTGGTTGGTTTTCATCTGGCTGAATCTAACAGCTCTTTTTTTTTTTAATCAAAGAAATCTGCCCATTAAAAGGTAATTAGGAATGACTTTAGAAAATAGTCCCCCAAACTCCCTTGACATATTTCAGACAACCTCCTAATCTCATCAAGTTTTTGTTAAAAGCTTTATTAAACTAGCTGGGTATGCATCCTGCTAACCTTCCTCCCCCCTACCAGTAATTTAAAGTTTCTTTTATCACTTCAGGAGCTAATCATTTCTTTTCTAATGTGTACCTTATTAGTTCTTTTTACAAAAATGCACATTGTACTCTTGAGAAACATAGCCTACCTTACAAACCTCTTTGTCATTTATGCCTCCTTGTCAATTCACCATTTACAGAGGGAAAACAAAATGTAAATCTGCTACAATCTACCTCCAATCCATGCTATTTAGATATCGAAAATCAATTAATCTTATAAACATCCTAGAGCAAACAGACAGCACAGTTCATCACTACAGACTAGTTCCTTGTTGATTTCAGTGTTCTTCCAGAAGGTGAGGTGTAGCAAAATCTAAAATAGAATAAAAGCTAAAAACAAAATAAACAAAATAAAAACCCTTTATAGGCATACAAACTTCAAATTTGATCTCTCAGTAGTTTAAGTATGTTTTAATATTCTGGTATCAGATTCTTGCTGAACATTTTTCTTCTTCATTTTTATTATTACTATTTTTAATATCAAGATGGATATTTCAATGGAATATCTTGTATTTGTTCTGTGGAAATTCCCTTTAAATGGTAATATATACCAAATGTATTTTTTCATACTCCATAGCTGACAAAAATGAAAATTCAAAAGACTATAGAAATCTATTTTATATAGAATTAGGGCACTTAGGCACTGCGGTGAATAGAGTGGCAGGCTTGAAATCAGAAAGACCCATCTTCCTTCTTCCTGAGTTCAAATCTGGCCTCAGACACTTAGCTATGTGACACTGGGAAAGTCACTTAACTCTGTTTGCCTTGGTTCCTCACCTGTAAAATGAACTAGAGAAGGAAATGGCAAACCATTTCAGTATCTTTGCCAAGAAAACCCAAATTGGGATCAAAAAGAGTCAGTCATATTGAAATAACTGAGCAATAGCAAAAATTTTATATGGAATGCTCATGTGCAATAGCTAGAGGAGGCTAGCAAATGTTTGATGGGATAATCAATATTCTCATAAAAATTGACATGATTATATAATGTTTCACATGCATTGCCACATTTGATCCTAACCACAACTCTATGAAGAAAGTACTAGAGGCATGATTGCAGACCTATTATACAGGTGAGCTAACCATGACACAAAAGTTAAATGAGTTTCTTATTGACACAGAGTTGCAAAGTAAGATTTGAATCCAAGGTTCCCTATCAATTCAATGTTCTTTATTCTGCTGTTTCCTGTGGAATGAACATCTCTGTGTTGAATATCATACATAATCATCACGTAAGCCAAAAAGACTGCATCTAAAAGCCCCTCAAAAATTTTTTTTCCAAGACTATAAATGCCCTGAATAAAGGGACATCCAATGCCCCCATTTGGTCTGTCCACTAGCACTATTGTACTATGCATTAGAAAAAGTAGGCACAAAAGAAACATTTGTTGAATTGGATTGAATTGAATTGAATCTATATGGAATTTGAAAAAAAATAAATAGCTGATCATTTTGGTGATTGTTGATATTGCATAGACCATATTGATGTTTTTGGTATCTGTCTGGATTTTTCACTTTGTAGAAGTAGATTTATTGTTGCCAACATATACCAATGGTTATTACAAGATATTAAATAGTATCTAAGTAAATTTTTTTAAAGCTACCAAGTCTAGAATTATTTTTTCTTTTTTGCCCCAAATTGAGATATCATTGGGATAGTTGCCTCCCCCTACCAATGCAGATCACAGTTCTGCATTTATAGTCTGAGAATTACATGGGTTACTGAGAGGTTTTAACTTTGCACAGGATCATACAGCTTTTATGAGTCAAAGGTGGAACTTAAACTCTAATGACTTTCTATTCACTATGCCATACTCTCTTTCTTTCTCGTAAGAATCATTGTTTATAAGAACATAATTTTAATTTTGTGTTGAAGGAATGAAGATGTACGTGTGTGTATATACAAAACTTTACATCTATGGTGTAGCTAATTGCTCATTTCAAAATGATCACAAACTCTTGGTCTATGGCAGAACAGACAAAAAGAAATTAACCAGTAAAGTTTCCAATATCAAAAAACAAATCAAGAAGGCTGAAGGACACCTACAGCCTGTTTCCAATGGATGAAACCATGTCAGTGATCATGTAGACAGCAAGATAGACCCTAAAAGAAATTATTAGTTTATGAGTTACTTAAGAGCAGGAACAGGTTTTTTGTTTGTTTCCTTTCTTTGTATTGTTACTGTTCAGCACGATGTCTGGAATATAGTGAGTGATAAAATGAAAAATGTTTATTGACTTTAAAGCCATTGAATTGCATGCTTAGCACACAAGTCTGACAATCTGTACCCTTGTTGAAGAAACCAAAAGAGCTATATATCCAACAAAATGCAAGTCACTGACTATAGCCAACCATCCACTGGATGTCCTATGAGGTTCAGTACATAGGTAAATTCATGTTGTTATGTAGGATCTACTGGACAGTTGGCCAAATTTACAAAAAAAGGAATAATCTCTGCCAAAATAGATTCCTAATTTGGGGAATTACTTGAAATGTAAATTTAAGACATTCATCTTTACTTTCTAAATATTCTGTTAAAGGTGCATCCCTTTCACCCCGTCACCCTGGGCAAAGAATAATTTTCAAATTTTCCCCATTTCTATTTATTCTGATCACCCAGGGATGCCAAAGAATAAAAATAAAAATAACTGAACAGTAACAACTTCAATTATATTATATTTATTTATTAATGTAAGAGATTCCTCTCTAACCATACTAGGTTATAAAGATATTTGAGGGCAGGGGTTCTCTCATAGCTCCTATCATAATACCTTGCATAGTGCAGGTACTTCATAAAAGTTGGATGAATGGAATTGAAGTGTTCATAATGTTTAACTCCAAATTCTGTGATGGTAATACTCAAGGAGAACCCCATTCTAATTGAAGGAAAGAAAGCCCATGGGAGGAAAGGCACCAGGAGAAAAGAAAATATGATCATACTTAGAAAGGAAAAAGGCTTTTTAAAAAGGAATGGTTGTATTGCCTTTGGACTTGGACATAAAATGTCTTTTTCAGAACAATTCTTAATTTGTTTAACTCTTACAAAATGTATTCTGAGGCAAAAGAGGAAGCATAGGATTAAGACTTTACTTAAAGCAGAGTTCTTGAGTGTGGGCTGATGCTAATTGTTTCTAATTATCTGGGTAAAAATTCTCAGACCTGTGTGCTAAGCATGTAATTCAATGGCTTTATTTCCATTAGCTTTTCACAAGGTTCTTTTTCCCCCCCACCATCATTTCCCAGACATGGTAGTTATTTAATAAATTTCATTGGTGAATCAAGCTTCCTTTCTCCCTTGGTTCCATTATAATATAGTAACAGCCTTAGTTGAATACACCAGACATCCCCTTGTGTGTCTTTTATCACATTCACTTGATAGATGTATCTAAGTCTGTGTTTTTTATTCCACATTTTTGGAACTTGATATATTGTCATAAAATAATTTTGACCATCATGATTGTCATCTTATTTTAAACGGAGTAGCTGTCCTTAAACATTTATGATCTTAAAAAAAAAAGATGGAATAGATATATACAGAAAAAGATGTTTGGACTCAAGAGAGAATAAAAGGAAAAATAACTAAAGTTTCAAATGAGTATTTTATTCCAAAATTATAGTCACTTATTATGTCTGTAACTACTCAAGAGAGGGAAGAAAATTGTAATAACTAAAAAATATACTTTTCTTAAAATGTACATTTTCCTGCTTTGTAAAACTAATAATAAGCCATGTGTGAGTTCTTTCTTTTTAGAAATTCACTTTTCATTTGATAAAGATGAAAATTATTCAATGATAACATAGACAATTCCACTTTTTAATAGCATTTTGAACATGATTTTTCTACAGTTTTTTCCAAATAAATAAGCTGAAATGACAAGAAATAAGTGCAAAAGGGGATAAGAAAAAGCAAAAATAAATCTTTTCCAATCTTTTTCTTCCACGTGGATATAGTATTTACCTTTGTTTTCTATGAGAATGTTTCAAAGTTGATGTCCTAATTGTTCACACTTTGAAAAGCAATGTTAAGTTCAATTAAGATATAACTAGACTTAAAGCTCAGCAAAATGTGTTTGTCAGGTGGGTCCTCTTAAATTCCCACCACTCTATATTTCTGAAATAATTTCAAGAATAAATACACTACTGGGAGGGGAAGAGATAGTTGTTAAAATCAACAAAGATAAGAGAAGGAAATAATTCAGTATCTATGTCAGATTATTTTTCCAATGTTACAAAAAAATCACTAGTGTTGTGGGTCAAGGGAAATACTGCATCAAGTTATGCCAACATCAAAAAAACAAGAGAGTCCTGGAAAGTGACTGTATTTTCCTCCTAAAACATTGGATCTGGAATCCTAATCTCCTATCAAGGAAAAGGAGAAGCCCATCCTCTATGTTGTGGACATTGATGTGACTTTTATAAAGATCAGCTAAGGATCTTACTCAACAATGCTGTACAGGCAAATACTACCAAGAATTGCCCATTTATGCCTGTAATACTATCAACAATTTGTTCCATCTTTGAAGGAAATTCACATGTTGGGAAATAGATTTGTAAGACACTTGAATGTATCTTGGGCATAAGAACAAGTTTCCAGAGTTCCCCTGTTTCTTCTTCCTTGGTGCTTAAAGACTTTCTGCCAGTGACTCAGAGTGCAGAGAATGGAATGCTACTGGTCATATACTGAAGGTCTCTGACCACCATGCACTTAAGTTGCCACTGACTCTGAAAATCAGGTTTGTGGATTGCCTGTATTAAATAACCTTCCTGTCAGCCACCCTAACAGGAGCAGAGAAGAGAGGAGCACTCATTATTGAGATTGAGGCTCCCTGTCTGACATCTAGGGAAACAGCATTGTGCTTGGAGGTTGGGCTCCTTTACTGTTGGCAGCCACAGTTCTCACCTCTATTTTTTATGACACAGAGCTGTGGCAATAAACTTGATATTAGACCAGGACCAGTGGTAAAAACCAGTGCAGGTGGAGGTGAGGCAAAGCCTGGATGAGAGCACCCACCCACAGAGTGACCTATTGCCTAGACATTTCACAGCTAGCTACCAGTGTGAAGGCCCCTATTCAGCTACCAAGGCCAAAGGCTGAGAGTAATTGCTTTTTAATGGATCTTCAATGATGAGAATGCAGGGAGACTGACCCTCTTCTCTTTATACCCTTATTTTATCCCTTACCTTTGCTATTCTAGTCCAGATCTCAGAGTTGGTTTCAGATACTACTTTGTCTCCTCAGTTTTCCCATGTGTAGTTTAGCCCAAACCACACATGAACTTCTGATATGAAACCCCTTCAATGGATGTTTCCCATGAACTCTGAGTGAAGAGGTCATAAAATGTGACTATCGTTATAGCACTATAGAAAGAAAATTGGGGAAGGCTAGAGGAGGGAAAAAAGATGGCTAAACAAAATGTTCCCCATGCATAGAATACTTAATTTTTCTTATATACTTGCTAAGTCATAAACTATATGGCTGAAGTGAATTGAGAGAGTATAAATAAATAGTAGTCATGGATTTGGAAGGAGAATTTTAGATGTAGGGATCTGAAATATATAACTTTCTAATAAATCAGTCATATATCAGGATCCCCTAATCTACATTTGAAATCCAATCAGGTGTTTTAACTTTACTAGCTATTTGAAGGCACAGAGCTGAGTGGGATGGGAGGCTTACCCATGCGTACCAGATAAAAGAAATTTGCATGTGCACCAAAAAGGCTCTGGAAAAATCACTTGGGTGGTATCTTAAGTGTAGTGTCACCTTGAAGATAAATCAGAGACTTTAGTCCTTTCCTTTGTAATTAGTAACTTGATTTTTTTGTTGTTTCCTATGGACTTAAGAAAGGCTACACACAAGGCACTGTGAGCTACTACTGCTATCATAGCCACCCCAGTTGTCACAAACTGATACTCTAAAGCAGAGGGGATGTGTTGATATATCTCTATTCTGGAGCATCAATGTAAACAGCTAAGTGAAGATTTGCAAAATCCTCTTTCAAGTGTTTTACCTGAATCTCACTTCCCCTCTTCCCCAAAAAGAAAAGTTTTCTATGAACAATGATACCCATATACTAGATTGTATACAGTTGCAAAATGTGCCCCAGCAGGCAAAAATATTAATGATATCCTGGGCTGTGTGTTTGTGGTTAGATAAGCAGTACAGTGTATATCTAATATGTCCAATCCCTAGGGTGCTGGAGCTTCTAAGTGGAGTTCTGAAGTCCAGGAACTGTGACCAATTAAAGGATGTGGCATTTATGTAGGGAACTCTATGAATATTTTCCCCTAACAGCTTCAAATTATTTTATTTCCCAAATGATTCGATATAGGAACAGGAAAATGATTGTTTTAGAATCATCAGTGGCAAAAGTCAATGCGGTTTTTACCAATACAGGTAAATAAGTGAAGAATTCTAGTAGTAGAGATCATGGCTGAGGAAAGAAGCCATTAGTCCTTGAACATTTTCAGGGCTAATAAGGGTCAGAGGTTCTTGAAGTTTTAAGTGTCATGGGACATTTTTTGCCAGTATGAAGAAGCCTATCGACTCCTTCCCAGAATATATTTTTAAAATATATAAATTGAAAGAAATATCAAATTTCAGTTAGAGGTTAATGAAAAAATATTTTTCTCATCCAAGCCAACAGACCTCCTAAAACCTATCCATGGAACTCAGATTAAGTACCCCCACGCTAAATTGTCATAGGAATTATAATGCAAGCAACAATTCACCCGGTCACCCAGAAATGCCTTCCATTTATTCTAAATAATATAGAGAAACTTAAAGAGATTTCATATTCTCCCCCTAGATTCCTGCAACACTGATGGAATTATTGGTATCTTAGAATAACTTCCAATAGTCTACAGGTATTAGTGGAAAAGGGCGGTGAAAATTGCCAGAGAACTTCTGTTTTCTTCCAAACAAAGGAGAACCCTTGTAAATGAAATAAAGATCATAGAAATCTCTTTTTTTCTAGCCATGAAAGTATCATTATAAGGCCTATGAAGGTGTCCACCAAGATTTTCATGTTCTTTCACAGACACCTCAACAAAGTATCCTTGAGGTTGCCCCCCAAAATGAATGTCATGATGCTATCCACTCTGGTATTTGATTATCTTGGGCAAATAAATATACTTTAGTCTAATGAAAAGATGAGTTACAAGACACATCTAAAAGGTAGATGTGAAAATACATTAATAGAATAATTTGTGATTAGATATTATTTGATTATAAATCTTCATCATCATCATCATTATTATTAAAATATTATTATTAGAAACCTAGGCGTTCTTGACCCTGTCAAAATTCCTCAAAGCACCTAATCAGAGGAAGGAAGGTGCTTGAGTAATCAGCTGGATTTTAATAATTTATTCCACTCTGGCATTTGTTGCTTCACATACATTCATCAGGTAAAGCTACATTCTTGAAGGCTATGCAGCATTTGCTTGCCTTTTCTCCCTTTTCATATTTGTTTCTCTTTGCCACATACTTTAGGATTATTTTTATGTTCAAACAACACAGCTTTCTGAAAATCCTTCTTCAGGGTTAAGGTATGTGAAAAATGAAGCCCAAATGCAAGGTAAAACTGCTTCACTCCTCAAGGTCACTTTTTCTAATATTAGGTAACTTAAAGCTATTTGTGCCTAGAAACTTTTTAATTGGGTAGATCGATGAGTTTGTTTCCATTTGGCAGATGAAAACACCATGATTCAGAAATGTATTGGAAAGTTAGAAAACAAAACCTGAAGCTTATAATTAGTCCATATGATCCTGTAGTTTCATTATGGAAGCATATGATATATGCTGTCCTTGTCCAAAAACCCTACAGGACATAACTGATTCTTATAATTTCTTCCTGGAAGTTAAGCTATAAAACTCTTCATAAAGAAAAATTGCCTCCAACCCCTCAGAACATTGTTTAAAATGGGAGTGGTACTTATGACCAAAGTCTTACCATCAAATAAATTTTTAAAAACCATGAATGCAAATTCCCAAAATATCTGGGGATTTGGTAGTAGCAAAGGGACAGTTTTATGTGGTTGGAAAAAAATGCCAGATTTTGAGTTGTAGAACCCTAGCTTGCTGTTTCCTAACTATGTCACCTTGGCAAATCACTTAATCTCTTTGGGCCTCAATGACCTCATCTGTCAAATGAGGTGAGTTAACTAGAAGATTTCTGATATCCCTTCTAGTTCTGAGTCTTATGATCCTAAGGGGAAAAGTACAAGGAAAGGAACAAAGTTGGGAATGGTCATAAGACAATAATGAAAAAACAGTTTGGTCTTCACATATAGCTCATGTATGGAAGGAAACAGTGGCTGCTATAGTTGAAGAAGGACCAAATTATTGAAGTCCTTGAATATTAGACTAAAAATTTTGTACTTTATTGTGTGAGGAAAGGGGATTCAGTGAAGATTTTCTAACAAGGATGTGATATACACAAAGTAGTGGGAGACTTGACATCAAGATAGGCCTGAGTTCAAATGCTGCCTTAGCCACTTACTAACTTGGGTGACTCTTTTAGGGTCATCATTTTGACCTTTTCTAAGCCTCAGTTTTGTCATCTATAAAATGGAGGTAATTATAGTTCCTACCTCACAGGGGTTCACTGATGTTTGGCTGGTGGATTAGAATAGATAATTCCAGCAAGGGAGCTTCCCTCAGTTGAATCAACTGGAGGAGTCCTCAGTGCCCAACCTTGTTTCTCCAGCTATGGTTAAGTGAATCTCTTTTTGTTAACTGTCCAATGAATGACTCATGAGTGACTCATTTTTGTCCAAATAGGAAACCTAAACCATCAGGGGACTGGAATGAGTAAGCTTCATTGGAGAACACCCTCATTTTTTTTTAAGAGAGAACACTCATTTTACAGAAGAAGAAACTGAGAGCACAGAAAGGTTATGACCAGGGTCACATAGCTAGCAAATTGAGTCTACATTTGAACTCTAGTCATTCTGACTACAATTCCAATGCCCTGTGCCTAATAACATGTTTCCATTTTTAGGATTCCAGGATTATTAAACAATAAGGGTAGCAAATATGAATAATATTTGACATTATTCATCAATTATGATACTAATCCTAAGGACTACACCAGATTCTCTCCTAATATCACCCATTAATATTTTCAGTGCTCCCCTTTCAAATCATTCAACACTTAAGTTAGTTTTAAATGGTTCAAAATGAGCAAGACTTCTTTGAACACAAATTTGTTGCTTGTTGATCTAATATTTGCCAATAAATTTTACCTCAAATCTAAAATAAATTTATCAGATGAAAATATGATGAAAAAAATAGGTGCTGACTAATGAGCTATCTAACAGTTCCTCAAATTTAGGACCCAACATTTAACTTAAAATAGCAAATGTGTATACAATGTCCTACCTAATGGACATGTAATAACCTTTAACTCAAAATTCAGGAGCAACTTGAAATTCCTGTGTTTTTGACAACTAAAGAGTCTTACAAAATGACAGTTCTTTGGATAGAGATTAGGAAAAGGGAGCTAGTAAAACAATGAGAAATGAAATCTCAAACCTTTCTTTTTCACCACACAATATAAGCTTTATTGTTGACTTTACATATCACATTTCATTAGTTATTTCATGGTCTTGCTATTTGGATTTTAAGCTTCCCAAATTATGGTCCACAAAGGATGATTTATAAATCTCTGCAACTGATGGAATAGTGTGAAATGTTACAGGCTCTAAAACCACTTTCCTTTTTAGCTTCACTTCACAACTCCAGGCTAATATTAAAATATTTAGTAGAATCTGATCATTTCCTGGTGGTAGGATTGTATTAAAAATATATGGCTTCATGGGTATAGAAATTAAATATGTGAACAATCAGGCTTTGTAAAAATGTACCACATGTTAATCTAAGTAACAGCAATAAAATACAAACAATGTAGAAATTTAGGCCATTCCCGTAATGTATGGCCTTTTTATGAGCTAACTGCTCTGTTGTGGGTTGTGTATAGGCAAAAAAAAAAAAGAGAGAGAGAGAGAGAGACAAGAAAAGAAAAGAATAAAAAGGATACCACCTATAAGATGTTTCCATGTTTTGGTTTTTTTTTTAAGATACTAAAAGTAAATGAATAGCCAGGTGGTCTTTTTCATAAATCACTTTTAATCCTCATTGCTTCCCTGTGCTGTATTCCAATATATTAACAATAAAGATGTGCTTATCACAGTCCTAGGGGACTGGGGGAGGGAGGCAAGGAGGTAAGAGATTGTTGTTCTAAAGCTTATTTTGATTGTTAAGCAGTAAGTCAATGACTGACAAGATTCCTAACCTGTCACATCCTACTAGTCTGACGTTAAATTTACAGTCCAGCGTTCACTACCAGGCTATGGGCCATAAGAGAAAATCACCCTGTACTGAGTTCGTGAAGTCTCCAACAATTTCAGTGATGTTTCACTAACAGCTCTAATAAGGTTATTTGAGCTAAGACTGGTTGTAGGTTTGATTCCTTCCCTCCTCCAACCTCCCACCTCCTCTCCCACACAATTAAATCAATGCTTTTGTTTGTTCATATGCCCAGAGTCTTTGCCAGTGGACAAGTTTAATAAAACAACAAAAGTAATGAAATTACTGGGATAATTTCTAAGGGGAAAAAAAACCTATTTAAAGCTTCAAGACACATGCTAGCTTTTACTATGGGCAAGTTCGTGTTTTTGTGAGTGTGAGGTAAGCCTAGTCTAACTCTGAAATAATTTAATTGATTATTCTGCAGAAGTGCAGAAATCTGTGTACTACAAGCCACAGGACAAATTCTCAGAAGTGCCTGTTAAGTGGAAATGCTTGTGGAAAGTGGTTCAGGATTCGAAGATAGCTGAATTATACTTCACATCTACACATTTCATGCAATTAAATACAACAGAGGTTGTTCTGGAAAAGTTCACTTTTTCTTTCTTTTTTGTAAGGTAAGCTTTGTTTAAAAAAATAATTAGAAGAAGTGAAGATCAGAAAACCAACAAGAGATATTTTTTCTCAAGTAGAAAATTTCAGAAACTGAGGAGATGGAGATGTCATTATAATGCCATTTCCATAGAACATAAATATAAATGCACCTATTTGAGAATATCTGAGGGGAGGGGGATTTAATGGAGAATTGTTTTCATTGTCACCCTATTTTTTGCAAGTTGCTGTCATGAGGTAATCTAATTATTCTTATTTAAAGATGCCAAGTGGTTTGATTTATTTGAGACTATTGCAAATAAAAAACTTAATTGAAATTTTCCAGCTTTCATATAGAAGTGGCTCTAATTTATTCTCCTGGGGATTGTTCAGGTCCCCAATTTAATTTAGTACTAGACTGGAAGAAGGAATATTTTCCTCAGAAACTTTTGTTACCTCATAGATGGTATCTTCATGCTTTCTAAACAAGAATTCAATCAAGGTGAAATCTCCCTATATCTTAGATCTGGGGATATTTCATTGTCGTTCTCATTTGCCATAGTAGGAAGTGGGACTAATAACCAGAAATTATAAAGAAAAGAGATATTACTCTCATTTTTAAAGAAGTCTAATTATTATTTGGCGAATGGAGTGGAAGGAGTACCTTGGGGTTATTTGTTTTGGTGGGAAGGGTAAGGGAGAGGTAAAAAGAGGTTCAGCAGATGTAACCTGGGAGAAAATGATGATGGGACAGACTTTATCGCCGTATGATGCCATTCACATGTGGCCCAGCCTAAGGCCCAATCTCAACAGGCATGCTATAACAAGAAAATTAATAGCTCCATCCTGTTATGCATTTGGTGCTACCTCTTATTTTCTGGATTATAAGTTATAAATATATTAGAGACAATTCATAATACGTGCACCTAACTTGTCTTGCACAGCTTGGTAAAATTAGGAACAAATTGGCTGTTTGAGTGTATTGTACCATGCAAAATGCAAATGGGACCCCTGAATGGAAGACATCCAGCATGGATCAAGACCTTGTCCATATGTGGGATTTTAGTCTAAGCAATCTTTTTATAAGCTTTTTACCGCATGAACAGCTAGAGAAGCAAACAGAGACATATTATTTATTAATTGTGCACCGTTAATAGTTAGGTTTCACCAACTGCCAATCCATATGGACATAAAGCCCTCAGCCCTAAATCTGCTCAGATTAATTTCTTTCAATGGTATCCAACAGTGGAGGGTTAAAGTGAGAGCTGGGTTTCACTCCTGTCTTTTCATGCCATGCTCTGCAGATTAATTCACTAGGACTTCTTTACAATCAGGAAGAGCTTTGACACTTCTTGGTCCTGTCCTGGTGAGAGATTTGCTAGGATGAAGATGAAAGAACTTCTGATCTGTTGCGTTTTTCACAGATTCACTCCAAAGCCTGCATAATCCATTTGTTTCCCACTAAAAGAAGAGAGGGCAAAAAATAAAGAAACATGTTTCAACAAACCCAAATAGTTTCAACATACAATTACATTAAGGATAAATCCAACTTGAAAGTCCAAACTTTTAAAGTTTTTGACTTTTTTTTATCTCTGAGATATTTGTCTTTCTGATTAGTGGGTAATTTCAGGAATTTAGAACAATCCATCCTCAACTTTCAATTGAAAATTTAAAGCTGCCTGACTTCGGCAGAGAGATGTCTGTGGTGAAACAGAATTCTTTTAGAGAATACAAAAAATGCCCCAGAAAAACCTAATTTTGCAAATATCTTGAACTTTAACCTATGTGAATTTTAATTTAGTCAAGGTTTCCACTTGTTCTCATATCCAGTATACTCAAATTTTGTAGTGACCACTTGATATAATACAACTTTATATTAATATGTACTTAATTTTTTCTTCTTTCTTCTAGGATTTTATCTTTTCCTTCCCCTATTCCTTTTCTGCCTCCTGCCTTGTATTTCTTAATGTTTTTATTGATGTTAGTTTTTAAAATATTATTGTCTCTTCCCAATGAAACTCTTCAATCCTTCCAGTTCCAATAGAACACTACTTGACAATTAAGCAAAACAAATCAAGATATTTGACAACTCTAACAAGATGTTACTTGTTACTTACTCCACATTAACAGTCCACCACCTTTCTGAGGCAAGAAGGGTGGCTTGCTCCAGAAATAGTTCAGCAAACTCACTAGTAGTCTCTATACTCAGCAGAGTTAGAATGTCTTTCAATATTATTGTTCTTTACCTTACCATCTTCTATGCAAATTGTTCCCCTGGCTCTGTTTGCTACTCATGCTTTACCCGTAGATCTGTTTATTTCTTTACTCAAACTCTGCAGCAAGGATTTCCTGTTTTAATTTTTGTCTTAAATTACTAAATCATAAACCAGAAAAGGAGATTTAAAATCAAAAGCTATTATGAATTTAGCTATTATTGACATGAAACCAGTTTGGTTCAATACCAAGGTTCTATCTATTCAGAAGTGTCTGGATGCTAAACAGATGTCACAATAGCTGAACTGTTTATGATAACAACCAAAGCCTAAGGAAGTAGATAATTCATCCTGGAAACAATGGAAAATTATCTTGCCCTTGACTATGACGAATGCTCCCCTTTATCTGTGTGTGTGTGTGTGTGTGTGTGTGTGTGTGTGTGCGTGTAGGATAGTAAGTAATTGAAGACAAAGTCACAAAATGTTTCCTGGGGAAAGTTTTCATTTTTTAATTCGCTTCCCTTTTTGGCGGCTATCTGGGCTCCAGGGCAGTACTTTCACACCAATCCTGCTCTTTCTTTCCCACCCTCAAGCATTTTTTAATTGGCTCCGTAAGCTTACCATAGAAGAACATAAATTGTAAAGACTTCTCCCACCCCCTTTTTTTTTTAACTCCAGTGCTCAGCTACCCCTTTATTAGTGTTGTAGATTTCTTCTTCATAATTTCAGAGGGTCTTTTCCTCTACAGCAGCAATAGTAGTAGTAGCAATGGAAGCAGTGATGGAAGCAAGAGCAACTGCAGCAGCAATTCTTTTTGTTTTGTTTTGTTGTTGTTGTTGTTTTGTTGAGACTCTAGAATGAAGGATAGGTGGAGCTAAGAACTACACAAATTGACTAGAACAGAACATCAGAAGTTAATATTGAAATGCAGAAATGATATGCAAATAAGGAAGCAAAATAAGTTATTCAGCCCTCACATTTAAGGGAAAAAAAATGGTACACTGGCTCAGTGCTTTGGAATATCATGTTTCTACTTCTTAATTTACTGATTGACAATTCACATCTCTTTGCCTCCAGATGGATCTGAACTTAATGAAGTGAAATGACAATTTTGTGCATCTTAGGTTAGGTAAGCTCAAAGAATAACATTTTTCGCCTATTTGTATGTCTGCAAATTATATATGTGTATATATATATGTATGTATGTATATATATATACATATATATACATATATATGACCTAGCATACCTAGTGTTATTCATAGTTAATACCCAATTTATTAATTCAATTCAATTTTCCAATCATTGAATAAATACCTACTGTGTGCCAGTACCTGTTTCATGATCTATTGAGATAAAGAAAAAGGAAATCTTTAGCAGTTCCTGCCCTCAAGGAGCTTACATTCTATGGGAAATTTTATGGTAGAGTAGAAAATGAAGAAACTATAGAGGCAGATCTTTACCTTGAGGTAAGTTTTCTACTGTCCAGACTAAGTGGTAATAACTCACATACATATAGCATCTTAAATTTTGCAAAATATCTTCACCACCTTAACTTTGTGAAGTGGGAAGTATCAATGTTTTCATTCTCATTTCACCTATGGACAAACTGAGAGTCAGGATATTAACATGACTTGCCATACTTCACATTGATGACAGAGTAGAAATTCAAATCCAAGCTTCCTAACTCCAGACCCCTTGCTTTTTTTTATTATGACACATAACCTATATGTCTTAATATGACACAATGGGAATTTATTATTTTCACTAACAGATGAAATTGTGGGTGAAAATGAAAGGTGTTATGAATATATACAAATTGTCAACATTTCATTTTTTCTTCAACCAAGAATATTTTACCATATACAAAAATATGTTTTAATTTAAAGAAATGATACATCAAATAAATTTTAATAACCACTAAAATAATAAAAAGGAGAACTAGAGAAAAGCAACAATAATAAAAACATCAATAACCAAGAGAACATTCTTCAGGGAAGGGACCGAAGCATAAAAGTTATAAAATTTGCCTAAGCAATGTTTCTTTGCAATAGCGTTTGTAGTTTCTACATTATGGAAGCATTTTATGTCCCTACAAAAATAAATAAATAAATTCTGATAGATAATCAGAGGGTTGTTCAAAGACTGAAATCTATTACATTCTACCTCCAATTGCTATTCACATTTCCATATATATTTACACATCTTGTATTTGTTTTTTTTCCATCAAGGTTAACATAAGATTTGGTAATAGGTAATGTTAAAAATGAGAAAGATGGTGAGAGATAGGTAGAGGACCATGAAAAATAGAGAATGCAAAAGAGATACATAAAGTGACAAAATGAAAAAAAGTGACGAGAACTTGGCTGGTTGCAAAAAGTTTGAGTTGGGCTCAGTACAAAAGTGAAGATGTCAAAAATCCTTAGGTCCCTTGCTCAGGAGGAAGCAGAATGACAGATGTGCCATAGCTCCTAAACATTCCAAAAAAGGCATGTGCAAATTATTTCTACAAAACAGAATAATGATACTGGTTAGTAGCAATGATCATAGAGTTTTAATGTATAGTGATAATGACAGAACCTGTGATATCATTGATACAGGAAATTCATGGATGACCCATTTATCAATTCAGATCTACATATTCTTTGCAACAAAGAGCCTTAAAGTGTTTCTTAGAACACAGAAACTGGCCCAGTTTCTCCACAGAGAGTATATGTCATAGACATAGCCTAATACTAGATCATCCTGGTTTTGAGGATGTCTCTCTATCCACTAGGCCAGGCTACCTCTCTTGTGTTAAAAAAAAGAAAAGAATACTAAACATACACTAACATTATATTAGATTTCAGGAGAATTCAATTCAGAGTTCAGAGATAGGAAAAGTAAGATAACAAAGTCTAAACTATAAAAGGAAAACTGTCTTAAGAGAAATGAGAGGAAGAGTATTAGAGGATTCTGGAAAGACAGTTGAGTGAGCAATTATGTCTAAGCCCAACTCTTTTGCTTTACCACAAAATAGCATAAAAAGCCAAATTAAAATTTAAAAGTGATGATAAAAATAGATGAGAAAGAAAAGAAATCCTCACAAAGAAAATACCACAGAAATACTGCTAAAGAAATAGAAGAAACAAAAAAAGAAAGAAAGAAAAAGCTGTGTAGTAAAAGAATGTGGAAAAAAATCTCCATAAAAAAGGAATTATTCTGTCTTATATACCCTGAATAACAGAATAGCAAAACTGTAACAACCCAAAGAGTAGTTTAAATAAGAAGCAAAATTAGAGCAGATAAAGCAAAATTCATAAAAATAATTAACGGTATAGAACAGAGAGATTTTTTCTTCTAAGTAAATGGACATCCAAGAAAAAATAAGAATAATAGAAATTTTAATTGCATATATGCAAGAAGATTTTTTTTTAAAAAGCAGAAAAGTAGGAAGAATATATGAGGTCTATGCAAAGAAGGCAATTGACCTTGAGGAAAGAATTCAGCAAGACAATATAGAAACAACTAGCTTCACAAAAAAAAATAAACAATGAAACAAAAAATATCTCTAAATACCATATTTGAGGAAACCAAAAAGAAAATTTCCCAAAAATATTGGAATTAGAGGGCAAAAGTCAGGTCAATAGAATCCATAAGCTACCAGCAACAAAAAACCCCAAGTTTTAAAAAGCTATAAATACATTCACCAAGCTCTACAGATTCCACATTAAAGAAAATAAAATTAAGCTGATCAGCCTTAATCCCCAAAGACAAGTCATTAATGACAACAAATTAAAGTATAGTAGATAATATATTGAAAAACAAAGAAAATAGCTACTCTATCCTATGATAATATGCTATAATCCTGCAGGCAAATACATATATTCATGGGGGAGAGAGGAGGGGTGGGAAGAGGAGGAGAGGGAGAGAGATGTTTCTCCTTCACTTTTGAAGAGGATCAATGACATCATGGAATGATGTCTTGACTTGTGCATGGACTGGATTTAAGTGAGGCAGAGTTGCACAAAATCATTAGCTTCACTCTCTCTTCTAGAGTCCTTGAAAACCGGCATCAAGAAAAAAACTAGAACTTCAGGCAATGGCCCAGGATTCAGTAGATAACCTTGACATCTCTGATGTCTGACCAAGTTTTAAGCACTCCACAGCACCTACTTCAACCACCTTCATGACCATTAGAACAAATTGTTCTCATCTGCCCATTCTACCAGGGGAAGTCTTCATATGCTTGGGGCAGACACCCCCTAACTAACTGATGGGTTTGAGGCCCATCAGTTAGCCTCAACCTAGTTTAGCCCTTCTGCCAAGATGGTTTTACTCAGATGTGGCCACTGAGCCTACTGCAGCTCCCTGGAGCCACTGGAGAAAGTTGAGTGCCAGATAGATACCAAAGTTGGATGAGCAGCCCCAAAAAGGACTCAGCAAGCCCTCACATGACAGGTCCTAGTCCTACTTGAATACCTCATATACCATATACATATGTATGTATGTATGTACATGTGTGTGTATGTATGTACACACATACACATATAGTATATATGTACATATACGCATATATTATATGCATATATGTACATATACACGCGCACACACATATATGTATATGTGTATAACCAGAGTTGTTGTGTAGCCCCTAAAATGCAGGTCCATCAGATAAAAGAAATTAAGAATGTAAGCATGTCCAAATAGTTTGAAAGATCTAAGTGACTATTTTTATATGATATAGGAAGAGGACAAAACTATCTTCATATGGGGGTTCAAATCAGTCACTGAAGAAAAGAAGAAGAAATTGTTTTGGCTGTGGATAATAATTGTTATTACCCATAATTTAGAAAAGGGTAAAGGGAGGAAATATTTAGTATTTCCTTAAACTAGAGTAACACAGATGACATAATTTAACAAAGAAATAGGACGTGGAGGAAGAGAAAGAATCATAAACTTCTCTCTTATCTACACTGAGCAAGGGAATAGTAAAAATAATCATAACAGTAAACACAGAATACAGCCAACCAAAGGTAAGGAAGGACAGAATAAAGTAGGGAAGGGAAAGGGCTATATGTGAGTTTGAAGGTAGACTTTGGGTTAGGGTTACTTTGAAATAAAGCACAAATATTTAAGGTCCAGTACAAAAATAAATAAATGAAACTGTAGGGGAGTGAGGGAAGAGATTCAGGGTTTTGGTACTAGTTTGGAAGGAGAAAGAATCATGGCTGTGGGGGAAAGAGAATAGGGTTAGATTGTTCTCAGCCATATGGTCTGTAGAATTTTAATAGTGCTTTATAAATTTATTTAGCTTTAGGGAAAATTCATATCTTCAATTTTATTTTCTTTTAATAATTATATTTTTCTTTTTAATATATTTGTTTAATATTTTATTTTCCCCGATTACATGTAAAACAATTTTAACATTCATTTTTTTTTAATTTTGATTTCCAAATTCTCTTTCCCCTCCACCCTCATTGAGAAGGCAGGAAATCTGATATAGGTTATACACGTGCAGTCAAGCAAAACATATTTTCCTTTTAGAAAACACAGACCAAAATAAATAAATAAATAAACCCCCAAAACAAAGATTTTTTTTAAAAAAAGTATGCTTTGATGTGCATTCAGACTCTATCAATTCTTTCTCTGGAGATGGATAGCATTTCTTATCATAAGTTTTTTTCAGTATTTTCTTGGATCATTGTATTGCTGAGAATAGTTAAGTCATTCACAGGTGATTTTCATATAATATGCTGTAACTGTGTACAATGTTCCCTTGCTTCTTCTCATTTCATTTTTTATCAGTTCATGTAAGTCTTTCCAGGTTTTTCTGAGAACATCTTCCTTGTTATCACTTTTAAATTTTAATTTGGCTTTTTATGCTATTTTGTGGTAAAGCAAAAGAGTTGGGCTTAGACATAATTGCTCACTCAACTGTCTTTCCAGAATCCTCTAATACTCTTCCTCTCATTTCTCTTAAGACAGTTTTCCTTTTATAGTTTAGACTTTGTTATCTTACTTTTCCTATCTCTGAACTCTGAATTGAATTCTCCTGAAATCTAATATAATGTTAGTGTATGTTTAGTATTCTTTTCTTTTTTTTTTAACACAAGAGAGGTAGCCTGGCCTAGTGGATAGAGAGACATCCTCAAAACCAGGATGATCTAGTATTAGGCTATGTCTATGACATATACTCTCTGTGGAGAAACTGGGCCAGTTTCTGTGTTCTAAGAAACCCTCCAGGGGGAGCTAGGTGGCGTAGTGGATAAAGTATCAGCCCTGAAGTCAGGAGGACCTGAGTTCAAATCCGGCTTCAGACCAAACACTTGACATGTACTAGCTGTGTGACCTTGGGCAAGTCACTTAACCCCGATTGCCTCACAAAAAAAAAAGGAAAGAAATCCTCTAAAGCTCTTTGTTGCAAAGAATGTGGAGATCTGAATTGATAAATGGAGTTTCTTCATCCAGGAATTTCCTGTATCAATGATATTACAGGTTCAGTATTAGGAAAACTATCAGCATAATTGATTATATCAACACCAAAACTAACAGAAACCACATGATCATCTCAATACATGCAGAAAAAACTTTTGACAAATGCAACACCCATTCCTATTAAAAACACTAGAGAGCATAGATATAAATGGAGTTTTCCTTAATAAATAGCATCTACCTAAAACCTTCAGCAAGCATTATATGTAAAGGGGACAAGCTGGAAGCATTTCCAATAAGAATCGGGGGTGAAACAAGGATGTCCATTATCACCACTGTTGTTCAATATCGTACTGGAAATGTTAGCATTAATCATAAGAGAAGAAAAAGAAATTGAGTGTATTAGAATAGGCAATGAAGGAACAAAACTATCACTCTTTGCAGATGACATGATGATATACTTAGAGAATCCTGGAGAATCAAGTAAAAAACTACTTGAAATAATAAACAACTTTAGCAAAGTTTCAGGCTATAAAATAAACCCACATAAATCATCAGCATTTCTATATATTACCAACAAAACCCAACAGCAAGAGATAGAAAGAGAAGTTCCATTTAAACTTACTGTAGACATTATAAAATATTTAGGAGTCTAAGTCCCAAAACAAACCCAGGAACTCTATGAACACAATTACAAAACACTTTTCACACAAATAAAATCAGATCTAAATAATTGGAAAAACATCAGTTGCTCATGGGTAAGCCAAGCTTATGTAATAAAAATGACAATTCTACCTAAGCTAATTTACTTAATTTAGTGCCATATCAATCAAACTACCAAAAAATTACTTTACAGAGTTAGAAAAAATAATAAGAAGTTTCATTTGGAAGAACAAAAGTCCGGAATGTCAAGGCAACTAATGAAAAGAAATGCAGGGGAAGGTGGCCTACCCATGCCAGATCTTAAATTGTATTATAAAGCAGCAATTATCAAAACTGCTTGGTACTGGCTAAGAAATAGAGTGGTGAATCAGGGAAATAGGTTAAGTATGCGAGACACAGTAGTCAATGACTATAGTAATCTATTATTTGACAAACCCAAAGACCCCAGCTTCTGGTATAAGAACCTACTCTTTGACAAAAACTGCTGGGAAAAGAGTATGGTAGAAATTAGGCATTGATCAAAATCTTACACCATATACCCAAATAAAGTCAAAATGGGTTCATGATTTAGATGTAAAGGCTGATACTATAAGCAAAATGGGAGAGCAAGGAATAGTTTACCTATCAGATCTATGAAGAACAGAAGAATTCATGACTAAACAGTAGATAGAGAACATTACAAAAAGCAAAATAGATAACTTTGATTACATTAAATTGAAAAGGTTTTGCACAAACAAAGCCAATGCAACTAAGATTAGAAGGAAGGTAGAAAACTGGGAAAGAATTTTACAACCGGTCTCTCTGATAAGGACTTCATTTCTAAAATACATAGAGAATTAAGTCAAATTTATAAGAATTCAAGTCATTCCCCAATTGATAAATGGTCAAAGGATATGAACAGGCAGTTCTCAGATGAAGAAATTAAAGCCATCTCTAGTCATATGAAAAAATGCTCTAAATCAGTATTGATTAGAGAAATGCAAATCAAAACAACTCCGAGGTACCACATCACACATATCAGATTGGCCAATGTGACAAAACAGGAAAATGATAAATGTTGGAGAAGATGTGGGGAAAATTGGAACACTAATGCATTGTTGTTGAGAACTGATACAACCATTCTGAAGAACAATTTGGAACTAGGCCCAAAGGGCTATAAAACTGTGCATACCCTTTGACCCAGCAATAGCACTTCTAGGGCTATATCCCAAAGAGATCATACAAATAGGAAAAGGATCCACATGTACAAAAATATTCATAACAGCTCTTTTTGTGGTGGCAAAGAACTGGAAATTGAGAGGATACCCATCAATTGGAGAATGACTGAGCAAGTTGTGGTATATGAATGTAATGGAATACTATTGTGCTATAAGAAATGATGAACAGGCTGACCTCAGAAAAACCTGGAAAGACTTGTATGGTCTGATGCTGAGTGAAGTGAGCAGAACCAAGAGAATGTTGTACACAACAACAGCCATGTTGTGCAATGACTAATATTGATAAACTCAACCCTTCCCAGAAATACAAGGATCTAAGACATCTCCAAAGGCCTCATGATAGAAAATGCTATCCACATTCAAAGAAAGAACTATGGAATTTGAATGCAGATTGAAGCATACTATTTGCTATTTTTTTGTCTTTTGTTGAGTTTTGTTTCCTCTTTCTGGTGGTTCCTCCTATTGGTTCTCATTCTTATTTACAACATCACTAATGTGAAAATATGTTTAATAGGAATGTATATGTATAGTCTATATCAGATTGTGCAGCGTCTTGGAGAGGGTGGTGGGGAGGAAGGAGGAGAAAATTTTTAAACTCAAAAGCATATGGAAGTGATTGTTGATAAATCAAAATAAATTAATAAAAGTAAAAAAAAAATTAACTGTAACCAAAAAAAAAAAAAAAGATTTAAAAAAGAGCCATAGAGAGCATCTAATTAGACAAGGTTTAGGATTAGATCTGTTATATCAAAATGATATTAAGAGAAAAATGGGAAGAATAGAAAAAAAAGGAAGAGAAATGGACTGACAATGGGAAGAGGGAAAGGGGGTAAAAAGAAAGGTGAGGGAAAATTATCTCACATAATTAACACGCACAAATAGACTTCCATACAAATAGAGAGAAGAGGATGGGAGAAGCAGCTGAAACTTGAATCTTACTATCATCTGAACTGGTCATATGAGGAAAGAATATGCATAAACACAGAACTGGGTACAGAAATTCTTTTCACTAAACAGAGAAAAGGAGAGAAAAGAGATGGGAAAAGGTACAATTGGAGGGAGGGTAGGTAAAGGGAGGGATTAATCCAAAGTGAAACAAGCTCTAAGGATATAAAAAATATATATGTATGTTTGAGGGGATAAAGAATGAGAATTTGGGGTGCTCACGTAATGAGGAATGGCTGAACAAGTTATGTGATAGTTATACTATTGTGCTGTAAAAATCATAAAAGAGATGGTTTCAAAGAATCCTGGAAGATTGTATAAACTGTTGCAAAGTAAACTTAATACAACAAGAACAATTTAAATGATGCCCACATTATTGTAAAGAAAAAAACAACTTTGAGAGAATTAGGAAGTCAGATCAGCCACAGGACTAATAATGTAATATGTTACCCATTTCCTGATATAGAGAGGTAAAGAATTAAGAGTGCAGAATGAAATGTGCATTTTTCTTTGACACAGCCAATGCAGAAATTTATTTTGCTTGACTATATATGTTTGTAACTGGCATTTTGTTCTTGTTTTTTTTTTTCCTTTCCCTTTGTTCCCAGTTGAGTGAATTGAAGGGATTTAGAGATTGGATGGAGAGAAGGTGAATTTCTGCTGATTGAAATAATAAAACATAATTTACAAAGAAAAATAGAAACTATTTTGCTTCATCTAAATCCCCTCAAAGCATAAATACCAATATTTTGAATTAAGAAATAATTTTCAAGAAAAAATAGAACCAAGAAAAATTAATAGGAAAACCATTAGTTATCAAAGTTCCTTTATCCTCCATTCTACCTGTGATTTTTATCATTAGGAGTACCCTCATAAGGACATTATTTTTCCCAGTATAAATAAATCAGAGTTCTTTAACTTAAAATCTTAAAGAGATAAAATCTAATATAAAAATGATAAAACTGATAATCAGGTTAGATTACTTATCCAATGTCATGCAGAAAGTAAGCAAAAAAATTCAATCCCAACCAAGGTTTTCTAGCATCAAGTTAAAATCTTGTACCATTATACCACTACTACAAAATCTTTTAGATTTTTGTTTGGGGGAAAAAAAGAAAAAAACAGACCCTGTTCTGACATGGTTAAGAAGACCGTAATGGATAATGGAGAAAACAGAACTTTTTAAAATCCAGTTCTTATTCTCTTTTCACTACTAAAAAAAAAAAAAAAAAAAAACCTCTAGATACTAGAGATAAAACACCACTTACACATCTTCTGTCATGGATTATGAATATAACTTTCTTCAGGAAAGGATTTTTGAGATCAACTACAGTCCGTTCTTCATCTTATTGAAAATGTCTCAATCATTTACTAAGTGGATGATCAAATGTTTGTAACACTGCATTTCCCTCACTAAAACTTTAAACGGGTCTTTCAAGAATACTCTGGAAAATCAGAGAATAACAGAGTGGGAAAATTCCTTCATAGTCATCTAGCCCAACACATACCTGGCAAAGTATTACCATTATAACATGGATAACAAGTGATCTTGCAGGTTTTGCTTGAAGACTTCTCTACCTCCCAAGGCAGCCAATTCCACATTTGACAGTTCTCATTATAAGAAAAAAATTGTACTTTTGTCATTGTTTTTTTTTTCCCTCCTGACATCAGATTTAAACTTGATATCAAGCCCAAATTTGCCTTTTAACCATTTTGATCCTTTTAACCGAGTTTTGCTTTCTGAGGCCAAAAAAAAATGAAGTCTTCTAACTCCTTAATATGACAATACTTCAAGTACTTGAAAACAACTATCATTCCCACCCACCCCCAGCCTAATTTTCTATATACTAAATATCCCTAATTCTTTCAACTGATTATCATATTACATGGGACTTTCTCAGTTCTGGACACTTTCCTTGGCACATTGACCAACTCATCAATGTCCTTCCTAATCTTTGGTGCCCAGAATTGAACATAATAATTTAAATGTAATCTAACAAGTAAAGATTATAGTAGGACTAGCATCTCCTTATTTCTGGAAGTTGTGTCTCTATTACCAAAATCACATTAGTCCGTTAGTTTTTCTTTTAAATTACCATATTACACTTAGAGTACACACATACACACACATACACACAGAGCCATACCAGGTAACCTCTTTCTTGGGCTTGTGGAGTTGATTTTTTTTTAATCCAGGTGTAAGGCTTCTCATTTATTCATCTTAAAATTCAATTTAGGAGCAAAGTGATAAAAACTGAATTCTCTGAAAGTATAATGATGATCTTTCTCCCTAAAGGAGAGATATGAGAAGACAGGGGTGGAAAGAGTGGCATTGAAGATGATAGATGATGTGAGACTTTTCAATGTGTTGGTTGGTTTTGATTATTTCTTTTTTTAAATAGATGTAGTTGAGTTTACTTTTAACCAACCCTCTAGGCCAGAAAGACCTGAATATGATCATAAGGTAAACTAACTAAAGAAATGTCTATGTCCTGATCCTTTCATATAGTGTGAACATCTTTCTCTGAGCTTCAAAACAGTAAATTTCATTGGCTAAAGAAAGATGAGTAAGCTTATTGGTAACCTTTAAAAACAATAATCAGTGTGTGAATTCCAGGGAGTACAGACACAAGAAGGTTTTATGGAAAAGACTCAGTGGCTAGAATTATGTGTTGGGGGTGGGGGAGGGTTCTCTCTTCTCTCTCCTCATTGGGCACCTTATTTAACAGTGACTCATCTAAATGTAAATACCCTGTTTAGAAGTTCAGGAATTCTGCAGTTCTAAAACATTTGAGGTACAGTTGAGGGAGCAGAGATGAACACTAAAAATAATTACATAAAAGTATTTATGCAACTAAGAACCAGTCTTGAGGAACAAGATATCAGGAAGCAGAGAAGAGAACCATCTATAAACTAATGAAAGAGCTAGCTTAGGCACTCAAGAATTAAACTCTAATTAGTGAGCAGACCATGCATACTCACCTGGACAAGACACCCAACAAAGATGATGTGCTTAAAGGAAACTTCATGGAAATTTTGTGAAGAATTTTTAAACTTTGCATTACATGGAACTTATGAGGTGTTTTTGCTTCATGGTTATCAGATAAGGGAGTGGCCTCCATTCTAAGTTAGAACACATTCAATCCATGGAGATTGTGTATTTGTGAAAGAGTGAACCTTAGGCTTGGGGAGAGGTTTCATAGCTCTTGTTAGGCCTGCAGACTGATTGGATTATCCTTAGAACCTGAACCTGTCTGGGAAATCAATCTGTGAGTATAAAAGCAAATTGGGGGAATAGCTTGGAAGGGGTGTTATATAGAGATGGGAGGGATATATGTTGGGAAATGTAGCTGATGTTAAAGCAAATAGTACTAATAATACTTATTTAAAATGCATCACACTTTCTGAATGATCTAATTAACTTGATTCTTGCAGTTGGGGATTAGTTTCCACAAGGGATAACTACCAACTCACAACTCCTCCTCTGTGGCTCAACTCTTTTCTTCTGGAGTTAGGTATCCTATTTCTCTTTATCCCTGGTTTTTTTGACTGTCATCAGCTCATTATCTCTCTACCCTTTACTCATTTTTTGTATGTATGTGTATGTGCTTGTGTGTGTATGCGATTGATACTATCTCTGTATGTGTATATATGTGTGTATGTACGTATGTATGTGTATATGTGTATATATATGTATGTAGATGCACATATGTATATTAGAAGCAAAATTCACTTAAAATTGCAGGGAAAAAAGATGCAAGTGAGTATATTCTGGCTCAGTTCTGATGCTTGTTAGAATAAATACCTAAGTCCTTTTTTTAATCATCTAATTTAATTCAGCCTAAGTTCAAGCTAACATTGAACCGTTAATAATTATGCTTTGAGTCTGGACATTCAAATAGCTCTGAACCCACCTATCTGTGCTATGAATAACCCATATCTCTCTATCTTTTTTTAATTTTCAGTTTTAAATTATCTATCTCTCCTCAATATTGAGAAGGAAAGAAACAAAATACTCACTATCCATATGAAGTCGTGCAAACACATCCCCATGTTAGTCATGTGGCAGAAAAAAAAAAAGAGAAAGATTAAAAAAAATGCAGCAATCTGCACGCACAGTCCATCTATTCTCTTTCTGGAAGAGATAGCATTTCCCATCATGAGTCCTTTGGAAGTGTTCTGGATCATTGCATTGATTGATGTTGCTAAGCCTTTCACAGTTGATTATTGTTGTTTTTGTGTACAGTGTTTTCCTGGTTCTACTCATTTTGCTTTGCATTAGTTCATATAGGTCTTCCCAATATATTAATATATTATTTTTTCTGAAACCATCCCCTTTATCATTTCTGACATCACAATAGTGTTCCATTACAATCATATACCATAACTTATTCAGGCATTCTTCAATTGATGGACATCTCCTCATTTTCCAATTTTTCTACCACAAAAAGAGCTGATATGAATATTTATACCTATTAACCTTTTCATTTTTCTTTGATTTCTTTGGAGTACAGACCAACTAGTGTATTGTTAGATGAAGGAGTATATCTAGTTTTATACCTTTTGGAGCATAGTTCCAAAGTGTTCTCCAGAATGCTTGGAGCAATTTACAATTACGCCAATTACATATACATATACATGTACCTATTTTTTCCAAATCCCCTCCAACATTTATGATTTTCCTTTTATGTCATCTTAGCCAATCTGATGAGTGAAAGGTAATACCTTTAAAATTCAATTTATCTCCTTAACTTCTTTCTTGTTTGTTTTATTAATTTGATTTCTCTAGGTTTGAGAGACATAAATTGAGGTCCCCCACTGTGTAATTTTTCTTTATTTCCTTCTGTAACACATTTAACTTCTCCTTCAAAAATTTGGATTGTCTATCATTTGGTTCCTATGTATTCAGTATTGATATTCATTCATTGTCTATTTTTCTTTTAACAAAATGTAGTGTCCCTGAATATCTCATTTAATTAGGTCTATTTTTGGTTTTGCTTTGTCTAAGATCATGATTGTTACCTCTACCTAACCTCAGCAGAAGTTTACAGATTTTGTTCCAACCCCTTGTTATAATTGATTGTTTTTTTCTGTTTTAAGTGCATCTCTTGTAAACAACATATTGTTCATTTCTAGTTTCTAATTCATTCTGCAGTCCTTTTTTTAATTTTATGAGAGAATTGATCCCATTCACATTCACAGATATAATTGCTGATTGTATATTTCCCCCATCCTATTCTTTTTTTATCTTTTTATCTTTTTTACCTCTTCATCTGCCCAAAAGGTCTGTTTTGTTTTTGACCACTTGCATTCTTTAATCTCTCTTCCCCTTTATCACTCATTCTTTCTCTTAAATCCTTCCCTTCCTATTTCCTTATAGGGTAAGATTAATTTCTATGCCCAAATATGTATCTGTGTATGTAGGTATGCATGTATATGTATATATATACATATATGTACACATATATAAATATACACAATACACATGTAAACATACATATTTACATGCATATGTGTGTATATGTATATGTATATGCGTATACTCTTCCTTCCTACCCATTTTAGGAAAAGTGAATGATAGATGTCTTGATACTTTCACTATAAAGGAAGTCAGAATAAAAGGAAGTTGAAGTAAAATGAATGAATTGTTCAAAGGTTATTTTGGAGGTACAAATAAAGGAGTTGTTGGATTGGATTAATCATGTATCCAAAGGCAACAAGAAACATGGGGCATTTTATGAGACATTTGGTCATCCATATTACAGTATTCATTATAAATACATGTCAAAAAACTACTATGATAATAATTACTGCTTATGCATCAACATCTGTTGTAGAGGATGAAGATGTTAGGAAATTCTATGAAGAATTTGATAAATACATCCAAATTAAATCAACATGTACTTTGGGAATACTATCTCTGTATTACACATCTGGGAGTACAACAAGAAATATTTTGGAAAATATGGATCAAAAATAAGGAATGAAAGATACAAATGTCTAGTCCAAGGGTGGAGAACCTGTGGCTTCATGGCTACATTTGACCCTCTAGGTCCTCAAGTGCAGCCCTTTGACTGAACACAAGCTTCACAGAGCAAATCCTTTTATTAATGTATCACTGTATACATATGTATAGAATTAATATAATATGTATTATCATATTATATTATATATTAGTACAGTATAATATAATGTATTAACATATTAATGTAACATAGATGTGAGGCTTCTGTGCAGTTTATAGAACTGCACAGAAGCCTCACATCTATATCACATGAATATTTTCTTGGAGAAAATAATCAGGATGCATTTACAATAGTGGGGGTTACCTGACCAACCTCATCAAAAATTGCAATGGATTATATTTTAGCAGACAGGAAAATACTTGTTCACTTATGTAGGAGTTATTCTTGAATCAGCTGTGTAAGTCAGGCTTCTGACTTCTCAGAGAAAAGATCAAAACTAGTAAAAAGCTAAAAAAAGAAAATTTTTAAAAAGATAAGAGTATACAATTAAAACACTCAATCTTGACCTATTCAAAAAGCTTCTGATGATTAGGGATGGAACGAAAATGGAGGAAAGAACTTAGTCATAGATGACAATAATTTCAAAAAAAGTTAAACCAATGTAAATATAATGTCATAACAAGAAGATCAAAAGAGTCAAAAAAGCACCTTAGTCTGCAAATACTTGACTTTATTGCTAACCAGAGAACAGATAACCCTTAAAAGAATTTTATGTAACCATCCATACAGTAAAAACTAATTGAATGAAGAATATTTATCATCCAAATTATGACACAGTTGGATGAGCAATACATAGGGATCAAGAGTTATTAAATTTAAGTTTGTGAATATATGTGTGTATGTAATTATTTCAAAATAATTTATTTCCTCTGTCATCCTAGGTATTTATTTTTATTCATTTAAAAACAGAATTCTAAGAAGAGTTCCTTATACTTCACTATCTAGCCAAAAAGTGTCCATGACACCAAAAAAATAGGAATTCATCATCACTCTCTTTCTCTCAAGCATACATACACACACATTACATATATACATATATTTGTCTAGGTCTGTGTGTGTGTGTGTGTGTGTGTGTGTGTGTTTGTCTCAGGCACTGTCCTAATTCCTGACAATACATATTAAATGAAGTGATAAATGAAGAAACCTCCAAGCACACTGGATGCCACCCCCACTTCTTGAATGAATTTATGGGAGGACAGAAAGATGAGTCACACAAAAATTTCACACACATGAAAGGGTGGCAATATCCATCAATGGGGGGAATCTCCATATATCACAGATCTATTACAAGAGTTCAGTGCTCCTTGTTTTTACCAGCATCTCCACTGTGATTTACACAGCTGCCCCTTAGGGTTGGAGGCAAAATTATACCTTCTACATTCAAGTGCTAGGCTAGATATTATAGTCCTTTTGGTATTGTGATCCCTTTTTAGGGCACAGATCAATTTTGAGCAATGATGTCCCAATTCTCTTTAAAAAAACATATCCTCAGTTCAAACACATGGCTCACTATTGCTTTTTGTAAGACTACTTTCCAGGCTAGAGCTAAATTAAAGGTAGAGATTATCATGTCTCTATTTTAAACAGAATATAAAGAGAAATCAATCAAAAATTGTAGTATGACTATTGACAGATAAGTAAAGAGTTTCTGAAAATATCACAATTTCAGGGAACTGAAAACCAAGATAAGTGAAAAAAAATGACTTCAATGACTCTATCAATTGGCTTAGAGCGATATCATAGATTACTTAAAGACCTTGTGCATATGTTTGTTAAACTGCCTTGGAAAATTATACATGCTCTTTCATTTTATACATTATGTATAATATATGTATATATAATAAATTTATTTATTTATTTTTAGAGGTCAACATTCACTTCCACAGGATATTGAGTTCCAAATTTGCTCCCCATCTTTCCCCTGCCCCCATCCCATGACAGTGTACATACTGATTACCCCTTCCCCCAATCTGTTCTCCTTTCTATCACCTCTCCTTTCTTTTATCCCCTTCCTCTTCTATTTCCCTGTAGAGTAAGATAGATTTCCATACACCATTGCCTGTGTATCTTATTTCCCAGTTGCATATAAAAATAATTTCTGACATTCATTTTTTAAAACTTTGAGTTCCACAGTCTCTTCCTTCCTTCCTCCCTCCCCACTCACCCTATTGAGAAGGCAAGCAATTCAATATAGCTTATACATGTGTAGTCTTGCAAAACACTTCCATAACAGTCATGTTGTAAAAGACTAACTATATTTCTCTCCATCCTATCCCACCATTCATTTATTTTATTCTCTCCTTTGACCCTGTCCCTCCTCAAAAGTGTTTGCTTCTGATTACCCCCTCCCTCAATCTACCCTCTTTTCTAATCACTCCCCCTTATCCCCTTCCCCCCTATTTTCCTATAGGGTAAGATAGATTTCCATACCCAATTGAGCAGGTATATTACTCCCTCCTTAAGCCAAATCCAATGAGAGTAAGGTTCACTCATTCCCTCTCATGTCCCCCTTCTTCCCCTCCATTGTAAAAGCCTTTTCTTACCTCTTTTATGTGAGATAATTTACTGCATTCTACCACTTCCTTTCTCCTTCTCCCAGTACATTCCTCTTCCACTTCTTAATTTTATTTTTTAGAAATCATCCCTTCATATTCAACTCACTCAGTGCCCTCTTTCTCCTCTCTCTCTCTCTCTCTCTCTCTCTCTATATATATATATACACATATTATATATATATATAATATGTGTATATATATATAATATGTATATATATATAATATGTATATATATATATATATATATATTCCCTCCAACTACCTTAATAGTGAGAATGGTCTCATGAGCTACAAATATCATCTTGCCATGTAAGAATGTAAGCAGTTCAGCTTTAATAAGTCCCTTATGATTTCTCTTTCCTGTTTACCTTTTCATGCTTCTCTTGAGTCTTGTATTTGAAAGTCAAATTTTCCATTCAGATCTGGTTTTTTCATCAAGAATGCTTGAAAGTCCTCTATTTCACTGAATATCCATTTTTTCCCCTGAAGGATTATACTCAGTTTTCCTGGGTAATTGATTCTTGGTTGTAATCCTATCTCCTTTGACCTCCAGAATATTATATTCCAAGCCCTGTGGTCCTTTAATGTAGAAGCTGCTAAATCTTGTGTTATCCTGATTGTGTTTCCACAATACTTGAATTGTTTCTTTCTGGCTGCTTGCAATATTTTCTCCTTGACCTAGGAACTCTGGAATTTGGCTATAATATTCCTGGGAGTTTTCTTTTGGGGATCTCTTTCAGGAGGAGATTGGTGGATTCTTTCCATTTCTATTTTACCTTCTGGTTCTGGGATACCAGGGCAGTTTTCCTTGATAATTTCTTGAAAGATGATGTCTAGGCTCTTTTTTTTTAAATCATGGTTTTCAGGTAGTCCAATAATTTTTAAATTATCTCTCTTGGATCTATTTTCCAGGTCAGTTTTTTTTTTTCCAACGAGATATTTCACATTGTCTTCTATTTTTCATTCTTTTGGTTTTGTTTTATAATTTCATAACTTCTCATAGAGTCATTAGCTTCCATTTGCTCCATTCTAATTTTCAAGAATTTTTAAGAAATTCTTCAGTGAACTTTTGGATCTCCTTTTCCATTTGGGAAATTCTACTTTTTATGGCATTCTTCTCCTCATTAGCTTTTTGGACGTCTTTTGCCATTTGGTCTACTCTGATTTTTAAGGTGTTATTTTCTTCAGTATTTTTGGATCTTCTTTAGCAAGCTGCTGACTCATTTTTCATGATTTTTCTGCATCACTCATTTCTCTTCCCAATTTTTCCTCTACTTCTCTTATTTGATTTTCAAAATCCTTTTTGACCTGTTCCGTGGCCTGGGATGGATTAATATTTTTCTTGGAAGCTTTGGATGTGGGAGCTTTGGCTTTGTTGTCTTCTTCTGATTATATGCTTTGATCTTCCTTTTCACCAAAGTAAGTTTCTATAGTCTGAGTTTTTTTATGCTATTTGCTCATTTTGCCAGCCAATTGCTTGACTTTTTAACTCTTTGTTGAGATAGAGTTCTGTTTCCAGTGTGGAGGGGTACTGCCCCAAGCTTCAAGGGTTTTATGTAGCTGTTTTCAGAGATACTTCTAGGGACCTGTAAGTTTTCTGTTCTTCCAAGGTGGTATGAACTAAAAAGAGGTCTTTACTCCTCCCCTGGCCTGTGCTCTGGTCTATGCATGAACACAAACACTCTTTTCTGCTCTAGAACTGTGAGGAGGGTTCCCTTTCCACTGCTGCCATAACCTCTGTTATGCCAGTGCTCCTCCTCACCCTAGAACTGCCACCCAGGACTGCCATACAGATCCAATTATGGGCAAAGCAACAGAATCCTGCCTCAGTGCCAGGAAAGACATCCCTGTACTCTCCTTCTGATCAGTTGTTCAATCCAGTTGCTGACTGTGTGCTGAGAGCTAGAAGCAGCCACTGCCATTGCCACCACCACCACCACCCTGGGGCCATACTGGGGCCAAGGGTGGCCTGTGCTCTTCTCTCACCCAGGTCAATAGACATTTCCTACTAACCTTCTAAATTGTCTTTGGCTTTTGTGGGTTGAGAAGTCTGGAAATCATCACAACTGCCAGTGATTCAATCCCCTGAGGTCTGTTCTTGGTTCTCTAGGGCTGTCTATGCCAGCAGGCCCGTGCTACACTGAGCTCCTGTCCTAGCCCGGCACAACGGACCTTTCCTGTTAGCCATCCAGGTGGTCTTGTGCTGAAAATGTGTTTCACTGTGTCTTTTTGTGGTTTATGCTGCTATAGAATTTGTTTAGAGTCATTTTTACATGTATTTAGAGAGGTTTGGGGGAGAGCTCAAAGGAGTCTGTGGTTTTACTCTACCATCTTGGCTCCACCCCTCATTAAATATATTTAATCAGAGGTTAGATGTAGATTTGTTGGGTATATTGTAGAGGGGACTGCTCAGGTATGAAATAGGTGACCTCAGAGGTTCCTTCCAATTTATAGATTCTATAATATTGTGACCATTTCCTTGTGGTTAAGATAGAGAAATAAACTGAATGATAGTACAATTAGGCAGTTCAGAACTGGTTGATGGATTGGAACAAAAGATAATGATCAATAGCCCAATGTAAACCTAGATAGGTCTCTAGTGGAGTGTCCCAAGTTTCTTGGTATTGACAATGCTTGTTCAACATTAGCATAAATAACTTAGCTAAAGTCATAGATGGCACAAATAACAAAGCTTAAAATGACACAAAGCTTGGAGGGATAACAAATGGTAAAATTATGAAACTGATATCCAAAAAGGAGTCAGAAGCATGGAAAAAATTGACTGAAACTAACAATATTAAAAATATTTTTGATTCTTTGTGTGTACCTTTCCTTCTCCTCATCCTTCTTCTTCCTCCTCCTCCCCCTTCTTCTTCCTCTCTCTCTCTCTCTCTCTCTCTCTCTCCCCCTCACTCCTACACCTCCCTTTCTCTTTTAAATTTGGAGGAAAAATACAGAGTCTTGCACTTACCTTTAAAAAAAATCAACTTCAAAGCACAGTATGGGAGATAGATGGCTGTTGTTGTCATCCTTCATTCCCAAAGAGGAACAATCTCATCATGAAGGTGATGTCTTGACTTGCACATGAATTGGATTTAATTGAGATAGAGCTGTACAAAATCTTACCTTCTTCTCCAGAGTCCTTGGCGTCCTGTGGTAAGACAAAAGTCAAGACAACTGATAATGACTCTGATAGGTGGCTCATAATCAGTTTATATAGGAAGACCTGCATGTTTTAATGTAGGGCAAACTCAATGTGAGTCTTGTTAAAGCAGCCAAAAAAAAAAACTAATAAGATTTTAAACTTCATTAATAGAAGTCTCGATTGAGGGAGTTACTAGTCCCACTGTATTTTTCTCCAGTAAGACCACATTTGGAAAATTGTGTCCAGTTCTTGGCATCATATTAAAGAAGGACTTTCACAAACCAGAGTCCAATTATAATAGGGCAATAAGGATGGTGAGTAAACTTGAGATCATCATGTACCTATGAGTTGGAGAAACTGATGATGTGTCCTCTAAAGAAGAGAAGAGTTCAAGAAGACATGAAGTTTTTCAAAACTGCAAACATGTTCTGCTTGACCCTAAGGATCAATAGATGGAAGTTACATGGAGGCAGAATTCAGCACAACAAAAGAAAAAAACATCATAATAGTTAAAACTGTCCCCAAAGGGAATGAGATACCTTGGTAGAGAGTATGTTTCCTTTCAGTTCAGGTGTTTCAATGGAAAGTTTGGAACTTGTTAGAGTTGTTGCAATTATGACTTCAGCATTTAGGGTTCTGCTGAGATTACCCCTGATTCACCAATCTGTCATCTTTAGTGTCTCTTCATTCCTTCTTTTCACACCATTCCCTCATTTGTCCCTGACCTAACCTCCAGCCCTGAGGCCTGACTAGTGAAAAACTAAATGAGCTGTCCTCAGAGGGTGGGGTGATGGAGAGGAGGAAGGAAAACTTTTAAAAATTACTAAACACTTAGTTTTAGTCTTTGTTCTGCATAGCTCCTAGTATAATGTTATCAATTTGACCTAATTCAGTGGTGATGACAATTACTAATAAATTTGAGAAAGGATTATCAAATACCTTTTAAGGTGGCATCACATGAAAGATGTATTTTAGTGTAAGTGTGTTTAAAAGTGGAAGTTTATCAAAGGTTTGGAAGCATCCTAGCCTAATTCCATTAAACATAGCCCAAAGAAGTTTTATTACATTATATCCACAGGTCTAGTGGGTGTATTTCATTAGGAAAATAAATGACAGCAAGGTATTCATTAAAAGCATTTGGAGGCATGCTGATATTGAATTAATTACTTCCATGACATGCAGCACTAAAAAAATGCAAAAGCTCTGTTTATTGTCCCCCTTTAAAATTTATTTCCATTTAAGAATGGCATTTTCCATGTACTTTAATGCTTCAAAGCATGAGATATTAGTGTAATAAAACCATGAATGCTGGAGCCATGGCCTTTTCTCAGGTATTAACTTCAATTGTGATGACAAGTTCTCCAAATTTAAAAATGAGTAGGAAACAAAAGTTCACAATTCATACACAAAGAATGAAAGTATAACTGTCATATATGTGAGAAACCCTAAACCATGCAAGGTAACAAAGCAAATTGATCTAATGAAGAAAACTATGGGCCTTGTAGAAATTTGGATGACATGCTTTTCATTTGTTCATCATTCATTCATTCAATCACTATTTATTGAACTCCTATGGTATACAGAGCATTTAGAAATATACAAAGTTTAAATAAGATATTTATAGTGAAAAAGCTGACTAGATTTTGGTGTCAAAGAACCTAGCTTCAAATCCTGCTATGCTATTTAATAACTGTGTGACTTCTGTCATGTCACTTAGCCACCTATGGAACTCAGTTTCTTCATCTGTAAAATTAGGAATTTGAAGTAAATGACCTTTAAGTTCCTTTCAATTCTCAATCTATAATCCTATAATTCTGCGGTCACCACCAATATTTAATTTTCAGTCTAGGCAGATACACATATAAATTAGTGATTATAATCCACCAAATTATACAATAAATTAATTTTAAGAAAAGAAAAGAAAATGTTATATGAAAAGGTAGATATCATGAGAGGTTTTGGAGTAGGGGAGGATGGAAATTCGTAGAGGTCTTCCCAAAAAGGAGGTCAATGGCCCTGGGCTTCTGAGGAAAGATAGAATTCAAAAATGAAATTTGAGAGGGGGGACAGAAATCCATTCCAGGCATAGAGAATAGTTTGTGCAAATGCAGGAAAGCTGGAAGGCATGTTACCAGACACCTATAAAAAGGCAAGAATTTAGAACAACAAAATGAGAAAAAAGTCAGCCTCTTAAGAGCTTTCCCTGCTTTTTTTTTATTTTTCCTTAGCCTTCTCTTCTATTTTCATTTAAGACCTAAAAGATCTCAAGTCAAAACTGTGAAAATTTTGGTAGGGCTTCTTTAGTAAAATTCTCTCCTCCACCAAAAAAAATGTGTTTGAAGCTACAGGATTCCCATAAGGTGGTTACCCAGGAGTTATAAGTATAGCTATTATAATCCCCCACCAACATCACCACCAGCTCCTGCTCTTAAATCAGGACCCCAAAAGGATGACTAAATTCAGGTACAAGATAATCAGTTTATATATACACTTGAAATGAGTGCAAAAGCCCTCACTAGTATTCTTACTTCTAGTGGTAAGCTAGGAGGCAAAAAAAGTTCAAAGGAAGGGCATTTAGTAAGATGGCATAGTAAAAACAGTAGTTACAAAACAGTTATCCTATATGCCTAGGGTGTGTGTGTTCTCTCCCAAATATACCTAATGTTAACTGAAAAGTAAACATATTTGTAGAGGACACAGGTTCTAAGGTATACATTTAGGAAACATGTGGCCAACACTACTCATACCTCTGATGTTGAAGGGTCCTGATATCCTTTCTTTTCCAATTTTATCCACATTCTACCCCCAAGGTATAGCTTTTCTTCCAGGGGTATTTGCTCAGTTGGAGACACTGAGAGACACTGAGTCCACACTTCCCTGAAGCTTAATTCCCAATATCAGGACTATTTCTTCCTTAAGTCCAAAGCAAACTCTCCTCTCTAATGTCAGAAGGCATTCTTCTTTCATAGCCTCTTCTTACTGTCTCTTTGATTCCTTGAGCTTTCTCCCTGCAATGTCTCCCTGAAGTGTCTCCTGTTGGGCATATATCTCTGTTGCCAGGTACCATGGCTGAAGAAGAGGAGAGAAAATGCCTCTTCTCCTAACTTCCTGCTAGTGGAAGAGCAATTAATCTTAACAGCAGGTGTTTCTTTCATATCATTCTTTCTTCTAGATTGCCAAGGGTTACCCTTTACAAAGCTCCCTACCTCAACCATTTCTAGGGCTGGCAAGCTACCTTTTTATAGTCTGACAGAGTATGGATCATCTTCCATATCTGACTAGGTTACAGCAACCTACCCTCCTAATTCTACAAAGGAAAAACATCACATAGAATAATGAGGTAACACAGTGAAAACCTTTCTTAAATTTCATTAAAGGTATTAACACCTTAGTCTCAGTTACCTACCTCCTTTGTGGTTTAGAAAGCATAGAGGAGGGCAAGCAGGTAGCACAGTGGATAGAACACCGGCCCTGAAGTCAGGAGGACCTGAGTTCAAATCCGGCCTCAAACCAAACACTTGACACTTATTAGCTGTGTGACCCTGGGCAAGTCATTTGACCCCATTACCTAAAAAAAGAAAGAAGAAAAGAAGGAAAGAAAGAATGCAAAGGGGAGGGGAATCAATTGATTAGAGTTGTCCTGACAAGCTATACCTTCACAAGGGATTTCTGTCCCTAAGATAGGTAGAAATTTGAGACGGTGATAATGTTGGTGAATTAGAGGGCGTGGATAAAAGACAAGTTAAGTCTGTGGTTTACCCTTTTGTACTCAAAAGTCTCTTGGCCAATGGAGACAACACTCTCCTGAGAGAAAAATCTTGATACAACTAAAATTCTGGGTACCGAACGATTCTTTTTTCCATGGAGAAAAATCAATGGAGTTCTTCTCACACCCAGTCTGATACCGAGTGTGGGAACTGCCTGCCTTTGTCAATAAAACACCCTAGGGTCAAACCTAAAAGACAGATGGTGGAGTCCATCACCATGAAGGTGATGCAACATTTCAGTTGAGGTCTCCAGCTGAAGCCAGAAGCAAGATTGAGAGAGAAGTTTCATAGCCATATGCTTTGCAGAAAAAAAGCCTAGCAACAACCATAAGACCGTGAAAGGCCATGTACCCCACAAAAGCAGCAGGGAGGAAAGTTCAATAGGAGGAGAAATGTAATGACATAACCAGAAGACATGAGAGTCCCTGCCAGCTTAGAAGCATGAGACACCTGGGTTATTCATATTCCCTATGTACAAATTAGTCTTTCTACATCATTTCATTAAATGGCTGCTCTAAATAAAGCTTATCCTATGGGTAACTAGTAAAAGTAAACACCTTGTTGGAAACTCAAGAACTATGGTTTTGAGTACATGAGAACTTTCAGAGTACATTGAGCCTATGATCAAGGTGGGTATCTGAGGTCTTATGTAAAGAAAAGAGGATATACATTGCATTCTAGGGCATGAGAGTAAATGCTTTGGGCTGGAACATCAAGTACTTGGAACATAATAAAAGGAGATAATTATGTATGTAGATCAGAAACCACTAATCTGTGGACCTATGGACAAATGTGGCAAAAATAACTGTGTCGTGGTCACTACTGTTGTGGAGAGAATAACACCATGTGCAATTAGGTGGTACAATGTGTAGAGAATGCCATACCTGGAGTCAGGGAAACCTAAGTTCAAACCCTGTTCCTAAACCCTTATTAGCTGATGTGTGACCCTGGACTAGACACTAATCTCTCTAAGCCTCAAGTTCCTCATCTGTAAAATGAAGATAATAATGGCATCTACCTCCCAAAGTTGTCTTAGAGTACAAGGAGGAAATTTAAATGAGGAAACATATTTAAAACCCTTTGCAAAACTTAAAGGACTATATAAATCCTACCTATTATTACAGGCTTGAGTAGGAATGCTGCTCTATTGTCATACTGTATTGATTCTCATCTCAGACACATACTAGCTGTATGACCCTGAGCAAGTCACTCAACCCTGTTTGCCTCAGTCCCTCAGCTGTAAAATGAGCTGGAGAAGGAAATGAAAAACTGCTCCAGTATCTTTGCCAAGAAAACCCCAAATGGCATCATAGATAGATAAAAATGAAAAAGAACTAAAATAATTCTCATATTGGACTATTGGTAGCTTGGGGGTTACTCTGATAAGCTAGCTTTAACTGACTCCAGCTTGCTCCACATTCCAGCACATGCACTCTCTCCCTCCCTCTCTCTCTCTCTCTCTCTCTCTCTCTCTCTCTCTCTCTCTCTCTCTCTCTCTCTCTCTCTCTCTCT
>NW_020940360.1:17952953-17959864 GCF_900497805.2 Vombatus ursinus | reverse complement strand
TCTCTCTCTCTCTCTCTCTCTCTCTCTCTCTCTCTCTCTCTCTCTCTTTCTGTCTCTCTCTCTCTGTAAAAAGGTTACCAACCCTTTGTATAGATGACTTTTTAAAAATGATAATGCTATGAAAATCAGCCAAATAAGTGCACAAATCTCTAATATATGATCTTATGAGAAAGATCATCTTCTGAATTGTATCTCTTTATCAGACCATCAGTTTCCACAAAAACCTGACACACACCCTCTAATTTGGTTTTAAAGTCCTACATACCTTGGCAACTTCTTTTTTCAGTCTTCTTACACTTTATCCCTCGCCATATAGTACTCTTCTCTCCACTCACATAGTCACTACCCTTGGGCAGATTCTCATCACCTGAAACCTGGTCTTCCTGTCACAAGTGTCTCCCTATCCTTGTCCACATGTCACTCAACTATGAAAGTGATCTTCCTAAAGAACAAATCTGACCATATCACCACCAAGAAACTACATCTCCAGACTCTGGTGGTGATTTTCACTGGCTGATCCCTCATGCATGGAATGCTCTCCACCCTCATCTTTGTGTCTTGGCTTCTCTGGCTTCCTTCAAGTCTCAACTAAATGCTTTCTTCTATGGGAAGACTTTCTCAATCTTTCTTAATTCTAGTCCCTTCCTTCTGTTGATTCAATTTATCCTGTATCTTTGTTGTTGCTTGATCATTTCAGTCATGTCTGACTCTTTATGACCCCATTGGGTGTTTTCTTGGCAAAGATACTAGAGTGGTTTGCTATTTCCTTCTTCAGCTCATTTGACAGATGAGGAATTGAGGCAAACAGGGTTAAGTGACTTGCCCAGTGTCACACAGCTAGTAAGTGTCTGAGGCCAGATTTGAACTCAGAAAGAAGAGTGTTCCTGACTTTAGGCCTTGTACTCTATCCACTGAACCATTTATCTGTCCTTATCTTTTGTCTAGCTTATAAATATGTGTAGTTGTTCTCATGTTGTCTCACCCATTAGATTGTGAGCTCCCAGAGAATAGGAGCTGACTTTTACCTTTCTTTGAATCCTCAGCACTTAATACAATACCTGTGGTAAAGTAGGTGCTTAATGAATGTTTAATGATTTACTGACTCCCTCAAATCTTTCCCTACTCCAATCCATCCTCTATTCAACTGTCATACTGATTTTCCTACAGCATAGTTCAGACCATATCATCCTTCCTCCCATTCCCCATTTAATAAACTCCAATGACTCCCTATTATCTCTAGAATAAAATATAAAATTTATTCAGTTTTCAAAATTCTTCCCGATCTGCCCCCATCTTACAGTCCTCTTAGACTTTACTCACTTTCCCTCCATTTACTCTTCTATTCAATATCTCTGGTCTTCTTGCTGTTCCTCTCACAAATCACTTCATCTCATGACTCCATGCATTTGTAGTGGCTGTCCCCCTTGCATGGAATCCCTTCTTCAACATCTCTACCTCCTGGCTTCCCTGACTTCATTCAAGTCTTAAAGTTCCATTTTCTATAAGAAGTTTTTCCCAGTCCTCCTTATTGCCTTCCCACTTTATCTTTATTCTCTCTCTCTCTCTCTCTCTCTCTCTCTCTCTCTCTCTCTCTCTCTCCCTCTCTCTCTCTCACACACACACACACACACACACACACACACATACATCTATCTTTTATCTTTTTATCCATATCTTGTTGGTAAACAGTTTTTGCATGTTTTCTACATTATTAGACCGTGAAGCTCTTGAGAGTAGGCACTATTCTTTTGCCTTTTTCTGTATTCCTAGTGCTTAGTACAATATTTAGCAGAAAGTAAATACCTAAGAAACTGTTGTTGACTTGACTTTGCCTAGCAGCATATTCTTTTCTTTGAACCTCAATTAGTGAAGTTTATATACGCAACAATGCAATGGATCTAATTTTCTAAGAAGAATTCAGACTGTAACAATACAGGGAACTAAATAGTGCCAATGTCTATTACTAATATGGCCATTGTTGGGAAACAGGTAAGCAGATTTGAATCATCTGATTGATTTGGTTCTAGTGTGTCAATATATTCTCACCCATAGGATATTGAATGACTGACCACTTCTGGATCATTCTGAAACAATTAGGTAATAAATCAACCAATCAAAGATTAACAAAAATTTATTAATAACCCATTACATGTCAAACACTGTGTTAGGTTTACAGAAACAAGAGCAAAATATTTCTTGCCCAAAAGGAGCTTTTATTTTGAAGTAAACAGACCTTGTATTTGGGGGACTCTATCAAGAAAAATGTGTGCCCCAATACTAGCCTATTGAAAAGTATCTCAACATCAATATTCATCATTTTAGCCAATAAAAAAATTATCATGTAGTACTTCAGGGAGATTTTCAATTTTTTGAGTAATTCTATATGTATAGAACCTGAGAGTAAAGTTATAAACACATGTTCCTAGTGCAAAATGCACTCATTTTAGATATTAACTTTAAATTTTAATTTGACTCACTTGAAGTTCAAGTCCATTTCATCTTCAAAGAAATAAAAACAAGTTAGGCTAAGTCAGCACCAGCAAACTGAAGTGAATTTAAGTTATCCATGTTAGGGTACAAGGGATGCTTCTCCTAAATTTGATAGGGTATGGAGAACTAAGCAAGAACCCCTTTATTCTTTTTTTCTTTCTCACTCCCCCCAACAAGAATAAGGATTATTTTAAAATACCATGAATGTATTGGGCGTGGATCATAGTCTCATATGATTAGCACCCTGGATGACGCAGTCTCCATCATCAGAGGATATATCCATGTGGATGAGATTACAGCTTCATTGGAAGACTGGAGAGCTGGGTTAAATGTGGAGGCAGTCTCATTCCGTGGAAATGTCATTAGCTCAAAGATCCTGTATTCAAATTGTATCTTTAATGCATATTACCTTTGTGCACACCCTTGCGTAAGTCTTTTATCCTCCTTGGACCTACTTTCCTCATCTATAAAAAAGGTTCTTATAGTACATGACCTCTGAGGTCCCTTCCCTAACTAGATCTCTGACTCTGTAAGAATCTCAGACCAAAATATTTCCCCCCCTCCCAGTACCAAATAGCCATACTCCATAAGCTCCATACTACCAAGCTCTGTGCCAATCTTGACAAGATAACTGCATTTTAATGCTAATATTTTTAATCAGATATAATCAATCGATTGTATTTGGGTCAATTCAATTCCAATCATGACTTGTCAGTTACAAAGTGACTACCTAATGAGCCCCTAACCCTAAGACATTCACCTGAAGAGAAGGGTGTTTAAACAGATAGGTGGTCTCTTATATCCCTCACCCTCATTCCTTTTTAGCTCACTCTGGTGTGTTGTGTTCAAATGGAGCTACTTGACTATGCCTTTAATCCAAATCACTCTGGCTCTTCCTGATTAGCCAATAATAGGTCCCAGCCCAAGCCTCACTTGTTCATTTTTTGGGTCTTAATGGCTCAGAATAATAGCAATTATAAAAAGCAATTATTTCTATTCTGGCCAGAAACTCTGAGGGTCTTTCCCCTCCCAAACTGATTCTTTTGGGAAGGCAAACTAGGCAATGCCTCAATTTTTACCTAATCTTTAATTGTTGGATAGGTGTTGCCTCAGAGAAACTGAGACCTGGGAAAGACCTTAGCTTAAAAAGGCCAACGTCTCCCACTGTATCCCGGGCCATTGCCAGTCATTATGACTTTGTATTGTTATTGTATGCCAATGATTCTGGAGGAGAGAGTGAGGTTGAAGCCTTTGCACAGCTCTGTCTCACTTAAATCTAATTCACTTGCAAGTCAAGACATTGCCTTCCTGATGTCATTGGTACTCTTCCAGAAAGAAGGAAAAAAAAACAATTTGAATTTAAGTTCCTTGAGGGTAGGCAGAGTCTTTTTGCTTATTATACACATGAGTTTAGCAAACTATCTGGGACATAGGAAATATTTAATAAATACTTGTTGCCTTGCTGTAGTTAATTTCAACATGTCAAAAGAATATTCCGCTCAATTCTGGAAAGAGTCCACCTTAAGCAAGCTCCTTTCATTGAGTCATTCTAATTGACTGTGTGGCTTTAAGCAATCTTTTAATTGCTTGAAACCTCATTTCCCCATCTAACAAAAGAGGATAATGACAATACCTAATCCAGGGTTGCTTACCAGTTCAAATGGCTCCCATCTCTACCCTCTACTTCCAACTTTTGTTTAAGTTAGTAAACTCAATTAGGCCATACTAAGTCAACCTTAGCTGAACAGCTGAAAATACAACTAGAATATGGACAAGTACTTCTCCTGGCTGATTATACCTCTCCTTTCTGAACAAGTGAATTTGGAGAGATTATGAAACCTTAATCTTTCTTCATGTGAAAACATTGGTTTAGCAAATAATATCAGGCTCCCCTGGCAAACATAACCTACATTCAGAATCTGGCTAAAACCAGATATAAACTTCATTTTTCTTTGGGTGTATGTTTCTTGATGAGCCTTCTTTCAGAATCCCTTTAGTGTGTTGGGGAAATAAGGAACCAGATTTTCAACAAAGGTATTATCCTGGGAGGATAGATTTAGAATTGAAAAGGTTAGACCATATGAATACTTTGAAAAATCATTATAGGAGGGGCAAAGCCAAGATGGCAGAGTAAAAACAGTGACTTGCTTGAGTTCTCCCCCAAACCCCTCCAAATACCTGTAAAAAATGGCTCTAAACAAATTCTAGAGCAGCAGAACCCACAAAAAAGCCAAAGTGAAACAAATTTCCAGCCCAAGACAACCTGGATGATTGATTGGAAAAATCTGTTGTGCTAGGCTGGAAGAGTAGTGGAGTTTAGCGTGTGCTGTACAGGCAAAGATCAGGCCTCAGTGAACCTGGAGCGGGCCTCAGAGGACTGAATCACAGGCAACTGTGGAGGTTTCCAGATTTCTCAACCGACAAACATTGAAGACTACTTAAAAGGTCAATAGGAAAATTCTGACCACGATGAGAGAGGAGCTTGGTCAGATCTCAGTCCTGGCAAAGCCCTGAAACAGCAGCTACTTCCAGAGCTCTCTGCCCACAGATGGAGGGGTGATCAAGTGGCTGATCAGAGGGGATTTGCAAGGATCTCTTTGCTGTCACTGAACTAGGATTCTCTTGCTTTACCTGCACTTGGATGTGGGTCTCAGTTCTGTGTGGTGGTCCTGGGACGAGGAGGAGTGCTGGTGTGATGGAGCTTGTAGTGGCAGTGGAGAGGGAATCCTCCTCACAGTTCCAACGCAGAAAAGAGTGCCTGTGTTCACTCATAGACCAGAGCATGGGCCAGGAAAGGAGTAAACACCTCACCCTTGAAAGCAGTAAACACCTCACACCTTGGAAGAACTGCAAATTTACAGGTCCCTAGAAGTATCCTTGAAAACAACTGCACAAAACCCCAAAGCTTGGGTCAGTACATTCTCCACACTTAAAGCAGACCCCTACCTTAACAAAGAGTTTAAAAGTCAAATAATTGTCTGGAATCATGAGCAAACAGTACAAAAAAAAAGTCAGACCATAGAATCTTACTTTGGTGACAAAGAAGATCAAAACATACAGCCAGAAGAAGGCAACAAAGTCAAAGCTTCTATATCCAAAGCTTCCAAGAAAAATATGAATTGGTCCCAGGCCATGGAAGAGCTCAAAAAGGATTTTGAGAAGCAAGTAAGAGAAGTAGAGGGAAAAAAAACTGGAAAAAGAAATGAGAGTGATGCAAGAAAAGGATGAAAAACAAGTCAACAGATTGCTTAAGGAGACCCTAAAAAATACTGAAGAAAGTAACACCTTAAAAAACAGACTAGACCAAATGGCAAAAAGAGGTCCAAAAAGCCAATGAGGAGAAGAATGCCTTAAAAAGCAGAATTGGCCAAATGGAAAAGGAAGTCCAAAAGCTCATTGAAGAAAATACTTCCTTAAAAATTAGAATGGAGGGGCAGCTAGATGGCGCGGTGGATAGAGTACCAGCCCTGAAGTCAGGAGGACCTGAGTTCAAATCCGGCCTCAGACCAAACACTTGACATCTACTAGCTGTGTGACCCTGGGCAAGTCACTTAACCCCAATTGCCTAAAAGAAAAAATTAGAATGGAACAAATGGAAGCTAGTGACTTTACAAGAAATCAAACATTGTAAAACTAAACCAAAAGAAAGAAAAAATTGAAAACAATGTGAAAGATCTCATTGGAAAAACAGCTGACCTGGAAAATAGATCCAGGAGAGAGAATTTAAAAATTATTGGACTACCTGAAAGCCATGATCTAAAAGAGAGCCTAGACATCATCTTTCAAGAAATTATCAAGGAAAACTGCCCTGATATTCTAGAACCAGAGGGCAAAATAGAAATGGAAAGAATCCACCAATCTCCTCCTGAAAGAGATCCCCAAAGGAAAACTCCTAGGAATATTGTAGCCACATTTCAGAGTTTCCAGGTCAAGGAGAAAATGTTACAAGCAGCCAGAAAGAAACAATTCAAATAGTGTGAAAACACAATCAGGATAACACAGGATTTAGCAGCATCTACATTAAGGGACCAAGGGCTTGGAATATAATATTCTGGAGGTCAAAGGAGTTAGGATTACAACCAAGAATCACCTACCCAGCAAAACTGAGTATAATTTTTCAGGGGAAAAAATGGACATTTAGTGAAATAGAGGACTTTCAAACATTCTTGATGAAAAGATCAGATCTGAATAGAAAATTTGACTTTCAAATACAAGACTCAAGAGAAGCATGAAAAGGTAAACAGGAAAGAGAAATCTTAAGGGACTTATTAAAGCTGAACTGTTCACATTCCTACATGGAAAGATGATATTTGTAACTCATGAGACCTTTGTCAGTATTAGGGTAATTGGAGGGGAAAATATATGGATAGATAAATAGATAGATAGATAGATAGATAGATAGATAGATAGATAGATAGATA
>NW_020940360.1:17924605-17952943 GCF_900497805.2 Vombatus ursinus | reverse complement strand
ATAGATAGATAGATAGATAGATAGATAGATAGATAGATAGATAGATAGATAGATAGAGGACCCAGGGTGAGTTGAAGATGAAGGGGTGATATCTAAAAAATAAAATTAAATAGTGAGAGAGGATTATACTGGGAGAAGGAGAAAGGGAGAGGTAGAATGGGATAAATTATCTCAAATAAAACAGACAAGAAAAAGCTTTTACAGTGGAGGGGAAGTGGAGGGGAAGTATAAGTATAGGCTTACTAGAAGAGTAAAGACATAGGCTTATACCTAAAATAAAGGTAATACTTAACTAAACTGTAATACACTCTAGTTAACATTAAAATACACAACCAAAGTGGCTTTAATTTTGCTGAACACACGACAGCTAAGACTGAAACTGGGATTAGATACCCCACTATGCTTAGCTACAAACCCAAATAATTCAATAACAAAATTATTCGCCAGAGAACTACTAGCCAATGCTTAAAACTCCAAGGACTTGGCAGTGCCCTAAACCCATCTAGAGGAGCCTGTTCTAAAATCGATAAACCCCGACACGCCTCACCCCTTCTTGCCAATACAGTCTATATACTGCCATCATCAGCTCACCCCAACAGGGAATAGAAGTGAGCAAGATTATTAATCGTAAAAACATTAGGTCAAGGTGTAGCATATGAGGGGGGAAGCAATGGGCTACATTTTCTAACTTAGAAAATTAGCAAACTATCTTATGAAATTCTAATATATATGAAGGAGGATTTAGTAGTAAATTAAGAATAGAGCACTTAATTGAAATAGGCAATAGGGCGCGCACACACCGCATTGAATTATGGCTATGGCCAGTTCTAGAATTGTCAGTAGGAAAAGAATGATAAATGTGGTGGTTGATACAGTCATGCTGATAGAGGATAGGGCTAGTGTCGCTGAACCAATTAGGTGAATGAACCGGTGGCCTGCAGTGATGTTAGCTGCTAATCGTACCACTAAGGCTAAGGGTTGGATGAAGAGGCTGATCGTTTCAATAATAATTAGTATAGGAATGAGGAGAGTGGGTGTTCCTTGTGGTAAAAAGTGTGCTAAAGATACTTTTGGCCTATGGTGGAATCATATAATTAGTACCCATTCATAATGGAATAGTCATACCGATATTATTGAGAGTTGTGTAGTTGGGATAAAGGAGTATGGAAGAAGGCCTAGTAGATTAGTTGATGCAATAAAAAGGATAAGTGACATTAGTATGAGAGCTCAGGTCACGCCTCCTGTGTTGTGCATAGATATCATTTGTTTTGTAATTAGTCAGATTAGTCAGATTTGTAGTGTTTGGATAGGATTTGGCAGTCAGCATTTTGGAGTTGAAAGAATGATACCTGGGAAAATTATAATGATTGGTAATGTTGTAATACCTATGATTGTAGGGGTGATGAAGGGGGCAAATAGATTTTCATTCATTTTTTATCTCAGGGTAATTGAGTTTCTGTTGGTAATTCTTTATCGTCTTGTGGAGAGGAAGTGGAGGAAGGTGAGAGGGAATGAGTGAATCTTACTCTCATTGGATTTGGCTTAAGGAGGGAATACCATACACACTCAATTGGGTATGGAAATCTATCTTACCCTACAGGAAAATAGGAGGGAAGGGGATAAGAGAGTGGGGGGTTTGATAGAGGGAGGGAAGATTGGGGCAGGGTTAGGGTTATCAGAAGCAAACACTTCTGAGGAGGGACAAGGTCAAAAGAGAGAATATAATAAATGAGGGGTGGGAAAAGATGAAGGGAAATATAGTTAGTTTTTCACAACACGACTACTATGGAAGTGTTTTGCATGACTACATATGTGTAGCTATATCAAGTTGCTTGCCTTCTCAATGAGGGTGAATCAGGAGGGAGGAAGGGAGAGAATTTGAAACCCAAAGTTTTAAAACCAAATGTTAAAAATTGCTTTTACATGCAACTGGGAAATAAGATATACAGGCAATAGGGCATAGAAGTCTATCCTGCCTTGCAGGAAAATAGAAGGGGAAGGTGATTGAAGGGAGGGCAGACTAGGGAAGGGGTATTCAGAATGCATGCCATCTTGGGGTGGGGGAAGAGGCAAGATGGGGAGAAAATTTGGAACTCAAAATTTTGTGGAAGTGAATGTAGCAAACTAAAAATAAATAAATTAATAAAAAAATTTTAAAAGAAAAATTATTATAGGCATGAATAATTATTTAAGCCTGCACTTATTTAAAAGGAAAATTTTCCATCGTTGTAAGCTTTTCATCAAAAGCAGGATATTGTATCATGCTTGTCAGATATATTATGGTGAAGATCTCTTTCAGATATGGATTGGATTATGTAAGTTTATTATGTAAGATTATGTAAGTAAAGTTGCCAAAGTCCTTTCCATCTCTCAAACTCTATGATACATAGATCATAAAATCAAAGATGACAATTCAACATATATCTTTTAAATACTTATTGTGTATAAGTATAAGGTACTCTTTGGGTTTTTTGGCCTGTTTTTTGGAGACAGTTGGGGTTAAATGACTTGCGCAAGGTCACACAGCTTGTAATTGTCTGAGCCTGCATTTGAACTCAGATCCTCCTGATTGCATGACTGAAGCTCTATATACTATACCACCTAGATGCCTCTATGTTGTTGTTTTTAATAGATTTATAATTTCATTAGTATAAGGAGTTCCTTCCAATGAGGGAGCAAAAATGACTTCGCCAATGCAGATCAGCAGCCTAGGGGACGCTAAAATTTTAAGCAACTTGCCCAGAATTATGTAGGCAGCTTGGGACCAAGATAGGACTTGAACTCAGGTCTTTCTGCCTCAGAAGCCTGATCTCTCTTCACTATTTCATGCTGCCTCATGTCCTGGAAATACATAAAGGATGACACAGTCTCTCAGGCACTCAAGTGATTCATCACAAAAACCTGTCTGTAGGAAATATAAAATGTAAGGGCCATGTGTGCACAAGACAAACATTTTCAGCTGTACAGTATTATTTATCCTCAAATATTTCTTCCCCGTACCACTTGTCTGCATGACACACCAAGAAATGGAATCTAGAGGAAAACAGGTTGCATGCTTAACCTTTTCTTATTGCCTGAATGGTTCACTAATGTATCCAGAATCCACACTTACACTTGTCTTACCGCAGCTGTCACCTGCAGCTCCAGTCCTTCCAATCTTCTCTTTATTTATAGAGCAACACTTGGGGTAAAAGGAAAGAACTCACTGGCCTTGGAATTAAAAGATCTGGGTTCAGGTTCTGACTGCCACTCATTAAGTGTGATCTTGGGAAGATGTTTCTCTTCTACGACCGTACCTCAGTCTTTTCATCTGTAACATTTATATAATAATACTTGCTTTGCTGAAGAAGTTTCTTGTGGGAATCAGATGAGATGATGGATATCCTAAGTGATTTGTAAACTGTCGAGTGCTGTATCAACCTAGGTTTGGAGATTTTAAGGACAAGCTTAAAAGTTCTTTATTTGGGCACTTTATTCACTGTTTTCACATAGGACATTAACATTTGACTGCTTTCAATCAGATGGAACTGGTTACTGAAAGAGGTCCATTGTGCTTCATAGGTATAAGAAAATGGATATGTTTAAAAGCAGATGAGAATCAGCCAAAAAAAAAAATCCTCACTTTCCATGAATCAAAATAACCAAATTATTTCATTGTTAGGTACTATCTATATAAGCTGAATCCTCTCTGTGTGAAAACATCCCTGAGCCTCAGTTTACTCATCTGTGAAATGAACTGGTGAGACTAGATGGCCTCTGTGATCCTTTCTAGGTATAGATCTGTGATCTTATAATGTCAGAAGAAACAAGTGGAAAGCAATTAGGGAAAAGTGCACTGAACTTAGAATTGCAGATGCCAAGTTCAAATTCCAGCCCTGTCACTATGCATATGACCTTGGACAAGTAATTTCACCTCTCTGGAGCACAGTGTCTCCTGTTGTAAAAGGAGGATATTAAACTAGATCAGTAGTGTTTAACTCAAATAGGGATCTAAAAATCCCTGCAGGTCACATATTGATTTAGAAAACATGGTAGCATTATCTGTGTTCTATTGTACTTATTCATTTTATTAAAGATTTCCTTTTTAATTAAAATTTTATTTTGACACCTCTAGATTAGATGACCTCTAAGTTTTGTTCCAGCTTTATATATATGATCCATTTTTTTCTTCATATATTTCATGAAATCCATTATCAACATATTCCCATACTGTATTTTGACATGTTCCACCAAAGTCATCCTCCAAAGTTTCATCATGGCATGGAAAGCTATAGCAGTGTAATGCCAGTTTTGGTAGGTCCTATCACATCAAAATGGCTTCAGTATAGATTTGTTAGTAAATCCTATGCTAATTAACTGAGTAACAGCCTCACTAAGTTGAGAGAGGGCTATCATCCAGGCCACCACATTTCTCAGCAATGGCAACTCTCACTCAAATCTCACAGAGGGATTGTACTAGCCATCTATGAAAGAAGTACCTGAAAAAATAAAACCATAAAGCCCTGAATTACTAGAATATATTTAAAATACAAAAATTACACATGACAGATCATATAGGTGCCCCTTCTACTCAGTGTTCATATATTTCACTGAATAGCCAAGCAAAATTGAAAGCCACCTTTACGTTACTTGATTTTCCGTATCCTAGGTAAACTGTAGTTTCTGTGCTAGACATACACTAATGTGGAATTTTGAATGTAAAATAATGGCATTTGAGCTATCAAAATCTTAGCTTTTCTTTAGATTATGCTAATTTCTCATTAACCTCCCTTACTCAGTTCATCTAAGTAATGACTGCAATTACATCTCACTGGACTATTTTTAGTGGATTAAGGTTGTAATGGATGTTGGTGATTTTTCTCTCTTTACCACAAATCCTTATTTTGCTCTTACCTTCAGAATCATCAGGTTGCTAGTTTTTGAACCTCATGTACATTCATAAAAATTTCAAGAATGATTTGCATAGGTAATTTTAGATGCTTAATTAAACATTCAGTATGTAAATGTTCTGCTTTCAGGCAAATTACTTAACCTCTATGTGCCATCTTTAAAATTAGAATATAATAATTGCCACCCATTATCCCATAGGCACATTGTGAGGGACTGCTTATCTTTTTTAGCTTTTTGAATTCCTCCAGGTCACTTGAGTCCATTTTAATGGAATAGAAGAAAACTCTAAAGCTGTAAAGCTTACTGACTGGAAGGAATAATTCAGATCCAAAGCACATAACTCTTTTATTTCTTCTCAAAAGTAGGAATAACCTCAAGGTTTATCCATCAATCTGTTTGCTGTTAGCCAACACCAAACAATAAGAAAACAATAATCCATGTGCCATAGTAGATAATGTGATGGACCTGGAGTCAAGAAGACCTGGGTTCAAATCCTACCTCAGATAGTTAATAACTGTGTGGTTCTGGACAAATCCTTTAACCTTCAGGTGACTGAGGTTCCCATCCATAAAATAGGGACAATAATAGCACCTAACTTAGGGTTATTGTGAGGATGAAATGCAATAATGTATACAAAGGACATTGCAAAGCAGGAAGCATTATATAAATATTAATTATTGCTATTCTTTTTTTATTATTATAGTAATCTCTGGGGAAAGGTATAAAAAAGTAGATATGGTATCATTCTTGAGGTACTTAGGGAAATATTAGAAAGGATTCAAGACAAACCCATTTTCAAAAATTGAAATAACATATACAAGTATGCACGTAGATGTACTCGAAAACAGATTTGAATCAATGCATATTGGAAGATGCTGAAGATGTTTGCATGATGTTAAAAATCACAGAGAGATATGGATTGGCCACTATTGGCTTGAAGTTAGGAGTTGGCAAGTTACATGCCTTTAGCTGGTCAGTTTATCCCTTTCTCTCTTTCTTGGTCAACAAATGTTGTAATCTTAATAGATGACCTTGTCACTAGTATCCTATACAGACAAATCTTGAAACTTTCAATGGTAATGTCCTTTCTCATATGGATTTTAATGTCACTAGGCTTATTGTTAGCGTGCTCGCAGGACTCCAACTGCTATGTACGTTAACAGCCATTTCAGTAAATAGGTTACAAGCGCCACTTCCATTTTTCAAAGGGCTGTCTAAAAAGGTTAAATGACTTAGCACAGGTCACACAGTGAGCCACTAATACAGCTGGGACTAAAACCTATCTGACACTGCTGGACTTGGTTCATCTAAGCCACATGTCCTCCATCTTCTGAGTTAAAATGTGCAGCTACTTTGATCTGCTCAGTTCTGAGTGCCATTTGTAATGAGATAATGAGTTCACAATTGTGGCAAAGGCCAGATTCATTTTCTCCCTCACTGGAGACCTGCAAGAAAGCAGTTGAAACAAAAGTCGTTAGAGAATGCTAATATAAAAATTTCATAACAATTTCACTTAGTGGTGGTCTCCCCCTCCCCTTTCCCTTTCAATCTAATCTACAGATAAGGGAATTCAGGATAGAGAGTAGGTAATAGAGTTAAGATTATGTACAGTACAGTATGCAAATGTCACCCCTACAGAGGGCATGGAATAATTCTTCAAGCCCTTTGGTATTACAAGATATATTTAAACCCACCAATTTGAAATTCTAAAATAAAAAGGGATAATACATTATACTATTCCTAGACAATGTCTTTTTATGCCATCCATATAGGTTAAATAGAAGATGCTTTAAATTTATTGAGAAACCAACAAATGATTCATTAGAACAAACAACTCCTTTTCATAGCACCTAACATTGAATCCCCATCAGGGAGTTATCTTTATGATTCCAGAAAGAATGAAGTTCATCAAATCTCAAAAAGAAAAAGAAGTTAAGACTACTCAGAAAAGAAATAATGCAGGGAGTATATTATGTCCCCACCCTTATTAATTTGTTCTCATGTAGATATTAGGTCATAGTAGAGGAATTCAAATGTATGCCTGCATAGAAATGTCTTACAGTATACAAATTAGCATTGGATTTGAGATTAATTATAGAAAACAATATGACAAGCATTTAAAAGATTAAAAATACCATATTATCATATTAGTTTTCAATAAAATAGCCAAATTTCACAATATTAGCCACAAACAAAATATTATAAACCCTTATGCTATTTTCTTCTTGTTTTTAACCTGAGTTTCATCCAATAGGTATCAGCTGACAAAAGATAGAGAATAACTGTGTGTGAGTGAACTGAATATGCAGGAAAATTGGTAGGTGTAATTTCCCAAGAAAGGGGCTTGTATTCCCTACTAGGAAGACATCACTGAAAATAGTGAGAACTTGCAAAAAGAGTTGATAACCATTCATAATGGAAATGAATTATAAAATACTTTAAAAACTAATTTTATTTCACTTTCAACAAGAGTAAAAATAATCTAAAAAAGAAACCATTTGCTTTAAAGGGAAGAATGGATTTTTTAGCCTCTCTGCACTAGAATAATGACCTTGTAGATATTGATAAGTAGAAGAAAAAACTTATGAAATGTAATAAAATACAGTTTTTAAAAATCCAATTTTATATTTTTGATAATTAAAAAATATGCCAGTTTTCTGGGAAATGTGTCTCTATTTTATGCTATTAGTAGTAGTAGTAGTAGTAGTAGTATCCCTCATTGTGGCATAGAGGTGACCCTGGGTTTTTGAAGGCTATGCTGACAGATTTGCAATCCATTTCAGTCCTACCAAGATGGAATCACTCCTTCAGTGGGCCTCATAAAAAATTGTATGTCTGTGGGCTGACCAGCCAAGCTAAGTTCTAAGAAGTTCATCACTAGAAGGCTGAGAAATTGGCCTTTTTTCAGGCATAATAGCTCCCTAAGATTATCTGCTAAGACATAGAGGGATTTAGACCTGGCTCTGTCAGAGGAAGATCCATGAAAAGGCAATCACAGATCCTTGAAGTATGTTGTCATGAGACTAGGCATTTAAGAGACTATTACAATAGTAGAGTCAAGAGGCATTGAGAACTTGAACTAGGTGGATTAGTGGAGTTATATACCTGATGTCCTGGACACTGGAAAAAGGAAGACACGTTATAAGTGTCTGAGCAAACCTACTTCAAATACCTGGAGCATCCTGAAGGAAATTTACTATATAAATGATTAATTGAAATAGCAGTGTCACATCCATGCCGGTATTCTCATACAAATAATCTCTTTGGGGTATCATGTTGCAAGAATCATATACAAAGAAATTCCTGTACCAATTTTCCACACTTTTTTTTTCTAATTCCTTGTCAGTTTTTCCTATTCAACTCCAGTGAATTCAGAGAGGCTTATGGCCTAGTGAAAAGAGAAATTGTCTCAGAGTTGGAAAAACTTGGATGCAAATCCTATCTCTTCTATATACTGACTATTTAACCATGAATAAGTCACTTAACATCTCAGTATACCCTCAAAACTCCCTAAGTTGCAGACAATGCTGATTTGCATTGGCAGAGGGGAGGAGCTCTCAATAGAAACAAAAGCACATATCTGCTCTTTTGGGGAGGAAAGGAATATTCTATACTCAACCTGTATGTTTGCTTATAATTAGTTGGTAGCTTTTAGCCTCTATGGGAACACAGGATAGAGGACCTAGGAAGGTAGACCTTACTGTTTATATTTGGAAAATAATTCCCAGGTCAGGGTGTGTGGTCAAAAACAGGTGTTATCTATTCATCTTCATTTCCTTTTTTCTATTATTGGTTGCTATCTATTTGAGGGTTTTGGTGTAGGAGAGTTCCCCTGCTCCCTTAACCTTAAAAAAAAAAGGTTTCCCCTTTCTGTAGATAAGTAAACCTTTGTTTTGTAAGATTACAGGGTTAATAACCTTTTTTGGAGAAAAAAAAAAATCTCCTGAGCAGGAAACTTACCCAGAATGTGTGTGAAAAGCCAAGAAAGGTTAGTGACCGTCAATAAGAAGCACTCTCGGATGATGGGCAGATAATTGGAGAACAAGAGGACATGTACTTATCAGAGCCCCAACAGCCTAGAGGAAGGAGAGGTCCTTTGCCAACACTAGATCTAACACTTGACTGAGTGTGTGGTTAGACACACTACAATGATCACAGAATTGGATGCAGTCAGCATTTAATACCCTGGCAGCTGTGGAAACAGTAAGATGATCCACCTCACTACGGTGGGATTGAGTGACATTCACAAACTATCTGTTGGCTTCACTGAGAGCCCAGAGAATATAAAACAATACCAGCTCAACAGAACTTCTTATAATTCTCCAGAAGTTTGAAATTTTTCTCTTTTAAAGGGGGCATTACCTGAAGGTCATTCATTCCATCTGCCCCTGAAGCTTCAGGGACTCCCTCCTCATCTTTAAAGCCTCTATATATGTAATACAATTGCATCAACAAATGTGACTTCCATATCTGTTATGTCATATGACGGCTAGAAAAAGATGACTATTTATTATATCCTAAAATTGATGTGATGTGTTTTACTATTTTAAAAAAAGGTGATGCTGAAGATCAATTTATTAAAACTAAGGATTTTTCCCCAGTTAGCAACAAATAAAAATTAAGAAAAATTCCTTATAGATAATTTTCTCTTGTATCTTAAAAAAAACCCACATTCAAATAAGGCATTTTATGAATTTGAGACTGCTTTACGCATGATAGGATTGTACTTCTTAGTTGCATTTTTTTCTAGACATGCATGATACCGCTATATCATTTTTTCCACCAAAGAAATGCTGTTGCTCATAGCAACATTTTCATATTTTCTATTCTGCTATATTTTTTTCATTTATATACTTTGTTTAATAAGATTGAAAACTACTTTCCCTCCTAAGAATCTATGAGATCTGAGAACATTCCAGCCATGGAAACATCCCAAACTCTTTTTGGATAGCAGAATAAGCTGCCTGCATGGTGGGGAGGTGGGGGAAACTCTTTGATCAAATGGAAGTCATAAAGAAAGGGACGCCAGCAGGGATTTTTTCTAGTGGAGGGTCAAAACAAAAGGAGCAGGTGAGGAGTGTGGGAGTCACTGAGTAGCTTATCCAACTAACAGATAAAGCAGAATAGAGTTGTGTGAATGTTGATAGAGAGTCTTTATTTTAAGCAGGATTTAAAAAAAAAAAACACAACTTGCCAATTCAAGTAAAATCTGTTTTTTTAATCTTAAAGTTAAATTTTTTAAAAGTTAACTTTTTAAAAAGTTAATTTTGCCTTCAGTGTTTCTAATTGCATCAAAAGTATGAGAGAAATAGCTTTGTAAAATAAACAAATAGAAAAGTTAATTTTATGCTCCCCTTGGGGCTCTTGGAAATGTAATAGCAATAAAAATTAGCATTTATAGGGTGTCTTTAGGTTTGCACAGCACATTACATATATTTTCACATTTGATCCTCATGACCACCTGGTGAGGTGGGTGTCATTATTATCTCCATTACACAGATGAAGAAACTGAGGCTGAAGTAGATGAAGTGATTTGCCCATGATTACTCAGTAATAGATGTCTGAGGTAGGATTTGAATTCACCTGTACGTGACTACAAGTCCAGTTTCTATCCACTGTGACATCTAGCTACAGTAGACCAATGTGAGAAAAGGTCTGCACTGCACTGTTGGGATAGCAGCAAGTTATTTCAAGACTTGTAAGGGGAAGAAAAGTAGTAACAAAGCCCATTGATACAAAAACCTGGTAATTCCCAGAGACATTTATCAACTGTTTTTCAGACTCTGAAATTACTATACTTTTCAGGTCTTTCAAGAGGACCTGTGTTTCTTGAGGTCCAACTATCTTTGTATCATAAGCTCCTGGCATAGTGCCTTAAACATCAAAGGCACTCCAGAAATATTATAGCGGTTCTGTACTGAACACAATTCAATTCAATTTAAAGTAATTTAAAGACCTCTTTCAGGGGAGGGTTTTGAAACAGGTTATAGCTTATATAAAAGGCTAGTCATTTGTTTCGTCAACATAAACAAAAAGAAATAGCTTCCTTCGTGCCAGTGTTAACTAATTATTATTGTAGTGTTCAACACCATGAGAGATGTACAAATGGAATTGACATTAACCTATGTAATTCTGTACAACTTCTCGAGGAAAAGAATCCCAGCTATTTATGGGCTACATACAATAAAGTACCTGTGACAATGCACTTTTTTATGAGGTTATTATGAGGTTCAGTTCCAAGAGTTGAACACTGCAGGATTTAGGTGATGTTTGAAAATTTTAATTCATGTTCATGGCAGGTTATTTACTGCAAAGTGTTCAGGGCCACCTTAAAAGGATCCATGAAGATTGCCTGTTGTCAGATTCTCCTTCTCCTCCTCTGCTGCATAGCCACCATAAGGAAATTCGAGAAGGAAGTCTTGTTGTTCTTACTGGTGACTCCCTTCCCAAGACCATCATTTTAGGAAGTAACCAAACATTCTTCACCTTATACCTGATCTGTCTCTGGCCTCTTCCTTCTTAAATGACATGACTTTCATTTCTTTTTAAATTTTTCTATTATCTAGCACATTACTTCGTACATAGTAGGTTCAAAATACATATTTATTGATTCAAATTGAGTTGAAAAGATTATCTTAGGTTCTTAAATCTCAATTTTTTTTTGTTTAAGTGTATTTTATTTGGGTACTAATTTTCAGACTCTCACTACATAGTGAACTGATATCCTGTTACTTGAAGTTATATGTTGAAATATGCTGTTGCTTGACTCATTTCCAATTTTCAATATCTGTAAAAAATGGAAGTGGTTCAAATAGCTGTAAATTAAAGCACAGTTTAAAACCACTGAATCATCTCAAACTCATCAGAGTTCCAGTTTATAAGTGCATACTGCCTGTGCAAGGACAATTCATCACTTCCTAAAATCACTAAGAGCCTCACGTCAGGTCACTGAGTTTCTGACAACATGACCTTCTAAATATACTTCAAAAACTGTATAGATTTCTTTTCCTTTTAACATTTTAAAATAAAAAATATTTTCAATTAGAGCCTCATTTCCCTACCCTGAGAAATTCAAGCTGATCATTTAATGAAACTATCATTTGAATTTATATAAAAAGGAGATACAAAGGGCAGTGGCAAGCTAATAAGCCTGTGCTCTCAGTTGATAAAGGAGACAGTAACATTTCTCCATGCCCCTTCAACTTCGGTCATATGTCCCCAGAAAACAGAGCTGTATTCAGTTCACAGTTGTTTCAGTCATGTAAAAAACTAAAACTCTCTTGAAATGCCCAGATGGAGTTCACAGATTATCAAGGCAACCTAAGGAATATACATTTAGAATGAAGTCTTCTAGCATCCCTACTCTACCTTTTGAGCTAATTTCACTGTTGATGTTGTTACAGAAAATCCAAAAGTAATTATAAATACAGGTGTGAACATATAAATGATCAATTGGCATACTACCAAATGCCTGTTGTTCAAAGGGGGCTCAACTGGATGAATAACAGAATCTTTCACTTTTCATCCAGTTGTTTGACTTTGTATAGATACATGATTTAATATTCATGTCACCCCATTGTCTGGCACTTAACAACAAACAATAATATTTGACAAAGAAAGCATTTTTAATGCAGTCACCTTCGGGAATTTTGTATTCTCTATCCCCTTCCTTTCCACTACCTAAATGAGTACTCCGTTACAGGATTTTGAACTATAAAAGTAAAAGATACTCAGAGAGTATGGGGGAGAGGGAAAGGGATGAGCTGGACTGAGTGCTAAAGACTTCTTGTGGGTGGTAGAGTGGGGGTGATGATGGAATTTTGGAGTCAGGATGAATGAATTCTGAACTGATAGCAGAGAGGAAGAATGTTTCTTCAGGGTAATAGGGTAGGCGTCAGTGTCTTCCCACAGCAGGGGAGAATTTAGTAAAATTTTGCAGCTGAAGGAGGAAGAAACTATAGGTCTCTAACTGGGAGCTGGTCCAAAAACTTTTGTGCAGCTGGGGGTGGAGGGGGTAGAGATTAGTCGGCTTCTGATCTCAGTGAGTGGGATGGAAGAAAAGAGATTGGAGGGTCAAAAGGAGGTGGAGCAAGGATGGAGGATTTCCACAGCTGTGGGGAGCTGTAGGTTTCACTCTAACATGAGGGCCCTAGAAGTATCTGGCAGCTGGACAGGGGCCCACAGACATGATTAGAAGATGAAAGGAGTATAATAGATAAAATATACTCACTTTAGTAAAGCATTTGATACAGTGTTTCATGAAACTGTATGGAAAATATCATTCCAGTTGGTACAACTAACTAAACAGATGAGAAACACATGATAGAAACACAAATAAAGGAAAGAACATTGTAGTCATATAGATATAAGTTTGAAGGGTGGGGGAGAGAAAAGGAAAGAGGAGCATAAGGGTGTTTAAGGAAAGCAACAATAATAATTTTATCCTTGAGTTTGCTTAACACTTTCTCCAATGGCCTGAACTGGGACACTGAGGAGGGTGGATGGGGTGGGGGGGGGTGGAGGGGAGGGGAGGATGCTCAGCATTTCCTGCAATTCACAGGTGATTGTAATTTAGGAAGTGATGTGTGAACACTCCTAGGACATAAGGAACTAAGCAATGCATGCTGGAGAATACAAGGTTACAGAGAGCAAGGCTGTTATTTTTCAGTATGTACTTTATATAGAATACCTAGTTCATTTAGGTTTTTCAACACTCAATTATTATATTAAATTATGGAAAAGATAAGATTGAATTAAGAACTGACTAATCTTAATAGAAAGCAGTATGATAGAGTCAAAAAAAGCAGAAGCTCAGGACACAAAACTGGGTTCAAATTTCACCTCTGCTACCTATTACCTGTGTGACTTTTGGCAAGTCACATAATTGCTAGGCCTCAGTTTCCTCATTTATAAAATAAAGGAGCTGGACTAGATAGGCCTCAGAAATCTCTTCCAGCTTTATATTTATCTTCCCATAAATTACAACAAAGATAAACGAATCAGAGATCAGCATTAGGGGGATGGATGGAAATGTAGTTGTGGTGCACTTCTGTCAATCAGATATCACATTGTCCATTTAAAATTTAGCATAGAAGGTACAGGAAAATTAATGCTCTATTTTCCTTCTTGATGTAAAAATAACATGCATCTGTACCCAGATATTTAGACTGTATCTTCATCAACAATTCCATAGTACAAATTGAAATTTTTTAAAAAAATCAAACAGGATTATTAGGGATTAATTTATATTAATAGAAAAATAAACAGAAATCAAAATAGCTAGTTCCTTGAATTTCTGTCATATCTATTTTGCACAGGGTTCTAAGCACTTTGCTTCCAGCTGTTCATTTTCATATTGCTATGAAAGTAGTGATCAGACTGTTAATATAAAAAAATCTATAATTAATAAAGTTGTGTACATACATATTTACACATATATGAACATAAATACATAGATATATCCATGCTTTGAATGTCAAAGCTTCTACAGATGATATTCAAAAGATTTTTTGAATAGTTATGTTTAAACGTGGCTTTTGTGTGTGTTCTAAATGTTCTGCTCTTTGCAATAAGAATTGTCTTTAACAGAAGAGAGGTTTTGTCTAAACAGAGTTTGGAATTGGATTTCCTTTAACAGGAAACCAATGTGTTTAGATACAAGGCAACACCTGACTGGGAGAAGTGGGCTGAGTTGTCCTTAAGAATCTTTCTCCATTTGAGCCATTAAGAAAAGATGAAAGAATTCTGAGGCTTTATTCAGCTCATTGGGGAAGTTAGAAGGGCACACCAAGGCCTTGTCTCCAATTTCTGGAAAGCAGTTGTGAATAGGACTGTCTCTGAAGAGAATCTATAAAGACTGGGAGGCCTATCTTATCCAAACTTTACATCTCTCCCCAAGACCTAGCATAGAACTCTGAGCACAATTGCCACTTAATAAATGTTTGCTGTGTTGAATTGAATTCACTTGAAGAGACAGCTAAACTATAAGTAGTTGATGGATGCTGACCTGCAGTCCTGGAGCAGGTGAATTGCTGTGGAGTGTTTTTACCTTTAAATTAGAAGATTCAGATTGAGCTAAAAGCCTACCATTCTAATCAAACCCAGGGACAAAATAAGGATTAGATTACACCATGAATAACAATAGCTAAAATTAATAAGAAAGATAACAAAATGTACCTGTTGTTACTTTACAGCTTACTCTAAAAATACATCATTTTCAAAATAGTCATATTTTATTATTTATGTGAATAAAGACTTTTGTGTGCTTAAAAAGCATCCTCCATTTATAAATATTTTGTGTAATATACATTGACATGTAATATATTATATATGCCATGTGTGTATACATATACTTGTGTGTGTATTATATATATAATACATATGTGTATATATGTATATATGTGTGTATATATGTGTGTGTATGCATATATATATGTGTGTATGTTTATATACGTTAAATGAAGAAAGGGGACTGGTCAATGATTCCCAGCCATTTTAAGCCTGTATGTTGCAAAATCTGCAAATGCAATCCCCACATGGATTTGAGTGTGCACAGGTGTTGTTTGGGTTCTGCTTTCAAACAAAAAAAAAGGGGGCCTTTTTGATAGCTAAGCCATAACTCTGAGCAAAGGCTCTAAGCAGCAAACAACCTGGCTACATTTAAGTGAAGGAGATATGCTGTAAGCCTCTAGGTAGGGAGGCACCTCAGGTCTGCTCCACTCAGGCTGATATGTGGCCCTCGAATTCAGGCCAGTGTTCTTTGTCTCTTCGTGTATGTTCTTTCCTGCTTTTAGGTGGAGTAATGGAGATGGTAATGGCTCTGTAGAACTTTGAAAGTTTGGAATGGTGAAAATCAGAAGTCTAGGAGCAGGATGCCATGCCTGGCAGGAAAGAGCAAATGACTTGGCTGGCCAGTGCCTTTTGTGTGCACACCTGGTTCTGGTTCAATATTCAATCCAAAAGATTCTCCTTCTTTATATGTTAACCTGCAAACAAAACCTATACATGATCAAGTCCTCATTGGAATTATATCAGCAAAGCACAGGACTGGACATATTGGAAAGTCTTCCTATTACATACACACATATGTTAGAGCATGATATAGTAGATAGAGAGCAGATCTTAAAACCACAAAGACCTTGACTCAAATCTGATTGGTTTCTAACATGTAGTGGCTATGTGACCCTGGGCAAGTCACTTAATACCTCCATGTTTTGGGTAAGTCTCAAAGATTCGAAGCAGCAGAAAAGATGTCAACTTGTGTTGGTAAAGAAAGCTTCCTATACCAACAAAATCGCTGGTCCAGTCCCTATTCATATACATACATATGTCAATATACATCTATCTAATTATATATGTATAAACACAATTTGAAAAAAAAATGTGCTAATCACCTCTTCTTCTAATGATTTCTTCAGCAAAAGTCCATGGTGACGACCCGGGCATAGCCTACCAACAAAATATTCAAATATGTTATGCAAGGTATTGAAAAGGAAATGAATAGCTTCTTAAGTATTTAGCTTACAAAACTCCAACATATTAAGTGACAATAAACCTCACAGGTGTTCACCCAAATTAGACACAAACATCTCTCCTTAAAGTGTGAACTTTTTCCAGGTGTACTTACAGAAACTTAGAGGAAGCTAGACCTCAGTGGTGCAGAAGCACAAAAGCAAGTACATGCCTGAAGGAAACTATTTCCTTACAACTAAGCAAGTTGGAAGGAAACCACAACCCAGATACCCATTATCCAAGCACTGAAACCTTTAGGCTAATCTCCGAATCATATCCTTTTCCTTGCACCTCAGGCACTTTTGGAATTTTGGTACTAACCTATTTATAATTTGGACCACCCCTGGTCCTTTAGCTCTTTTAGTTACAGGACCTAGCCAATATTTCTACCTCTTTCTTGACTTGGATCTTCCAGGTGAGGAAATTTTCTTTTGCTTCTACTGTGGCCTCTTCATTCCACAACATGTAGTATTTTCATTTTCGACCCATGGCAGATCCTGAGGACAAATCAGGTGCCACAGCACACCTGTACACAGTGTGTGAAATCAATAGTGTAAGATTGACAGTATGTAAATCTCAAATGAGGCAAAAATACATATATCTAAGTCCTAATCTGTAAATATAATGAATTCTCTGAAGTGGTTGTGGACATTTGAATTTGCACTATTTGAAGTTATAATTATGTAAAATATGCAATTGATCCCAATACGAAGGAAATATTCTGTGTAAATTCAAATAATGTGAGGATTCTTTGGAGGATTCATTATTCATACCAATCCAAACAGGACATAGCTGTATACCAAAAAGAGCTTTGCAGAATAGCACAGAATGGCTATGAAAAGGAAATATATAGCTTATTGATGCATAGCTTATTGATGATTTCAGTATTCAAACACTACACTAATAACTATCGATGATAAGTGTTATCTATCTGCCTTATCAATGTGCCTGAAAACTACAACAACAACAACAACAACAACAAAATAAGGAATGCACTTTTCCACAAAGAAACCATGTGTGCTCTGGGCTTACAAAGATTATTCTTCATATCAGTGTTATTAACATTCACATCATCTTTTAGACTAGAACTTTTCCATGTTAGGGAATAGCTCCATTATTTAACATTAATTTGTGCACAGTAATTCATTTCTGATTCTACACAGGTTGATTCTGCAGTGGTAGTATTATGGAAAACCAGTGTTTTGCTTTGCTTTGTTTTGTTTTTGTTTTTGTTTTTTGACATGCAGGTTGATCAAAGAATGTTCAAAATAGTAAAGGATACATTTCTGAATACCGATGGTCTCATTGAAAGTCTTCTCTGTTGTTCCTGTCATCTGATATATTGGAAAACTGAGACATAAATACTCCATTTAAGTAGTGCATGCTAGAGGCAATCAATTGATTCCCAGTCTAGTACTTAATCCATTACAACACCTTTCTGTAGTTTGTTCTGATCCTCACACCTAGAAGACTTCCATGTTATTTTTTCAGTCTCACACTTTCTTTCACGAACAACAGGTACTTTTTCCATGTTCTTTTACGGACGACCAGCTTAGTTAAGCTTCCTTGAATAAGGAGGAATAGATACACATTGGGAGTATTATTCCCAATCCTGGGCACCACAGTTTTGGAAGAACACAGATGAAGAGTATCCATAGATGTGGGCAGCTAGGTGGTGCAGGGGATAGAACACCCAGGCCTGGAGGCAGAAAGACCTGAGTTCAAATGTGGCCACAGACACCTACTAGCTGTGTGACCCTGGACAAGTCACTTAACCCTGCTTGCCTCAGTTTCCTCTTTTGTAAAATGAGTCAGAGAAGGAAATGACCAAACCATTCCTATATCTTTGTCATGAAAACCCCAAATGGGGTCATAAAGAGTCAGTCACAACTGATATGAATGAACAACAGAATACAAAGATAAGTAACTCAGATGATGAAAAACCTTTAATCTTTGTCAGATGAGGACCATTTGAAAGGAGTAAGGATGTTGAGGCTGTAGGAGGAAAGATGATAACTGCCTTTAAGTACAAGAAAAGCTTTCACGTGGAAGAGAGATTAAATGTATTATTTTTGGACACTGAGGGCAGACCTACAAGCAACAATGAGAGGAGCAAAAAGTATAATTTTAATAATCTCAGGAAGATTATTTCTTAAAAATTGGAGTTATTTGAATAAGGAATGGATAGCTCAGGATGTAGTGTATTCCTCATCATAAGACTTTTCAGGAAAAAAGGTTTTATATAACCACTTTTCAGGTACATTGTAACGAGTCAATCAGTCAAGAAGCATTTATTAAGAACTTACTATATGAAAGACACTGTGCTAAGTACTAGGAATACAAATAAAAGCAAAAGTAGCTCTTGCTCTCAAGGGGCTTACATTCTAATTGGAAATTCTTTGTTGGGGACTGGGGGAGAAAAAGAGGAGGTAGAGAAGGGTATTTTTTGGACTACATGGACTCGAAACTCCCTTCCAACTCTGAAATGATATATATGTAGTAGCCTAAGTGGAATGGTCTCAGTTGCTCCAAGAAACTACCTCCAAAACCTCCTATTTGAATTATTATCAATTTATTTCTTTGTATAAATTTCCCTCCCTCTAGTATCCTCTTTATATATGTATGTACATATGTATGCATATGTGTTCATATATATACACACATATGTGTATGTATGTACATACACATTTACATACATATACACACACTTCCCCCTTAAGGGAAGGGGTGGGTTGTGCAGACAATAACGTCAAGTTATTATCATTTTAGTATAACATTTTGACATATCTCTTTCCCATGATTGATCATAAATGCTTTGGAATTAAAGGGACACTTAAAGAAAAGAAAGGGTAACAGAAAGCGTACCTGGTGGCTGAAGAAATTTCACAATTTTGCTTTAGGCTAGCTCTACTTGTAGTAATAACAGTTCACACATACACACACTCAAATTTGATATAAAGATTTAAATATATATGCATATACATGTAAAATAAGTTTGCAAAGTACATTGCAAATGTTAGTTCATTTAATCCATAGCCAACAACCTTATGAAGGAGTGTAATTATTTTCCCCTTGTATGGGTGAGGAAACTGAGGCTTAGTGGGATTGGGACTTCCCAGAAATAACATAGCTTAGTCAGTGTCAGAAGCAAGATTTCAACCTAGGTCTTATTTACTCCTATCCCATTACTCTATCCATTGCATGAAAAAGTACCCCCATGTCACATGATTCCATTTAGTTAGTGTTAGGCTGATTATCAAATAATGAGCATTTAATTTACTTCAGTGACTTTGTAGACAAAAATGCTTTTTTTTTTTCTTCCAAATCTATTATCAACACTGCAATTTTGTCAAATAAAGCTTGTAATACAAATCATCTTTTTCATATACTAAACTGAAATAAATTAAATTTAACCTTCAAAACCAATGCTGTCCTCATTACAAGCAACATTTATTATGCACTAATATATTCAGTGCCATAGATTTTAGAAAAGAACAAAGAAAAATAGAGATCTAAATGGCATACGACATTGAGAACCACATGCTTTAATATTTCACTATTCAGTAGTTCAAGAAACACATACCTTGAATTATCAAATCAGTGTGTTCCTATCTTCTTTAATTATCAGTTAATGGCAAATTTTTGTAAAAGGTTTTATTCTTTTAAAAGAAAGCTAGATGCAAGCTTATGCATGCTTATGGAAGTTGTATTAACCCAGGCAAAATGAAATGCATAATTGAGATAATTAACTGGATAAATCACAAAAAATTTCCTATGTAATAAGTAGATTGGGTAGGTGAGTTATCCAAATAATTGGGCCACCTACTTTGATTTAATTTCCAAATGAATGTTCAGTATCACTTTATTTTGGAAGTTGAACTTAACTAGGGAAAAATTTTAATGAAAAATTTGGTATAGATCAATTTGAAATATGATAAAAAATGTAACTTATTTGTAATCTCTAAATATCTTGCAATAAAAGTCATACTACATGGAATCACATCTTGTATAATAAAATAAATTTAATTATCCCATAATTTGAGGGACATATAAAATCAGCTCTGTGGGACTGACTGTGATAAATCATTATACCAAGGCAAATATCCTTACTATCCCATATTAGGATTAGTGACCAGAGCTGTGATTTGTTAGTATAGGAACTCTCTATATCAAAACAAGTCAGTTCTCTCTCTCCCTCCCTCCCTCCTGCCCCCTCCCCCCCCCCAACTTATAGTCATAAAGAGGGGCCTAAGAGCGCTTCGAGGTTAAGTGGCTCACCATATGTCCATGAAGCAACACATGTCTGAGGTAGACCTTGAATCTAAACCTTCTTACTCCGGCTACCTTTCTAGATTTTTTTATCTATTATGCCATGTTGCCCCTCTACTGACTCTGTGTACTAGCCCTCAAAGACTTTCACAATGAAGGAATAATTTTTCCCTCTGTTTTTATAAAATACTCATATTAAATATTTGGATATCACTACATGGTAGAAAGTAGTAAATCATTCTGAGTTAAGAATTACATAGTGAAAGTAAAATAGAAAAAAAAAAGATGTCGAATCAGGAAAACTTGAAGCAATTAATTCAGAACATGACCTATTTAAATCACTTCATATAAATGTAAAAAAAAAATTAAAAATAAATCACCATTTCAATGGAGTTAACTACAGAAGTGAATTTGTCAAAATGTTAGAATGTTTTCATTAAATGTCATTGGACTTTTAAAAATGTGTATATATGTAACAACATATATAACACACCCATACACACATATACGTATACTTGTATATATATGTTTTATAACATATGTATAACATATAATATAAAACATATATTTATGTTTTATAAGTCATTATTCTTCTTTTCCTAAGTATAATCCTATTATGGCATTCTTCCTAGAAATCAGAGTAGCTAAGATAAATACTTGCTTCCCAGCTTCCTCTCCACCCCAATATGGGGGCTTCAGTATGCACAAAGATATCCCTTCAAACACCCTGCCCCACCCCCCCACCTCCTAGTTTATCAATTTCCGTGAAATTCAACTTCATTCCATACTGAATAGGCATTGCCTCTGACAAACTGAGACCTGGGAATGACTTTAGCTTAAAATGGCTGAGGTTGGGGCAGCTAGGTGGCACAGTGGATAGAGCACTGGCCCTGGAGTCAGGAGGACCTGAGTTTAAATTCAACCTCAGACACATAACACTCACTAGCTGTGTGACTCTGGGCAAGTCACTTAACCCCAATTGCCCTCACCAATAAATAAATAAAATGGCCAAGATTTCCCACTGTATCTGGGGCCATCCTCCAGTCAAACTGACCTGTGTCTTTCCACTGACCCCAGTGACTCTGAAGGAGGGAATGAGGCTGATGATTTTGCACAGCTCTACCTTACTTAAATCCAAATCCAATTCACTTGCAAGTCAAGACATGACCCTCATGATGTTATTGGTCCTCTTCCGGGATGAAGGATGAACAGCAACTATCTTAGGTCCCATAGACGGTTCATACTGTTTTTCTTGACCTTACAGGCTACATCCTTGATCTTAAAATCTGAACTTCTTTTCTCTGAATGTTATCTCCTGTTGTACCTTCTCTTTCTCTCTCTCACTGCTCATATAACTACTCTTTGTCCTTCCTTACTGTTACCTCCACATAATCTACTTGCAGTACTAGTTCATTATCCATAGTGCTATTTCCCCTCCCCCACCCCACTTCATAATCAGGACTCTCTAGTGAAATAGTTCACCTATATGCTATACTCAATCCTGTAACCCTTTGTTCACTATCTTATTGATTTGTTGTTGTTCAGTTATTTCAGTTGTGTTCAATTCTTCAAGACCCTATTTGAGGTTTTCTTGTAAAGAGATACTGGAGTTGTTTGCCATTTCCCTCTCCAGTGGATACAGTGGATCCATTTAGTCAGGCAATCAGAGGTTAAGTGACTTGCCCAGGGTCACACAGCAAGGAAATATCTGGGGCTAGATTTGAACTCAGGTGTTCCTAACTCCAGGCCCAGTTCTCTATATCCACTGAGCTACTAGCTGTCTCATCTTATTGATACTCATAACTTAATAAGTCCTTGCCTTCTCCTTTCTTATCCCCAAACTGTTTAATTCCAGGTGGTGGAGGAAGTCACATAATATATAGATTGGTTCAATTATAAATGTATATCATCTTATTTTAATTGGAGCATCATTGCTTCATGGCAATCCTTTTATTTTTAATATTAGCAATAGTAAAGTAATTATGGCACCTATTATTTGACAGACTCTATACTAAGCACTTTACAAATATTATCTCGTTTGATCCTCCAACAACCTTGTGAGGTAGACGCTATTATTTTCCCCATTTTACAGTTAAAGAGACTGAGGCAAGCAGAGGTTAAGTGACTTGATCAAGGTCACAGCTAGTAACTGTCTGAGGCCAGATTGAATTCAGGTCTCCCTGACCAGTACCTGCTGCTCTACTTATCTATTAAGTGAATAAATGAGATAATATTTGTAAAGCCCTTAGCACAATGCCTGCACATAGTGAGCACTATGTAAATGCTTATCCTCTTCTCTTCCTCTTAGCTAGGTGGTATAGCACATAACGTGCTGGGCCTGGAGTCAGAAAGACCTGAGTTCTAATCTGGCTTCAGACACTAGCTGTGTGACCCTGGGCAAGTCACTTAACTTCTGTGTGCCTCAGTTTACTCATCTATAAAATGGTGATGATAAGAGTACCTACTTCGCAGGGTTATTGTGAAGATCAAATGAGATGGTAATTGAAAGGTATTCAGCACACTATGTGACACATGGTAATTCTTACGTAAATGTTAGCTATTGTTATTATAATGGGATTTTTCTTATCTATTTATATTTTTTACTCTGTTTTCCTATTTGTTTCCCTCTATGATTAAACATACACACAGGTTGCTCCTTCCTTAAAAAAAAAAAAAAAACTTTCTTTTGATCCTTATAACCATTCAAACTATTATCCTATATCTTTTCTCTCTAAACTACTAGAAAAAATGCAATTATCCACTTACTAACCTCTTAGTCACTTTTCAAACCCTTTCAATATAGCTTCTATCCCCACCATTTACCTGAAATAATTCTCTCAAAGGCTAATAAACCAAGATTGCCATTGCTAAATCTAGTGCTCTTTTCTCAGTCTTTATCATCCATGACTTTTCTGCAGCTTTTGACACTGTTTACCAACCCCTCCTGTGGTTATCTTTCCCCCCTTTTGCCTTGTGTGATATTGCTCTCTGCTAGTTCTCCTGTCCTACTGAATGACTGCTTTTCCCAGTATCCTTTGCTAAATCATAATTAATCCTTCATCTCCCGATCACAGATGTCCCCCAATACTCTGTTCAAGGATCTCTTTTTCCTCTCACTACACTCTCTCTTTTGATGATCTCAACAACCCTCATGGTTTCAATTATCATTTCTACAGATGACTCCATGGATCCAGCCTTACTTTGTGTTCTGAAATAATAGTCTCACATTACCAATTACCTGCTGGAGATACCCACTTACGTAGTCTATAAACATCTCAAGAACAACATGTCCATAACACAACTCATTGTTTTACCCAAAACCTGGCCTTTCTATAATTTTCTCTATTTCCTTTGAAAGCTTTACCAATTTTTCCTATTTATCAACTTTACAGTCTTGTAGTCATCCTTAACTCTATCCTCTCCATCACTGTTCATATCTAATTGGTTGCCATCTCTTGTCAATTCTACTTTAACCTTACCCAGGAAAATCACAATAACCTCCTAGGTGTTATATTTGCTTCTAGTTTCTGTCTTCTGCAATACAGCTTCTTCATAGGTGACCAAATCTTCTTATATTCCATATGTGATCATCTCACCACCAACCTGCTCAAAAATCTATATGCAAACACTTTACTCTGGCACATTTTTAAAAAAATCTTTCACAATCCATCTGTAACATATCTTTCTAAATGGTTAGCATTGTTCCCTTTTACCTATACATTTTCCAGCAAACTATATTTACTTTATTTTTTCCCAAAGAGCACACTCAGCATTCGAACTATCACCTCTGTACCTTCATAGAGACTTTTCTTCTGTGATTAGAGAACATACTTTTTTTCCCTTCACTTCTTAGAATCCTTAGCTGCAAGGTTCATTTCAGGTGCCACCTCCTACTGGAAGACTTTCTTCATCCTCTTAATTGTTAGTGTTCTCTTCCTTCTTAGATTATCTTGTATTTGCTGTTTGTTTACACATCATATCCCTCCCCCTCCCCCCCAAAAAAAAAGAATGTAAAGTCCTTAAAGGAAGAAACAATTGTCACACATAGTATGTACTTAATAAACATTTATGTAATTTTACATCTAACCATATAAATGAGATCATCTTAGACCCAGCTAACATTACTGTTTTGATATGGTAGCTCTTTGCCAATGACACAAGTGTACTATTGCCTTCCTTTCCTGCTATGCTATTCTACTTGCAAAACACCCTCTCTTCCCCTCTTCCCCTAGCTGGTTAGGTTTTTAAATGGAGCAGAACAGTCACTCTCATGAAGTGGCAGTTTTATTTATGTACAGTATGCTGATTCTGGCACACTGTCTCCTTTACCAAAAAAGAGGATGTATTTTGGAGTTCTTTAGCAAGGAATACAAAAGATAAATCCCACACCCTCCATTTTGTCCCTTTCAGCTCATTCACCAGTTTGGGTTGGCTGAACAAATTTGTTTCATATTCCAAAAAGAGGAATTCCCACTCTCTTCTCTCTTTTAAATTATCTGAATATGTGCCCATTATACATCAAACAGCATGGCTTTTCTTGTATCTTGTTTTAAGGCTTAGAAGCAAAATCAATCAATGAACAATTATTAAATGCTTACTATATGCCAGACATTGTCCTAAGCTCTGGTGACACAAGAAAAGACAAAAGATCATTCCTACCCCCCAAGGGACTTATAATCTAATATCCTATGGTAAGTGAAAATGAGAATTATTTTAAAAATTAGGAATATTCTAAAACTTCCAGAGTCCAAATCATTTTTCTCACATCTGTTTAGGATGGATGAAAGTAGCACAGGAGAACTTAAGCAGATACTGAAACTGGAGAGCGAGGAAAGGGAAAGAAAAAAGTTGTCACTTTCTCTCTTTCCAGATTGATCAACAATGAAGAGTTTGCCTGCTCCAGGAATAATCAGATCATCTCTACTACTCTCAGCTTTTGGTAACCCCTTAGAGCCCTCAACAGCTTGGATAACTCCTCCTTTAGCCATCCCATGATGGCTCATACTTGATGTAGCTTCCTCTTTCTTCCCTCAAGTTTAAAATGTAAGGGACTCTCAGGAGTCTATCCCAGGCTAAGTCCAAATCGTAGGCTCTGGGGGAATATTGAGCAAACCACCCATCCAGCAGACATCTCCATGCCTCCCCCAACCTGTTCTGTGCCCAAGCCTCTGTTGATAGAATGTAATAGGCATGTTACAGTTATCTAACACAAATATATGTGAACAATTTTTTGTATGTATATATATATATATATGCATACTTCTATATCAAGTAAAACATTTATATGCATATATGCATAAACATACTTTCATACTTATATGTATATATCAAGTCAAGTCAACTAAAATTGATTAAGGGTCTACTATGTGCTAGACATTGTGCCAAGTGTTGAGGATACAAAGAAAGACCAAAAAAAGGTCTTGCTCTAAAGAGTTCACAATCTAAGGTGTCAGACAACACAAAAATACGTATGTACAAACTAAATCTATGCAGGATAAAATAAGGTTAGTGTCAGAGAAAAGGCACTAAGATTAAGGACTGGAAAAGACTTCTTGCAAAAGCTGAGATTTTAGCTGAGACCTGAAGGAAACCAAGGAAGCTCGAAGGTAGAGATGAGGAAGAAGAGCATTCCACGCATGGGGAAAATAAAGGGATAATTCCCACATTGGTAAAATGCAGTGTTCTATTCAGGAAGAAGGAAGGATCAAAAAGATCAAAAAGAATGTGGAGGAGAGTAAGGCAAAATAAGACTATGAAGGTAAGAAGCTATGAAGATATGAGTAGTCTAGCAGCTTAAGTCAAGAGGGAAAAGGGAGGGCAGGGAGTGGAGATGGTGCTACCAGTGGTGGCAAATTTTCCAATTATGTAGCCATTCTGGATGGGTTCTGGGACTGCCCTGGTCAACAGAGCACCTGAGTGGATGCGGGAAAGGGGTAGGACACTCTCCAGTGCTGGTAGACCACCCTACCCTCTAGGGAGGTTCTGAGACTGCTTTGGGACCCTAGGAAAGGGAAAAGGGAAAAAAACATGGAGGAATTGGGTGACCTTGGTGATGGTGGGTCTTCCCATTCCCCAGTCATCATATTTATATGTGAGCCATTGTGGTATAATAGATTGGAGCTGTTTTTTGGAGACACTTCTCATCCTCTATCCACCCACTCCCAACCCCATATCCTGTGCCAGCATTCTGTGACTTTTTCATTCACATGGTCAAACCTTTCAGCCTACTCCCTTGTTTTGGGAGTCAACTTTCTTCCTTTCTCTTTCTTCCTTTCTACCTTTCTTATTTCTTCCCTCTCTTCCTTCCTTCTTTCCTTCCTTCCTCCTTCCTTCTTTCTTTATGTCAACACTAATTAAACATATATTGTGAGCTCAGCATTGTGATTTAGATATATTCATAAATGTAAACCTGGAAGGAGCCTCAGAAATCATCTAGTCTCTCTCTCTGATCATGAAAATGAGAAAACTGAGGCTTAGTAAGGTTAAGCTTATTGCTTGAGGTCATATAGGTAGTAAGCAGCAAAACCAGGATTAGAATCTAGTTCTCATGTCTTCCAATCCAACATTTCCCATTATCTCATTATATTAGGAGTTATGAGAAAATTTTTTTTAAAAAATAGAAGACATTATTATAGGAAAAACAAAAGAACAGAAACTCAACTACTGAGATTTGTGGCACATTCACAATTAGAGGCTAAGTGATAGAAGAAAGAGGAGTCAAAGACAAATAAACTCTAAGAAAGAGAAAAGAGGATCAGGAGAATATTGTCACAGAAGACAAAACAGAAGAGAATTTCAAACTCTAGTTTGCCTGTTTAACAATTTCACATGAATAAACCTGTTGACAAATGGCTGGCTCCTGCTTATGGGCCTTAATATATTCATAATTGCCATAGGAATTCAGAGAAAGAGAAAGATCACTAGACACTGTTCTTTCATATAACTGTGGCTTTTGCTAGAAGTTTAGAGACAGCAAATTGGAACATAGAATAGAACTGTGAGAAAATGACCTAAAATGAATTTCCTGCTTGAAGCATACATTTTCTTTGAATGGAGATTGATAGCCTGAAATTTTCCCCAAGATGCAAATGAGACTTATCTAAGCTCATATAGGCCCAATAGGCCAATTAATACTATTCTTCCTCTCTGGGTCCCAGCAGATCAAAAGGTGGTGAAGAATAAAGAAGAAACTGATCTGGAAAGAGAGAGGTGTCATTTACTAGTTGTGTGACCTTGGACAAGTCACATCCTCTTAGGGCCTCAGTTTCTACATTTTTAAACTAGATGATCTCTTTGGAACCTTTAAGCTCTAACACTCAGTCATTCTGGGTGAACCTTCATAGCCGGAATCAAAATGTAATGAGTGGTCTTTGATGAAGCTTACTCTTGGGAGAATTATTAAAAGAATGGATTAATGTAAATAAGGTTAGCTAAGAAAAATCAGACTAGTTTCATTTTTTTTTTTTTGCTGAAGGTCAGGATTGCTGCCCTTTTAAGTTTTTTTTTAAATGCTTCTTAAAACTTTATAATTTTGTTTCTAATGTATAGTTATGTATGCTTTTATTTTTTTCTGTAATTCCTGAAAGAGAAGAAAGAAAGAAAGAAAGAAAGAAAGAAAGAAAGAAAGAAAGAAAGAAAGAAAGAAAGAAAGAAAGAAAGAAAGAAAGA
>NW_020940360.1:17923204-17924595 GCF_900497805.2 Vombatus ursinus | reverse complement strand
AGAATTGAATGAACTGTTAACTGTCCCTTGTGCAGAAATGATGCTCTGGACCCATATTCAGTAGGGCTTTAAGTAAGATGAAGTTCTTCAGTCTTCAGCAGAGTGAGAGAAGCATGTGCTTCATAAGCTACCCACCATAATGAGCAATGCTAATGCTTATGCCTGCCTCTTGTCTCTCCGCATTCTGACACTACCTTCCTCACTTGCAAACTTAGGAATGTGTCCCTTTTATTTTTCTAATCAATTCCAAACTTCATTAGTGGGTTCAACTTTAACTATTCAACATTATGTTGAATTATGTTACATTCCAACACAGACTTAATTCAAACAGTTCAGTCCTTCACACATGGAAGATTCATTAATAACTCTGTGTCTTTGCTCTTCACAAAAACAAATTTTACATTTCTTTAAAATTTAAATCTCTTCTTCTTTAAGCCTTTACCTAACAGTAGTTCTCCATAATCTAGGTGCTCACTATATACTTGCTGAATTGAATTAAATTCACTTTTCTTGTCAATTCCTATAATAGTTTGTTAGTCTCTCAAAAAATAATCTAGCACGTAATTCTAGTTTATAATAACATATATTTAGATCTTAAAGGGCATTATGATGTCATCCAGTCTAATATCTACATTATACAAAAGAATAAACTGAGGTCTTAATAAATTAAGCAAATTATGCAAGGTTATATAGGTATTAAGCAAGATTTTAACTCCTATCCCATAACTCTAAATTTAGCTCTATTTTTATTGCGCTATACTTTTTGTTATTTTGTTTTAAATTTTTTTCTTCTAGAAATGCCTTATTCCTCCCCCTCACCCCCAAAGGTACCACTTATGCTCTCCACATCTTTTTTCTTCTCTCTCAGTACATTTATCTAGTATAATGTCAAGTCCATAATAAATATTTAATAAATTAATATCAAATTAACTAATGTCTTATATATTTTTATTACACTATTGGCCCATCTTCATTCTTTCCATATGCATCTTGATTTGTTTTTCCCAATAACAATGATAGATTTATTATCACCTACTGACATATTCTTTCCCTATTCACTCTTGACAAATAGAATGAAACTTACAAAATGAATGGCCTCTATTATAAGAAATGTCTAGGTCCAGATGTGAATAGTAGATAAAGCAAAGTTAAATGACCCCCAGGAGATCCAAGCCACCTACTCTCATCTAATGCCTCATCGTGGGATATAGATAATGCTGGATTCTTGAAAGTTATGCCAGGGGCACAAGAGATGGCAGATCCTGCCAAGCTGGAAAGACTTCAAATAAGATTTCAGGGACAGACTTTGTCTATTGTCTGAGGAACTAGACTGGCTAATTTCAGGGATACATTTCTCAAATGTTGGTTGCCAGGCATTAGATAATTTTTTT
>NW_020940360.1:17840166-17923194 GCF_900497805.2 Vombatus ursinus | reverse complement strand
ACACACACATATCTAATCTGTTTTTCAATATCTTTAAATATGTTAGAAATCCTCAGGATGACTGTTGTGAGATGGAATAGGAGGACATGGAAACTGTGTTCATGTATTTGTTGGCATTTCAAGTAGATTTGTTCTACTTGGCCTGGAAGGGTAAGACTAGGAGAAATTATATGGAAGTAGCAAAGAGGCAGATTTCAGCTTGATGTAAAGGGGGAAATGCTTCCTAATAATTTGAGCTTTCAAAAGTGTAATGGGCTGATTTGGGAGGAAGAGGATGCTTCTTCACTGTGGATTTTCAAAAGATGATGACCACTAGTTGGAGATATTGTAGAGGGAATTTTACTCACTCATTGGCTGGGACTGATGACCTCTTAGGAACCTCTTTTTTGCTTCATTTTCTTTTTACATTAGCAACATTTGAAAAAAATAGCAAAAGAGAAAATAAAAAGATGATTTAATTTTTACCCTGAGTTCATCAGCTCTTTAAGGGAAGGTGAATAGCTCTTTACAGCATGAGTCCTTTGGAACTGTCACAGATCATTGAAATAATCTTTCACAGATGTCTTTCACAGTTCATTATCTTTATAATACTGCTTTCATTGCAAACATTGTTCTCCTGGTTCTGCTCACTTCACTTTGAATCAGTTCACATAAGTCTTCCCAGCTGTTTCGCAAACTATCCCCTTTATTATTTCTTACAACACAATAACATTCCATCACAATCATATACCATAACTTATTATCCATTTCCCAACTGATGGGCTTTCCTTCAGTTTTCAATTCTTTGCCACCACAAAAAAGAATTTTTTTAAAGATGCTATAAATATTTTTTGTACATTTCAGTCCTTTTCCTTTTCCTTTGATCTATTTAGGGTATAGACCTTGTATGTAGTTCTAAATTGTTTTCCAGAATGGTCAGACCAATTTACAGCTCCACCAACAATAAATTAATATATTTATAATTTTCATTTCCTACGATCTTAGCCAATCTGATATGTGTGAGGTAGTAACTCAGAATTGTTTTAATTTGCATTTGTTTAATTACTAAGTATTTAGTTATTTGTGATTTAGAATATTTTTTCATATGAATATTGACAGCTTTGTTTTCTTCTTCTGAAACCTGCCTATTCATATGCTTTGACCATCAATTTGGGAATGGCTCTTATTTTTATAAATTTGGCTTGGTTCCCTATATAGTTGAGAAATGAGACCTTTATGAGAGAAATTAGTTATAATTTTCCCCAATTTCCTGCTTTTCTTCTCATTTTTACTTCATTGGTTTGATTTATGCAAAAACTTTCTAAAGTAATTAAAATTATCCATTTTACCTCCCAGGAACCTTTCTATCTCTTGTTTGGTAATGAACTTTTCCCCTATCCGCAGATCTAACAGTTATTTTTTTCCATGCTCCCCTAAATTGCTTATAAGATCCTACAGTCAACAAGATCATGATTTTCAAGGATGCAGTTGAGTAGGAAAAATTATACTATTTGGAAAAGAGAAACACATCCATATTGATCAGAAAACATGAAGATTTTATACCTCAATGAAATAACAGCTCATAATTTCTATTTAAAGAGCCAAAACCTAGAGTCAAAAGAGTTGGTTTCTTTGAGTAAGAGAGAGCCCAATAATAAAGATAATCTCATGGGATAATTGTCCATATGACTTTACATGGCTTGTAATGAACATCAGCAAGGAAATTATCATAAAGATATTTGGATTTTATATGCCAACACATGTTGAAGATGAAGAAGCAGATAAACTCTGCAAAGAATTTGATAGGCTCCTCCAAGACAATTAACATCTACATTAATATTTGTTGGCTTCAATATAAAATGGCCAAAGGAGAAAACAGTGAAAAAAGCATATGGGGGAAAGTATGAATTAGGCTTAATAAATGAAAGTAACCAAAGGTTTGTAAATGACTCTGAAGCCTCATAGTCTTATCTTATGAATGGTTCTTCAACAAGATAATCAAAAAGCACTGGACCTGACAAGGATTGAATAACATCACAACAAATGAAATCAAGGATATGCTAACTAATAGGAAGTGAATGATTATCATGAAACTCCTTTTAAAAATACTCTGTCCACCATCAGATCATTCACTAAAGCAAATATCAATAATAAAACAAATGAGGAGAAAAGATAAATATTACAAAAAAAAAGTTACATTCAATTATGACAGTAGCAACCCAACCTATTTGAGTAAGCCTTGATTGTGAAAAATGGGAAATGGATAAAAGTTAAAAGTATTGGCTCTGGTTATTTCATTTATTAGAAAACTTCAGTTGTTACAAAACAATCCTAACAATGAGAAGGCTAAAAAAAACCAAAACAAACAGAGACTGCTTTAACCAAGAATGCTTTATTGCCTTCTTAAATAGAAATAAAACAAGGGAGCTAGGAGAAATAGTGCTTTAGAATATAAACTATTTCTAAAACATTATGGAGGTAGGTTATGGAAAATTATAAGCACTATCACCAAAAAAAAAAAAAGATGTGGAAGTAGTGGATAAATCAAGCCTGCAGAAAACCTAATGTGCAGATCAAACTAAATCAACGCTTGAAGAAACTGGAAAGAGGACAACAAATGTATGTGAAATGGAACCAATCTTCCAGCATTTCTATAGTAATCTGTTCACGTTAGTAATAATCATAGGAAAGGCATGTGTACTCTAGCATCTCAGTACCAAATGACTAGCTGAAGAAATGGATGTGGCACTCAAGAAAATGTAGTTAAGAAGAATGGCTAGAATTGATCCATAAGGAAATGCATGTGGAGGCAACACTCTTTTTCAGAGCATTCAGTGGTTTTCAAGTTATTTCCAAAAAAAAAAAAAAGGAGAGGGGACCAAAAAGGATGGAAGAGATCATAAATGACATTATTACTCCAAAAAGATGTCAATAACTACAAAAATATACTTACTTTCCTACTTTTATAAAACCTTTATGAGAACAATGTCTGTATAGATCAAGGATATCCTAGGTGAAACTTTAAAAAGGTAACTGATAGGCACATTCAGACAGCATAGATCATCTTCAGTTACAAAACTGATAATTGTGTGTAATACACAGTCCTTTCTGTGCTTCCTGTTTGCTTTTTTTAATGCATTAGACTGCATTGAGCAAAGCATAACAGTAAGGATTCTCTTCCAACAAGATGTCTTTTCTCTTGTGTCTTTGTTAAGATCTTCACAGATGCAACAACAGATCTGGCTCAAAACAACTAAAGCAAAAAAAATAGTTGTATGCTTGAGAAAGATGTTTGCATACAATCCACACAAGAATAATAAAGTGGATAGTTTAAACGTTTTCCAAATTATAACATTGAATTGGTGGTGCATATTTCAAAATTTTTTTGTAAGTACACTTTTTCCAGACAGGAAGAAAATAGGCAACTATCTGAACCTGGGATTTAACAGATATGAGGAGGCTGGATCCCATCTGGGAAATTGTTCTTCACTTTCAATGTTTCAAGAATCTACCTGCCACTAAAGCACATTTGTTTATGTTTCTCTTAATGATATTATATGACAATGAATCAGGAAGCACTATGAGTACAGAGGAAATAAAAAAGGTTAGAGTTAGGGTTAGGGTTAGGGTTACATATAAGACAGAGAAGAAGTCCATAGTAGGTGCAAGTCAGATTCAGGAGATTGCCAACAATGACTTGCACACAAGTGGAGATGCATGCTGGGAAAAGAAAATGGTCCAGTCATACATTGAGCTAGATATGACAGGGTGTCTACTGCAATCTTGGCTAAAAAAAAAAATACTAAAAGATGCAGAGGAAGGACTCAAGTATACTGGGACTTCCTCTGGAGTGTTTATGGAAGGACAAAGACAAGAGGTCACATAGGACTATAAGACATGGATAGATTGCAATCTGTACTAATAACGTAAATGCCCCCAATTAATGAGAGCATGGAGCCACTGAAGTATCAGAGTAACCCAGGCACAATAATTACAATTAGCATACACTTTAAAACTCTCATACTTAAAACATTTACATTTCAAATCACAATGCTTTCCAAAATGGGAAAATAGTTGTATGAGTGTATATATTGGTTTATATGCATATATACATAACCTGACTACATTATTTTAAATGCCTCTCAAAAAGAGTCAACTTTCATAGGATTATGTCTGTAAGCAAGCTTAATGATTGTCTGGAGCTCATCCAATTTCTCAACCTTCATTTTACAGTTAAGGAAACTGAGCCACAGAGAGATTAAATGACTTTGCAAAGCCAAGATTTAAACTTAGGTCTTCTGACTCCAGATCCAAGATTTTCTAGCTCACTAGATTACCTCTCATTTTCTGATGACTGCTCATATGTACTCATCCATACCTCCATTGATGGATGAATATGAATTGGTGGCTTCATATGCATCTCTTTTTTCAAAAGTGAAACTAAAAATTTCTAAAAAAGACAAAAAAGAATACACTTAACACGATTGCTTTAATTTAATTCAATTCAGGGGTGCTATCCTATTTCATCTCTTTCTTTGTGGAGTGCTGCTCTCAAGAGTCCTCCTCCTATGCCTCTTTTTGTCATAGATGTGATCCTGTGTTTTCAAAGGTGTTACTGGAGCACATGCTCTAGAAACACTTTGAACATGAGGTAAATGATGGATTATAGGTCTATCATATGAGGACCAATTTAGGTAGTTTGGTGAGGCTTATTAACATAACTTTAGCCACCATGAAGCATTTTGTGGGGAAGACTGTAACAACTAACAAAGAAACAATTAGCCAAAGCAAGGAGGATTTCAATCTGCTTCAGGGGACAAGTATTCACAATGATGAAATCAGGTCATTTTTGAAGTATTGAAATATGATTTCTTTACATAAAAGAAACAGATCTGAGTTTCTGAAGTAGAAAGAGAAGTTCTGCCTCTTTGAGGCTGGGAATATTCCCCCCACACATATTAATAACATCTCTACAATCACTTATAAAATATATCCCTAAAGGTTATTTCATTTAAACCTCATAAAAATTCTGTGAGATAGGTAGGGCAAATAATGTAATCCCCATTTTTAAGATAAGAAAAAATAGGTTCAGGGAGAGTGATCCTTGCCCAAAAATCACAAAGCTAATGAATGGAGATGCTGGGGCTCTATTCTAAGGATCTGATGCAAGAATTGTACTCTGGTACATCATTATGATCAGATTCAAAGCCAATATTTCAGAGAACTGAAATAAAAGCTATAACATTTTAAAGCCCATTTTATACACTTAATTTCATTTGAAGATATTACTTTGACATGATTTTTGTTATAAAATAATTAAGATCATAATAATTACCCAAAAAAGTAATTAGATGCATCAATTAATCTTTCTGAGCATCAGTTTCCCCACTTGAAAAATGGGAATGGTAACACTTGCATTACCTATCTCATAGGTTTATTTTGTGAAACAAAGTAATGGACAGAACTTTACTTGTTCATTTTCAAATGAAGCGAGTTCTAGTACATGATCTCACAGGTACTTCTATTCTGAGATTCTGGGATTCTAATTAAATGGAATGCACTTTGTAATTATAAGCATTCACATAAATGTAAATTATGAAGATCAACCCTTGTGATGTTCTTTTAAATGTTTTTATTAAAAGTGCTATCTCCAGGATTGTATTGGCAGCATGGTCTGGTGAATATAGGGCTGAACATGGAGTTTGGAAGAACTAGGTTTACATCCTGCCACTTAAAATTGCCATGTAACACTAGGTAAGTCAATTAACTTTTGTGTGCCTTAAGCAACTCTCTAAGACAGAGGTTCTTAACTATGGTTCCATGGACCCTGAAATATCGAATAGATAGATTTTAGGGAAATTGGGAACTTGAATGGAAAAAATACACTTTTATTTTCACTAACCTCTAAATGAAATTTAGCATTTTCTTAAATTATTTAAAAGATATTTTGAGAATGGGTCCATAGGTTTCAACAGACTGACAAAGGGATCCATGCTCTAGGACTTATTTTCTAAGTCATAGCTGAGCTTCAGTATTTATTGGTAGAAGAAATTATTCTACTCTGATAAAATTACAAATCATTTCCCCATCCACATTATTATATAAAGAGATTTTAAAAATACCATTCATTTCAAAGTTAATAGCAAAGAGGATGGAAATTCATAGACAATTAATGAACATGCGAACTATTTTAAAATAACTATTCAAATGTTTCCAAATCCCTGTGATTGATCTTCTTTGAGTATATTATGAATATTGTTCCTATATCATTCATAGTTATATTTCTCTTTGTGAAAATATACCATAACAATTGTTTCATCTCTATTTCTAGGCTTCTTAAAAGGGATTCTTATTCTTATATTTGATTTGCATTGCCATTTTTGAAAACATTCTGTACATTACAAAAATAAGTTTATTTTGATACAGAAAAATTATATTTTATAGAAAAGAAGATACCTTACCATCCAAACCAAAGCAGTATGATAAAATTGTTGACACCTGAAAGCAAATCATTTTTCACTGATCTGCACATCAATATCTCAGGAAGTAAACCCTATATGAATTTTCACTCTCAGAATCCTTTTAAAATTGTTCTTTCATGAAGAAGGAGAAAAGAGTAGTTTCCACTGATGCCACTTAATACAGAGGTCTCACAGTTTCTCTTTGGTTGCCACTTGTCCTGACATTATGTTGCTCTTTGGGCAATCCATTCAACAAACATTGATTTAACAAATATTTTGTTTAGGGTTTACTGTATTACTGCGACTGGCAGACAGTACTTCAATGGCACTGTTTCAAAGTAGCAAGAGAGACAAGTAAAAGGACACTGAGATTCAGTTTTATCAATGAACTCATGGAACCATCAAAGTAGCACCCCATAGAGGGGTAGTAGCCATTATTTCTGTCTTCTTTTGATACCCCTCCTTTTGTCATTCTTTTTGAGTTTTCATACCCTTAACTGTTGCAGACTTGTGGATATAGCAATTGACAAAGAAAGTTCATATATGTTAGAAACTCTGTTCCAAGTCTGAAGTTCTCCTTAAAGAATTAGGGTTTAGCATTCAAGGCCCGGATATATCAGAATTCACTTTTAGAATTCATAAGGACAAGAAGGAATCCAGTTCCCCTCATTCCAGATACAAAACTCTTCCTACTTCACCATACTGCCTCTCATTTTCACATGATTCTTTTTTATTAGTAAAAACTTGGTCCTATAATTTTGATAGCCAAATGCTAAAAGAATAATTGATCTCAATAATATTATTTAACCAGTATAGTGTTTCTGCCTCTGAGGAAAATAGGAAGGCTTTAATTAAAAATTTTGTTATAATTATACAATAATAGCATAGTTCATTTTACAAGTGTACAAATATATATGAAACAGTAAAAATTAACCATAGGATTAGAACATGAACTCTATTCCAAAACAGGGGAGTAGGAAGAAAAATTGAGACAATAGGGCTAAGGAAAGGGATTGAGGATGACATTGATAAGGTAGGTTACTGGTTAGCATTTATCCTTCTCTGTTTAAATCTAAAAAGGAGTCTCAGTTCCCCTCACTGTCCTGTTCTAAAATTGGGGCAGGGGAAGAGGGGTTGATGTGGTGAGTAAAGGTTTGTTACCAGAGAGAATATAGTCATCTGTTTTCCCATACAAATATGCTCATTTGGTGGCTGTAAATTTTTATCCATTTACATGCTTACTAATTTATTTATTTATTCACTTATTTATCTACTTGTTTATCTGTTTCTTATTTTTTTTGTTTTTGCCAGAAAGGGAATTGAAAATGATGCTACCATCATAAATGCATAGAGAAAAAAAAACTATAATAGTTCCACTCACCCTGCCAATAAAAAAAATCCTGACATGGCCAATTGAAATATTTTTAGTTTCTTTCTTTTTTTTTGTTATTGCAACAGAGAGAAAAAGATCAGCATAATTAGAGAAATAATCAATTAAAAAAACAGAAGTTTCAGCAATCCAGTATAAATAGGTAGGAACTGAAAATAAAATGAAACAAACAGCTCTTTTGCTACCCTCAACTCTTAATTACATGTGTCTTAGACAATGCAATTCAGAATGAAGGATCAACATGGAAGCCTGTATATATGTTCACTGGAAGGAGACTAATCAAATTTGACTCCACAGCATTCAAGGTAACAAATGCATATCAAGTAGAGGATAGTCTTTATTTTGCTCCACAGAAAAGGCTGAATACACTAAGTATATGCAAACACCCTTAAACAAATTCAAAAATATGTAAAGTATTCATAATAGCCTATAAACTCACCCTCTAAAAGAAATTGGACTCAGGGTTGTTGATGGGAAAACATTCCAGCATTCTGTTGAATCCCTAGCTCTTTCTCAGGAGTTCTATTCAGTAGATTCCCAGACACACAATTTCATGCAGCAGTTTAAGCTCTACCCAGAAGGCAAACCACACTTTGGAGCAACTGGACAGAAAATCCTCTTCTCTCAGATTTGATTATGTCAATCACTCACAGTAATAGTGAATATATGTTGAGTCTTCTGATCTTCTACTTTAAACCTTTACTACTCTCCTAGTAAACTGCAGAAGCCATATATGTGGCTGTCTTCTTTCTCTTAGAGATGTGGTACTCAGTAATTCCTCTTCTCTTTCTAGAAGGACAAATCTCTAAACTCTTCAACATGGATTTACTTCAGAGAATCCCCAAGGCTGACACTGCTTGAGAAATCTCCCTTCTCAAGTGGAATAGACTCCAAGATCACTGTCTTCTACATTTTTAACTTCCTTTCATTTACATAGTTCATTGGGGGTTCAGAGCTATTGGCCTAGAAACTCCCTTTTTTCCCCATGTGTCTCCATCTAACGTGTTACCAAGGGACTTGTGGTATTCCTTACAATTGCACAAACATTGCTGCCAATTTTATGCTATGAAAAGACAGCTCTCTATGAAAGAAATTCAAGATATCCATATCCATATAAAAATATTCTAAATTACCACTAGAAAAATGTAAATTAAAGTAAATATCAAATCCATCTCATACCTATCAGAGAGACAAAGATGACAACAAAAATGATAAATGATGGAAGGAAAACAGGCATGTTGTTGCACTGATGTGGACCTGCAAGTGGGTACAACCACTTAGTAAAGCAATTTGGGACTGTAAACAAAACATTACAAAACAGTGTGTGCCCACTGACCCAGCTATACCACTGCTAGGTTTATACTCAAAGAAAATAAAAAAAGAGGAAAAGGTCTTTTTATGTGCAAGACATTTACAACAGTTCTTCTTGTGTTGACAAAAATTGTAAACTAAAGGGACATCCCTCACTTGAGGAATGGCCAAATAAGTAAGGAAATAAATGAATAAATAAATGAACAAACAAACAAATGGATAGATAGATAGATAGATAGATAGATAGATAGATAGATAGATAGATGTGATGGAATATTATTGTGCAGTAAGAAATGAGGACATATATTTCAAAGACACGGAAAAACTTATATGAACTGACACAGAATGACATAAGCAGAACCAGAATAATTTATATCATCAATATTATAAAAATGAATAATTTTGAAGACATGTATAAGCTGATGAAGAACTAAATTAACAGACCCAGAAGGACTATTCATACAATTACAACAAAACTGAAAAAAAAAATTTTGAAATCTCTAAGAATTATGATCAATACAAAGGCCATTCATGAATTTAATACACAATTTCTTTTCTTTTCTTTTTGTTTCCAGGGGGTAGGAGAAAGAGAAAATAGATTTTGAGGGGAAATGTTGTTTTTTTTATAGTCGAAAGGTAGGGTAGGAACACAATAGATGTAAAATGTTATAGGCACTTACAGATAGGAGCAATTATATATTATTCATTTTACCCAACTGTTTTACATTGTTAAAGATCTTTCATGGAGGAGTAATCGATAAATTTTGATAATCAAAAAACAAAACACATAAACAACATTTTTTTTAATCTCCTCTAAGAAACTTAAGTTCAAAATTTAAAATGGAAAGAAAGGATACGTTCAGAAATTTGAGGTGCAGGAATGTCCTTCCAAATCCACCTAAACAAGATCATGCAGTTTACATCTTACCAGGTGCTTCTGCTGAAAGGTAGCAATTAGTGACTCCTGTCTGGGATTGAGAACATAGCTGTAGTAAAGAAGGTACACACTCACGTATACAGGCAAACATGCATACAAAAATACACACACACACACACACACACACACACATACCTTCTCTCTCTCTCTCTCTCTCTCTCTCTCTCTCTCACACACACACACACACACACACACACACACACACACACACACCTTCTCACACATACTGAAAGAAAGGTGGCATGGAAAAATGTGAAAAACATCCAAAAGAGCTAAGAGCCTTGCCTTTCCATTTTTATGAGTGATCACAAACAATTGGCTTTTCCTGAAAGAGTTTATTCTGGACAAAAGGGGCTGTCTTCATCATCTTCACAATGGACCAAGTAATTTGTCTGTACCCTAGAGTAAGAAATGTAAGCTCATAAATGTAAGCTCATAAATTGATAGAGAAACCCTGTCTCCCTCCCCTTTTGAATATGTATAATACAAAATAGAAAAGCTGAAATGAAAGTTTCTTGAAATGGATCTTGCCCCACAGATTTGCTTTTTTAGGCACCTAAGAGCTCACAGTGCCGCTAGGTTGTACAGTGGATAGAGTACCAGCTCTAGAGTCAGGAAGACTCCTCTTCATGAGTTCAAATCTGCCCTTAGACATTTGCTAACTGTGTGACCCTGAGAAAGTCACTTAATCCTGTTTGCCTCAGTTACTTATTTGTAAAATGATCAGAGAAGGAAATGGCAAACCATTCTAGTATCTTTGTCAAGAAAATCTCCTACAGGGTCATGACTAAAATGACTGAACAAACAAGTTAGCAATTTAGCTCAAGAGCCTGAAATAAGATTAAAACAATAATTGCGTTGGTCATTTACTTCATGATAGCTTTAGCACTTCTTTTGGAAAAATTGGTCATTTTTTTTCCTTTGCCTTAACACTGAGTTCAATTCTCTCCTTTCTTCTTAGGAAAGCATTACCACTATACCGGATTACCTTCCTCCCCTTCGTGAAAAACTAAAAACTGAATTAACACTCAACCACCTCTTCCCACAAAGAATTATTTAGCCACTTGTCTTGTCCCTTCCTTCTAATGAAAAAATCTCTCCAATGTCTTTTGGGGATATGAATATACACAGATATAGAGTATTTATAGTATATTCATCTAATGATCACAGAATGGCAATCCTATAACAAAAAAAATTAAGACAAGGAAAAATTATGTTATATTCTCAAATTTATTTAGAAAGTTATTACAAAAGTTGGGGAAAGAAATTAATGATTCCCTCTCTCCCAAAATAAGCCATTTTATTTAAATTAGTGAAAATTTGGTTCTATAATTTTGATAGGGAAATGTTAAAAGTGTAGTGGGCCTCAAAAATATTAGGTAAATATTAGTATGCATGTGAAATAAAAATGCAAATTATTAAGCATATTAATAAATTAGGCACATACCACTTTTGATTGAACCTAGCTAACATATTTATTCTATGTATTTAAGTGATATCCATTTATCATGTTGCTGAGAAGAGGTGTCATCAGATAAAAGGATTTAGCCCCTTCAGCAAGCAACAACCTTTCATCAGATTTTTGCGCACATAAATATTATGACTCTTTTATTGGCATCATTCAAGCACAGACTATGCTGCCAGTCAGAGCAAATTTCCCACATCTGTCCACAGGGTCAAGGTGTAAAGAAAGACAAGAATGTTAGAGATGATAGTTCCTATAACCATTTATTTGCTGGTATTTCTCTCAGGGTGGCAAACAGGAAACATATCAGACTTCCCAGGGATTGAAAATAGCTCCTTAGCTGGGTCATGGTGAGCTTAAACGGGAAAAATGAACTCATTTGGGCTACTACTGTGATTTGTACTGGAGTGGTGCAGATGGAATAGCAAGGATTGTGTGGATGGTATGATCACTTGCGCATCACAATTAAATGGTTAATTCATGTGACAATAAAAACTTGAGCATCTGTGCATCATGAATTGAAGAAGTCAACACAATTCATGACCATCTACTGAGATAAAAATTGGAGGGGAAAGTAGAAGGGAATTTTTTTTAAGGCATCATCAATGTAGACTAAGGAGTTTCCTTATATTAAGCAAACATCAAATTTGACAAGAGCTGAGGGCCAGGATATGCAGGCTGTCCAGGGAACATCAAGAATGGCATTTTTATTTGTTGAAGATTATGAATTGTTGAATCACTACAGCAGTTGTGAATGATTTATGGAATGTTATGTTCCTGCCTAGTGCACCAAAGCTATCAACAGTGGTAGCAATTATAGTGATGCTGTGCTATTTTTAACTGCTATTGTTACACAGAAACCACATACTTCGTATGTGAAATATGAACTAAACTGTTGTAGAGCAGGAGATAGTAAAACAACTATCTAATAGAAAATAACATTAAAAATACTTGCATTCGTTTTCAGGGCATGCTTATACATTCAAAGTCGATCAATGCCAAAGGTTATAGATTATACTAAATGGTAAAGCTGAAAGAGCTCTTAAAGATCACTGAGTACAATGATGAAGCATGTTACCCATAACCTAACAGAAATGGAGGGCTCAGGTAGCAGATTGAGATACACATTTTAAGAGAAGTATATTTTATTTTGTTGTTTTTTTTCCCTCCTAAATATGTTGCTTAAGCTAGTTGGCACAGTGGAGAGAGATGTCAGAAAGACATAAGTTCAAATCCATCCTCATACACTTATAAGTTGTATGACCTTGAGTAAGTCAGTTAACCTCTGACTGTCTCAGTTTCCTCATCTGTAAAATAAAGATAATAACAGTATCTATCCTCACAGGGTTGCAGTGAGGATAAATGAGATAGTATTTAAAAGCATTTTTCAAAACTTAATATGCTACATAAGTGCTATGAGCTATTATTATTTCTTTTTTAAATTTACTTTATTTTGAATTTATGGAATAAAACAAGCATTTCTATAACATAGTTTAATAAAAAAAAAAGATGATTGCACATGAAACTGCAAATTTGGTATTTACAACTTGCTATTCCTTTAAATGTATAACACTTATCACATAAATTTCTTTTTTTTTCTACTTTTTTCTTTCCCCCCTCCACCCTTGCCCTAGAGGTGGATACCAGTAGACACAGATAGGTATACATGTAAAATTATTCTATGCATACTTTCATTTATCAGTTCTTTCTCTGGATTCAGATACCATCTTTCTTCATATGTTCTTTATAGTTAATTTAGGTATTTATAGTGGTCAAAATTACTTACTTGCTCAAAGTCATTCTTAAAACAATATTACTGTTACTTCAAGGGAGGATTTCTTTTTCTTTCTTCCTTTCTTTCTTCTTTTTTTTTTAAATAGGAGGTACAATCTAATAGAGGTCAAAAAAAAAGAAAAGTTATAGCATTTTTTTAATTCAAAAAAGAGAACATTAGATGCAGAAGAAATATACAGGCAGAACTGCTTTGAAACTAGCATGTTGAATTTACTATTTTCTTTTTTCATAAATGTAAGTACATACATCATTGAGATTCATAGTCTCATGCAAAATCTTCTTTTAAAGTTTTTCTGTGTATATGGAAATACTAGTATTTGATTATCAAGTACAGAACAATAATTTGGGGGTTTTTTAATGGGATAAGCATTTATTAAGCACCCACTATGTGCCAGGGACTGTGCTAAGCGCTATCTCATTTGCTCTTCACAACAACCCTGTGAAATAGGTACTATTATACTCCCTTTTTACCATTTACATTCTACAGGTGAGGAAAGTGACTTGTCCAGTGTCACACAGCTAGTAAATATCAGAGGCCAGAATTGAACTCAGGTCTTTCTGATTTCAGGCCCAGTGCTATATCCACTGTACCATCTACCTGCCCTATTCATACCCACACTGCACAGGCCTGTGTCTGAAGGCTTTCCATATTGGTAGGCCCTTCCAGAGCACACATTCCACTGACATACTATTTGAGAATCCAAAATTGCCTTCCCATCAATAAGAAATCAGATTAGAAGAAAAATAGTAATAACTCACATTTACATAGAATTTTAATTTTTACATAATACTTTCCTCAGAACAATGTAACATGGGTGGTGCAAATATTCTTATTATTATCATCATCTTGTGGTTTTAAGATGTTTTTAATAGTATTTTTCCCCAATTACATGTCAAGACAATTTTTAGCATTCATTTTTACAAGATTTTGAATTCCAAATTTTTCTCCCTCCTTCCCCTCCATTCTTCCTAAAATGGTAGGCAATTTGATATAGGTTATACATGTGCTATCATGTAAGACATATTTCCATATTAGTCACAGTTGTGAAAGAAGAAACAGATTTAAAAAAAAAACATAAGAAAGAATAAAGTGAATAAAAAAAAGCTCTGACCTGCATTCAGAGTCCATCAGTTCTTTATCTGGATATGGATAGCATTTTACTTTATGAGTCCTTTGTACTTGTCTTGGATCATTGTGTTGCTGAGAAGAGTTGAGTTATTCATAGTTGATCATCACACAATGTTGCTGCTACCATATAAATGTTTTCTGTGTTCGGCTCATTTCACCTTGCATCAGTTCATACAAGTCTTTCCAGGATTTTCTGACTCTGCCTGTTCATCATTTCTTATTGCACAATAGTATTCCATTACATTCATATATTATAGCTTATTCAGTCATTCCCCAATTGATGGACATCCCCTCAGTTTCCAATATTTTGCCACCATGAAAAGGACTGCTATAAATATTTTTGTAGATCCTTTTCCCTTTTTTATGATCTCTTTGGGATACAGACCTAATAATGGTAATGCTAGATCAAAGGGTGTGCACAATTTGGTTGCCCTTTGGGCATAGTTACAAATTGTTTTCCAGAATGGTTGGATCAGTTCACAACTCCACCAACAGTGCATTAGTGTCCCAATTTTCCCATAACCTCTCCAACATTTATCATTTTCCGTTTTTGTTATGTTAGCCAATCTGATTGGTGTGAGGTAGTACCTCAGAGTTGTTTTAATTTGCATTTCTCTAATCAAAAGAGATTTAGAGCCTATATATAGCTTTGATTTCTTTATCTGAAAACTGCCTGTTCACATCCTTTGACCATTTATCAATTGGAGAATGGCTTGTATTCTTTTAAATTTGAATCAGTTATCTATATATTTGAGAAATGAAGCCTTTATCAGAGACACTTGCTATAAAGATTGTTTCCCAGCTTTCTGCTTTTCTTCTAATCTTGGTTGCATTGCTTTTGTTTGAGCAAAAGCTTCTTAATATATTCAAAATTATTTATTTTACATTTCAAAATATTTTCTATCTCGTTTCATCATGAGCCATAAATCATAATTTACTTAACTTCTCCTTTAAGAGCATGAACTGCTTGCTAACTTTTGCTGCTTAATTTTGAATGCTTTTCCACATGGGTTGGACCAATTTAGAGCCCCATTGACACTGTTTTATTGTGGCTATCTTTCCACAGCACCTCCAACATGATTTCCATCTTTTGCCATCTTTGTCAATTTGAAGGATGTGAGGTGAAACCTCATAGTTGTTTTGACTTGTATTTCTTTTACTATTAGTTATTTGAAACAATCTGACATATGTCTGTTGTCAAGTTGTAATTTTTCTTTTAGAAAATATTCAGACTTTAGGTTAAGTTGGAAATATGAAAGATACTAGGGGAACCCTGAACTCCCACAAACACCCTAGCAAAGATCTAGAAAGGCACGATATGGGATAATGATCAATAAGAGCAAAAGAGACACATTAGTAAATTCCTCCATCCAATTCAGAGCTGCATAAAAAGAAGCTTGAATGTGCTCAGAGAAGAAAGCTTCGTGGGAAACAATCAATCAATCAATTTATCTAAAAGTATTTATTAATTGACTGCTCTGGGCCAGGTATAGGAGATACATATACAGTGAATGAAATTTTCCCTATTCACAATAAATTTACATTCCATTAAGGACAATGAGCTTACATTTTTGTTAAGGATTTGGGGGATAAGCCTGTCTCTGGTACCCAGTTAGTTTGGATACCTTGTTGGGACAAAACAAATCACTCATAAGTCATTGAATAATTGGCTGAAGAGATTTTACTTAGTCATAACCTACCAATGACAGGATTATGAAATAAGGACACAGTGGCAATTAGCTTCTACAGTTGAGGTCTCCCTCCTGTCTATATAAAAGCTAGTCTGGTCAGCAGGGCAAAGTGTGATGACTCATGATCTTCAGACATTCATCAAGTTGGAAAGGTCTGAACTCTACAATGGTGGGACTTCCTAATACCTTAGGCCTCTGGGAAGCATATCAGCACAGCCAGAGGCTACTAGGAAACTGTATCTAGAAAGTCAGCTAATCTATATTAGCAGGGAGAAAAGGGATTACGCATGGTAATCCCTGGTAGATAAGGGATGAAAATTTATGTACACACACACACACACACACACACAAAATAGCTAAATGCAAAGTAAATTGGGAGAGAGAACATTAGCATTTGGGAGGATCAAGAAAGGCTTTATGAAGATGTTTCTTCAGTTTTGTCTTAAAGAAGAGAACTCTATGAGGTGGAAGTAAAAAGAGAGTGCATTCTAGACATGCAGAATAGCCATTGCAAAGCCAATCCCTACCGAGACTGCAGATGATCCTCCATGAGTGAGGGAAAGAAAGAAGGCCAGTTTGTCTGGATCAGAGAGTGCTGAAGGGTAATAATGTCCAATGTGCCTGGAAAGATAAATTGAGACCAGGTTGCAAAAGGTTTTAATAGCTAAACAGAGGAGTTTCTATTTTATCTCAAAGGCAATGGAAGACCATTGGAAATGCTTGAGTAAGAGAGGTCAGGTATATGCTTAAGGAAAATTATTTTGGCAATAGTATTTAGAATGGACTGGAGTAGTGAGAGACATGAAGCAGGGAGAGCAATTAAAAGGTTGCTGCAATAATTTGGCAAGAGGTGATGAAGGCCTGAACTAAGGTAGTGGCTGGGTGAATAGAGAGAGGAATTTGATGACAGAAATGTTATGAAGGTAGAAAAGGCAAAATTTGGCAACTGATTGGATGTATAGAATAAGAAAAAGTGAAGAATCTAGTTTAAAGAGGAGGGGGAGAAAGATAAGGAAAAGAATTAACTGTGAAAGAAATGAAGGGAAAGAAATTTACTATTTCTCCTAATTGTGGTGTGCTAGAGGAGTATACAAAAATGGAAAAGAGGGTGAGAAAGCAAGCATTTCATGATCTTCACTCTTCTATAAATTGGGCAAAGGATTCAGCAAAATCTGAGTTTGAATCTGACTTTAGACATTTATTAGTTGTGTGATATTAGCTTAGGCAAGTCACTTCTGTTTGCCTCAACTGAAAAAATGGAAACAATGATAGACCTAACTTCAGGATTGTTGTGAAGATGAAATAGGATAATATCTGTAAAGTGTTTCACACAGTGTCTGGTACATAGTAAGTGCTATATAAATGCTAGTTGTTATTATTATTATTATTTAAAAGAAAGGAGAACATATATATGTGTACACACAGAGCTATATATATATGTGTGTGTGTGTGTGTGTGTGTGCATATATATATATATATACAATAAATTTAACAGGGAAAAATGAGGATATTCAGAGAGCAGAGTGGGTTTAAAGGACAGGGGTTAAATGAGAAATGAGTAGTCACAAGAAAATTAAATTCTAGCTTCAAAGAGTAGAATATAAAGGAAAATTAAAGAAAAAGAAAGAAAATATAAAAAATAGTGACTGAGGTCTAGGGTGTAGAGAAAGAAGAAAGGATGATAAGAGGACCACTCTAATTATAAATTACTAATATTGATCACATTAAAGGGTATGGGCACAAAAAGAAAAATGATATAAAAATATGATGGATAAATAAATACAATTAACAGTCACAATCAGTCAATAAACATTTACTAAATGCCTACCAAGTGCCATGCACTGTGCTAAACACTGGGAATATGAAGAAAGGCTAAACACAGTCCCTGTGCTCAAGGAGCTCATAGTCCAATGAGAGAGACAACATGCCAACCATTATGTCCAAATTATGTACAATTATGTATAAAATTATCTATATAAAATAAATTGAAAATAATCAAGAATAGAAGTGAACTTATTAAATAGACAGGAGAATGTATTAGAAAGCAGAATGTGACTATACACACACACACTTGAAATAGGAAGATTCACACAGAGTTGAAATAGTGTTAGAGTAGGATTTATTATGCATTAAATGAATTCAGAATTAAAAGAGGTGACAATTGCAAGAAAACCAACAGTAAAAATAGACAAAGTTGGAAGAAATAAGGAGAGAGATTAGATGAAATATAAAGGAATGATAGATAAAATAATATTAATTCTATACATATATGTATATCTGCACTAAACAACATAATATCTGAATACTTAAAGAAAACATAAGTGGGTTACAGGGAGAAATAGAAAAAACTAATACAGTTGGAGACCTTAACTGCCCCCATTCAGAACCAGGTAATTCTAACAAAATGATAACCAAGAAATGTTAATCAGCTAGAAAGAATTTCATAAAATTAGAATAATATATCTAATTCATTTCACATATAACTAATAAATAAAATATTAGTAAAGTGACTACAGCAACATGTAGCTTGATTAATATGAGAAATGTTGGGTTTATTCAATATTGGGAAAACTATAACCCTAATAAACCATATTATCAATAAGAACAACACTCATGTACATTGGAAACATTAAAAATCATAGTTATAAATAGATTGTCTTTAATATAATATTGTCATATAAATTAGTCTTGGTAGTTAGATAAGTATGGCACTGAATCAGTAAATTTATTTTATGAATTTTAGTTATTTTAAAATGAGCTTTTTTATTGCTATAAAGAAAGGAGGGTGACTTTCTAGATTTGTTTTATATCTACTGATTTTGTCTTCACTTTTCTGATATTTAGGCCTTTAATTTTTGGTTCTCTTGTCTTACTACTATCACTTTTTCTGAAACTATTTCAAATAAGAACAAGGAAAAGAAGAATCCCAAGTAATTATTGTTAAGAGTTCTGCCACTTCTCTATTACCAATAATTGTAATTTTGATTATAAATATTTATATTTATCATGCAAAAAATGTAAAAAGGCCCTTTCCATGTCAATGGTTTTTAGGGTTCTTTATTATTTAAAAAGTGCTATATTTTGTCAATGGTATTGAATGAGCAAATTAATTTAGGAATTACTGTCCTTTTTACTATACTGTCTTGGACTACTCATGAGCAATTGACATCTTTATTTAGGTCTGTCTTTTTTCAATAAAGAGTGTTTTGCAGTTCATACAATTTTGCGTACATACAGTTCTTTTATGTATATAGGTAAATAGATTCTCAAATATTTTATTCATGTTGTGCTAGTTTTAAATGGAATTTCTCATTCTAACCTTTTCCTTCTTGGTTTTCTTGGTAATAATATAGAAATCTCGATGATGTACATGACTGTTTTATATCCTGCTACTTCATGGAAGTTACAATTGTTTAAAACAAGTTTAGTTGATTCTCTTGTATTCTTTAAGTAAACCACCATATTACCTACAAAAAAGAATATAGTAATTTTATTTTCTTTTTTCCTATGTTTATTCTCACAATTTCTTTTTTCAGTATTAGTGCAATAGTTAGAATTTCTAGCACTATATCAAATACTAGTGATGATATTATACATTCTTGCTTGGTCCTTCATCTTAATGGAAAAAATTCTACTTTATTTCCATTATATGTAATGCCAGCCCTGGGTTTTAGATAGATACAATTTACCATTTTACATGAATATCCATTGTTTCCTAGTATTTAAAATGGACAAAAAGAGGTATTTTATGTTGTCAAAATATTTTCCTGCACTTCTTGATCTGATCATATGATTTTTGCTATTTTTATTAAAATCATCTATTTGGGTTATTGTAGTTTTCCTAATATAGAATCAACCCTGCATTACTGCTATAAATTAAAACTGGTCATCGTATATAGTCTTTTAAATATGTTACTATAGACTCTTTGCTAAAATTTTATATACAAATTTATTGTAAATGTTTATTACTTATATTGGCCTATGTTTTATTATTTGTTTTGCTTCTCCCTGGTTGAGGTATAAAGCAAATATAAATAGATAGATAGGTAGATAGATAGAGATATAGATGTGTGTATGTATATGTATATATGTATACATATAATAGATTCATTAGGATACTTTACTTTTCTATTTTTGCAAACTGCTTATATAATATTGGAATTAATTGTTCTTTGAATATAGAATTTATTAGTAAATCCATCTGGTGCCAGTTTTTTACCCCATTTGGCAAGAAGGAAGAGAAAGAGAAGGAAAAGACAAATAGAATGACCTTCATCATCTCCGATTCTTCCTGGGCACTAACTTTTGGCAATGATACATCCCATTTACCAGCTCTCTCTTTTAATTTTGTTTAATCATGTTGAAATGGACTTTGGCTCAAGATTGTAACTGTTTGGTATATATACAGATCTGCTCACTAGTTATCATTCTTATTTGTCTTTTTTACCTATATTTTCTTAGCATGGTGCTGTTTATGGTAGAGTTTGGCTTTCAAACCAATCATTTTAACTGCTTTCCTTGAATCTTCATAAGCCTCTTGACTTTCCCTCTTTTTCTTTTTCTCACAGTAATCTAATCAGTTGCTATTCCATTTATTATGTAAATCTATGTATTTATTCTATGGAACAAAGTTTGGAAAACCCAAAGAAGTCACCTGAACTGTGCCCAAATTTCAGGATCTACCCCTTAGTTTTCATATGAGTCACCAGGAACCAAGTACACATTACTCATGTAGTTTATTTTGTTGTACTCTGATTAAACCCTGTCTTATGATGAACTCCTCTCTTTCTGTTGAATTTTCTGTGCCATCTTCATATCCAATTAAAGATACTTGTCTTTTCCTAAATTGTATTTCCTTTATATGTAATGTATGCATAGAAAGCTGAACTTAGGTTCTGATATCTTCTGATATTTACTAGCTGTCTAAGCATATTACTTAATTTCTTAGATCCTCAGTTTTCTTATCTGTAAAATGGAGATACTAACAACTTGTCATGTCTGTTCCATACATTCGCCATAAAACTTAAATATTATTCAAAGTGCTTGGCAAATCTTAAAATAGGTAAGGCAAGTTGTTATAGCTTTCATTCTTCCTACAGCATTTAATTAAGGCTTCCTTAATCTTTAATAATCAAGTAGAATCCATACTATTTATGTTAGTTTCCTCTGGTCCCTTAACCTATGTGTGGCATGTCTCCTCATCTATAAATTGAATGGATTGGACTAGATGACTGCTGAGGTCACTTTCAGCACTACAATTATGATCCAATGTGCTAAATTTCAGATATTGTTGATGACTATTGCAAACTTAGCAGTGTTGTTAGGAAAGCATATCATCTACTACATGATAATATGTTCATAGCATATTTTTATTATTTAATGGTGAGGATATGAATTTTTAAATATTCAGATTATTACTAGTGAAATTACTTCTACTTATATTTAGTATCTTTCACCAAAACTTGTTATGTGCCTATTTTCTCCACTATTTAATAAAATAAAAGGAATTGTTGAAGTTTAAAATGAGATTTATAACTTATTTCCTTTAATTTCCATTTGCTAACTAATCTTTATTTCAATTACAGCACACATTTAAACACAATAATTATTGAGGAGTGGTTAATTATTTCCCATTATGGCAGATTTGAGTATAGAGAATTTGTTCCAAGAAAACCAAAATACTCTATGAGAGTCAATATTTTCCAGAGTTTGAAAGCTCATTTCATCTTTCTGAAATGAATCAGTTTAAAAATATACTGGTATAAAAGGAAATGCTAATTTATCAAAATTTGTAGTCTAATTTCCTATCTATATCATATATAATTGTGAGTGAAGGATGAGCTATGAGAAGAAAAACACTAAATGCAAGTAAAAGTATGATCTAATAAAGCACATGATTTTATAGCTTTACTTAAATAATATAGGTTTTAAAAATCACAGGAAAAATGCTATTTGTGAATGGCATTCATGTGATAGAGTCAGTTTAAAACACTGTCAAATGACCTCTCCTGACAACTTGCATTCCTATAACTGCTATTTGTTGGGGTATGGGAAAGTGATGAGCAAAATGAATGTCAATGTATAACACTTTAGATATGCAATTAATGTCTTTCCTTAGTCCAAATTTTATACATGGGATCTGTATTGCTGAATAGTGTATATACTTTGCTAGTAGTTCTGTAATCCAGAGTTTAAAAACAAATGGCAGGTATGGTGTAATGGTGAGACTAGAGGACTTAAGAGTCAGAGGTCCTGAGTTCATATCCCAAGTCTACTACTTACTCTATGTGACTTTGAGAATGTCCCTTCTCCCTCTTAAGGTCTTTGTTTCCTCATCTGTAAATGTAGGGGGCTGAACTAAACTCTAATGTTCCTTCCAGATCTTTATCTATGAATCTGGGTAAATTGAAGTAAAAGGGATGCCCAGGTGTAACTATATAGAATAAATGTTAGCTAAAGAAGCTAACACTGAATTCAGCAAACATTTATTAAGCACCGACCATGAGTAAAGAACTATTAGTACTTGCCAATGGGACTTTGAGAGCTGGATGAAGACACTCAGTACTCAAAAAAAAAAAAAAAGGCCGTCTGCATTTTATAGCTGGGAATGATGCACTAATATCTGAAATTATAAGGCAATTATCACATTTTCAATTACATACCACATTTGGCAATTAACATTTTGTTAATCATCCAGTTCCCGATTTGATGTGACTTTCTAAAGTAAGTAGCTTACCCTCTACCTCTGTAAAATTACTATTTATCACCAGTGAATACATAATCAGGTTCTAAACTTTGTATTTGCCTTTAGAACTGCCTTGCAGTAATTAATTCACCTCAGGTAGAATTCATTCACATTAGTGTGTCTATGTAGGAGCAGAGGTTAGAAGCCCTAGTTTTCAAGGTTTGGCTGTCCCTACAAATGCTTCTGCTGAGCTATTATAGGAAAAATAAATGTATTTCAAAAGATAAGCAAAAATATTTTTTAACTTTTAAAACTTTGTTTATGCCAACATAAATCGTGACTATATTGATCCTTTATTAAAATTATCAGGTAATAATGAGACATTGTTTCCTTTGTTCCAGTGATTGTCATAGGTAAAATTTTGACTGATTTAAAGAAAAGAGTTTTAATAATACATTTTTTATATACAGCAAAGAAAACAAAAAGAAGTTCAGAAAGGGACAAAACAGGTCTATTCTGTTAAATCTTGTTAAATTTTACGTGTTTTTTTTCTCCAGGAAAAAACTATACATAACAGAAGTCCACAGTTTCATGTGCAATATTCCCTTTTGTTCTTTGTATATTGAAATGTCTGTAGATTATTATTAAGTTCAAAATAAAATAAGAATTTAAAAAATAATTCATTACCTAATGGTCAACTTACTGATAATTAATCTCTTATAGTTCCCTAGACTGATCCTTAGACAAAAGTCACAGTGTCAGAGGGACCATAGTCTTATCTAACTTGTAAAACCCGCTAGATAAGCTAACAACAATTTGGGTAAATGAATGATTGTATACCAGTGTATGTGAGCAGAGAGATAACATCCAGCAAAAAAGACAATTTCACAAACATATTAATCAATCAGCAAACCATGTGCAGAGGTAAACATCAGAGAAGATATGAAATTCAACTAAGACATAGACCTCTCTTGGAAAGGTCTTGGAGTCTGGTTGAGGGCTTAGACGCCAGCATAGATAGCAAGAATGCACATAATTATACACATTAGAGAGTGACCTCCCTCAAAATGTAAGTCAATCAAGAAGCATTTATTAAGTACCTACTTAGTGCCAGGCACTGTGCTAAGTGCTGAGGATACAAAGAAAAGTAAAAAACAAAACAAAAAAAAAATTGCTGTTCCTAAAGAGCTTACAGTCTACTATATAAAGGTAGTCTGACAAGGAAGGTCATAAACTACTCAGGGAATTAGAGAAGGCTTCATAGAGGAGAAAACATTTTTACTGGGCTTTAAGGAATGGAATTAAGTACCTAATATAGTCACAAAGAGAGGCAGGGTTGTATACTATATAGTGAACTTGCCTTGGAGTCAAGGAAAACTTGGTTTCAAGTTTTTCTGAGTTAGAAAATCTTACTTCTAACACCTACTTGTGTTAGATAGATAGAAGCACCTATCTGTATGACCAGCCAAGTAACTCAGTGTCCCCAGGCAACTCCAAGACTGTAAGTTTCTAAGGAAGCCTGGCATTCATTGAGAGGAGGAATTTCCTCATGGAGAAGTTTTGATATCAATGGAATCACAGATCCGATCCAAACATGCAAGGAGTTATGCTAAAAACAGAGGAAACATAGATATCTGCAATACAGACAATGCTCTTAAGAAGCTTACAATCTAAGAGTAGGAGAATGGTCATTTAAAAAAAATTGTTCAGTTCCCAACCTAATTTAGTGCTTACACCAGTGAGTACATAAACAAGTTCTCAAGCCCCAGTAGCTTGAATGTTTGAGTTTATCAAACACTAGATTACTGAGGTCATTTACTTCTGTATGCTTTGTACTTAATCTATTCCACTTATTAATCACTCTATTTCTTATCAAAAATAAGATTGTTTTGATGATTACCATTTTGTAGCATACTTTGAGATCTGGTACTGTTAGTCTGCCTTCCTTTACTGTTTTTTTTTTCATTGATTCCCTTGACCCTGATATTCTTGACCTTTTCTTCTTCCAGAAGAATTTTCTTAGTCTTTCTAGCTCTATAAAATAATTATTTAAGAGTTTTATTGGTATGGCATGAAATAAGCTGAGCACTTTAAGGAGTATTGTCAGTTTTTATATTGGCACTGCCTACCCATGAACAATTGATATTTCTTCAATAGTTCAGATCTGTCTAAACAGATTTGTGTGAAAAGTGGTTTGTAATTGTGTTTTTATAGTTCCTTTGGGTGTCTTGGCAGGTAGATTTCCAAGTATTTTATGATGTCTGCAGTTATTTTAAGTGAAATTTCTTTCTCTCTCTTCCTACTGGAATTTGTGGATAATATATAGAAATGTTAATGATTTGTGTGGATTTATTTTATTCCCTACAACTTTGCTAAAGTCGTTAGTTGTTTCAACTATGTTTTTAATTGATTCTCTCAGGTTCTCTAATTATACTATCATATTATCTTAAAGAATAATCATTTTTGTTTCTTCATTATCTATTCTTATTCTTCAATTTCTGTTTCTTGTTTTATTGCTATAGCTGAAATTTCTAGTACAGTTTTGAATAATAGTATAATAGGCATTGTTGCTTCAACATTGATCTAATTGGGAAGGCTTCTAGTTTTATCCTCATTATAGATAATTTTTGGTCTTAATTTTAGATGGAAACTACTTATCATTTCAAGAAAAGTGTCATTTATTCCATGTTTTCTCCCTGACACATCTCTTCAGGATGCATTGCACCAATGGGTCTCCCAGGATCTTATCCACATCCTAGTCTAACTTCATTTTCTGACAACAGAGATCACATTCCTTGAAGCTATTTATTCTAACTGTTCTGGGAGAGAGAATGACCCATTCCTTCTCTATTATATGGGACTTGAACATGTGTCAAGATTGCAAGTGCCCTGACATACATATATTTATGAAGTGAAAAAAGGACACTTGTTCAGACTTATTGAGGTATGGATAGAACTAGTTTGCCTCTGATGTTCCCTTCAGCCATGCCAGTCAATAATACATAGAATATGTGGCTAATGGTGGTTTTTTGAGATTTATTAATGGGGGAAGGGCAACCTTTTATTTTGCTTTGAACTAGGCATTGAAAGTACAGTATATAAATAAGTGATGAGAAATGAGGAGGGGGAATCTGGGGCAGGAAAACATGATGAGTTAAGATCAAAGAGTGAGAATAGGCAAATCTTTTTCAGAGATCTCAGGGTAGGTAAGTTTTACTAAAATGTCACTGATTTGTGTTGGTGCATAGTGGGGGGGAAAGGTTAGAGTGTGAAGTGGGTGCCAAACTGTGCAGAATTTGAAATTCAATTCAAATCAATTCACCTAGCACAAAATGGTAGGCTAAGAACTCTAGACCTCCTTTTGTCATTAATGAAAAGTCACTGAAGTAAAATATGTGGGTGAAATGTTTAAAGCATTTTTTAGGACTGTTAATCTGGCTATGTTTGTGGTGTGGACTGGTAGACTATTATACTAGTCAAAGTATGCAGTGATGAGAGCCTGTGCTAAGTTGGAAAAATGAGGAATGGAAATGAAGGAATAATGTGAAAGAAAGTGTTAAGGATGAAATGATAGTGATTGACTAACAAGGGGTGAAAAGCAGGAAAAAGGGAATAAGAACAAGTAGCATTTCAAATGGAGGCACCTGAAATAATCTGTATTAAGAAACATTGAATGGAAAACAAGCAGTAATAACAACTTAAAAAAAACCAGCTCACGTATATAGAAGACTTATATTTTCAAAGTTATTTCCTCTCAACAACCTTATGATGTATATAATGTAAGTATTATTAGTCCTAGTTTGTAGATGTGGACAATGGGATTCTAAGACCTTTAGTGATTAACCCATGACACTGCAACTAATGAATAGAAGAACTGGGAATTGAACCTAGGTCTCCTGACTCCAAGGCCAGCGTGCTATTAACTGTATCATGTTACTTCTCTGGAGCTTAAAAGTTAAAAATCCAGAATTGCAGAAAAATTGAAATTCATTATTTTATTGATGTGTTCCTGATCCTTGCAGTACATTTAACTGATAATATGTGTGTGCATGTGCATGTATATGTGCATGCATGTGTGTGTGTGTGTGTGTGTGTGTGTGTGTGTGTGTGTGTGTGCATAGACGGGTCTATAAATTTCACTGGCCTCCCTCTGTTAAGACATTCCATTGGCCTACATACATTAGAGTTGAAAGACAGAAACAGATGTTGATGGGAGTAATGCTTAATGATCTGTGACCCTATATACAAAGAATACCAGCATCATAGTCATCTGTTAACCACATACATGCAGCCTGCCAGTGCAATACATCTTATAACCTTCAGATCTATGAACACTGGCTTTTTCCTGGTGAGTTAAAAGGGCTCAGCTGATAGAAAAAAAATAGTAAACACTGGGAAGGTCTGACATTCCCTTGCATTTAGGGAAAGTGATATGTATTCAACTTGCTCAATGATTTCCTTATTGCCCGCCCGGCTAGGAACTTCTTAATTTTCAGAACCTCTGGGGTTCAAAGGAGGGCACTCCAACAGTTGGGTGGCAATCTTTAATGATGCATGGCTGCCTATGTACACAGATATTAAGGTCATCAGCAAATATGTGAACAGAATCACTAGGCTTTAAAAAAATACTGATTTAGAATCTGTAGAAAGCACTCACTTGCTCATGCAGTAACAGAACTTACAGAAAGCTGACTAAGTATGACTTTGTCTAGGGAAGAGGAGAGTAAGCACAAGCCATCCCAAAGAGAAACTTGAAAACTCTAAAAGGAGATTCTTAATTATCATTACTTGGACAGAAATTTTTTCTTTGACACCAAGAGTCACCATGAGGGAAGTGGTTCCAAATTCTTAGGCACCCTGCCATATTATGATTAATTTTACAGGCCATGCGTGGATGTTTAGTTAGAGAAGAGAACTGAAGAGATCTTGTACAATCTATCAAAGTAGTAGGAATAAACCGTCACTCTCAACCTGAGCCGTGAACATGTTTATTTATGAGCCACTCTGCTGAAATTGGAAGGAAAAAAAAGAAAGAAAAGAAAGTCAAGACAGTCAGGCAAAGAGAAGCAGTTGAAATAGTCTGTGTTAAACAACTGCTAATGGCAAATATGCAACAAAGGAACTGTCTGAGCCTGCCTTACAAGTGTGCAAGTAGAATATGGAATGGTCACCTGAATTTCATGTGTTCTCTGTTATGTAGAGCTGATCAACCTTTTTAATATTCTGAAATCTAAGAATAAATTGTTCTTTCTCCGAAAAAAATTATAATCTATCATAGTGATTTTTAATTAATAACATCTCATGAATTTGGACTAACTAGAGGGCAGGTCAGCCTGAAATAGACTAAAGTTTAACTATTTCAAAGTAATGAATTAGTGAAAAGTTCAGAATTCTTTTCAAAGACAAGGGGCTTTGCTACACAAGAAAAGGAAACTTGAACTAGGCCAACAAAGTTTGGTGAGGAGAAGTTCTTGGGGCCTACTGCCTGGTGAATGATGAAGAAAGATATATAAATAATAAAATAAGCTGTTTTTTTTAATTGGCAGAGCAAACACAAGCTTCAACCTTAATCCTCCTTCAAATAATTACAGTCTTAAATGAGAATTGGCCTAGTTAATGAAGTCTTATACTTCTGTGGAAAGCCAACTTGATTTAGTCAAAGGTTAAAATAAAATTGTAGACTACCCAAATGATAGCTTAATTACCATATTTATTTATTAAGGCAAAAATTAATAAAGGTAGGTTGTTTTTCAATGTTGCAAAAATTTTCCTTTCTGATACTTGACATTTTGGGAGGCAGTTAGGTAGCACAGTGGATAGAATGCCATGTCTACACTCAGGAAGACTCATCTCTGTGAATTCAAATCTGGCCTCACACACTTATTAGCTGTGTGACCCTGGACAAGTCACTTAACACTGTTTACCTCAGTTTCCTCATTTGTAAAATTAGCTGGTGAAAAAAATGGCAAACCACTCCAGTACCTTTTCTAAGAAAATCCCAAATGAGGTCATGAAGAGTCAAACATGACTGAAACAACTGAACTACAATAACACTTGACAATTTTACTATAGTATTTTTTTTGAGTCAATTCAACCAGTCATCATATAATAGTCTCCTACTTCAATATATATGCAGGTATTTATTTAATTAATGTTTGAATATAAAAAGATGAGAAGCAGTATGCAATTATGTGTAGATGTCAGACATCAAAGTCAAGGAGATCTAGGTTCAAATCATACCTCTGACATGCACTGACTATAGCAATGGGCAAGTAATCTAAACCATCAGCATAACAGGCAATTTACTGAGGCTTAAAGACAGATTATTGATCTGCTGCAGCAGAGGGGATTTCCACATGGGAAAGTCCCCACAAGGATAAAATAACAATTTTTAAGAAAACTATAAATGAAAATCAACTTAGTGTGTTTTAGAGATTAGTGTATTGGAAACATTCTATTTTGATTTGTTCTGTCAGGATTTCCTATAAGATTCATCTTTTATATTATTCAAAGGAATTTACTAATTATGATGCCAAAATATCATCATTATGTGTTACTCTTTCCTGTTCAGTGATTCCATGGTGTTTTTAGCAGGGGAAAGCAGCACACTAGAAGTCTACACACTTGAACTTGACTGTTGATACCAATACAAGAGGTATAGCTAGGTAGTCCAGTGGATAGAGCTTCTGGCAGGAAGACTCAATTTTGTGAGTTCAAATCTGGCCTCAGACACTAACTGAGTGACTCTGAGCAAGTCAAGACCCTGTTTGCCTCAGTTTCCTCATCTGAAAAATGAGCTAAAGAAGGAAATGGCAAACCACTCCAGTATCTTTGACAAGAAAACTTAAAATGGGATCACAAAGAGTCAAACACAACTGAATAGCAATCACCATTACAAGCTAGCTATTTTGCTTTGGGCAAGTAGCTATACCTCTGTAGACTTCAGTTTCCTATTCTGTAAAATGAAGGGCTTAAAATACATCATCCCTGAGGTTGTATTCCTTTAACTATAGGGAAGTCTGACAAGGCCATACACAGTATATAAATACTTTGCACTTCAAATAAAAAAAAAGATTCCTTTTCAAACTGCACATAAAAAAATTATAAGTAGATGACAACAAAAAATAAGGAAGTTCTAAAGATTGTCAGATGAATTTGGCAAAAATAGTGAATAATTTTTGTGATTATTAGGCTAGCTATAATGTAATCATTTCCTTCATGGATTTATTAATAATCTTACAAGAAACATAAATCTATCTAAGAGGAAGTTTGTACTTAGAGTTTGTGTGCATATAAACTCATAAGAATTCTCTTCAAATCTTCTTTTAAATCCTATAATTCCTAGTTCCCTTAAGTAAATATATATATACACATATATTATATATGTATATATATACATACATACATATATGTGTGTGTGTGTGTGTGTGTGTGTGTGTGTGTGTGTGTGTGTGTGTATATATATATATGATATACAACTTATTTCCAAACTTAAAATTACCATTTAGGATTCCTAAAGGATTTAATTCAATTTTTTTTCTATAAAGGTAGAAGTGCTATTTATTCCAAATCTGCAACTTCTGGACAGTGCAGGGATCATAAAGCGGGGAACAACAATGCTCAGCTAAACAAAATTAGAAAAGAGAAAGAGGAATGTGTTGCAAGTGAAACTAACATTCAAAGGGTACCTGAAAACCTTAGTGACATCTGCAGTCTGCTTATCCCTTCAAGTATTCAGCAGACCTGAATATGACCCTTGAAAGTTAAAGGCTGTCCTTCTGATACAATTCATGTTCACAACTACCTGTCATCTCCTGTTCCCAAAGCTCTTCCATGTGGAAGTTCTCTGGGGTCTTTATTTTCAGTCTTCTCTGAGACCACTACACTCAACTGTGTTATTTAGCACCTCAAGCTAGACAAAAACTTGGCACAGAAAAAAGGAGCAGTCAGTGTTTTATTTGCCATTAAATGCAGATGCCTTTTAAACTGTTCACAGTGCATTTTTATTAAGCAAAAGGCATATTATTGGCTTAAGGCCAGTTGGTATAAATATTCCTTGGTCAAGATCTATTGATGTAGAACACACCAAATGGCATTAAAGAAGTAATAAAACAGGACTCAGATGTCAGATTACACCCAACTCAGAAATTAAGTTAGGTTATTTGAAAATTATATTTTGTGTATGAACTAGATATTGTTGGAGGAATGTACACAAAAATAAATCATATTTGTAGATGGATACAACCACATGATATATGGGAGAATGCAGATTTTTTTTCCCACTCTCCAATGCTCACAGAATAGTTTCTATAAAGAGCAAATCAATGTTTGGCTCCAGTGAGAGGATATCTTTCCTCTCAAATCTGAGAACATTAAGCAATCGATATCATCTGGATGTCCTTTCTGCCTTCATTTTTCCTAGCCATGAGTTGTGAGAGTTCCTAAAAAGCAGAAAAGGATTGAAAGCTCCAGGTCTCAAATAGTACAAAAGTGGATCAGTGTGTTCATTTAGCAAGTTAATTAATGATTAGGAAAAGTGTGGTATGGGGAATTGTTGCCAGGAAGACCCAGATTCAAATCTCTCTGACACATTCTGTCAATCAATCAGTTGACAATTATCTGTCTCCAATCTATCTTTCCAGGTTGCTTATACATTATGCTCCCTCACAGACTGAATTCTAGCCAAACTGGGCTACTTCATGTTTATTTCCATATCATCTATACAAGCTCTACCCATGCCTGAAATATTGTCCCTGCTTAAATCCACTTATTGAAACTCCTAGTTCTTTTCAAAGCTTAGCTCAAGTGCCATTTTGTATACAAGTCTTTTTCTAATTATCTCATTTGTTAGAATTTCCCCTAGTCATCATTACTCCATATTCACTTTGTATATGTTTTATGTTTGCTTGTTTGTATATGTATTGTTCCTCTCCAACAGAATGTTGGACACGGGCAGAGACTACTTCATTTTTTTTATTGTTTTTGTATCCCAAGAGCTAGCAACAAGTGGACATTAAACACTTAATAAAGGCTTGTTGAATTGAATACAAATTGTGTGTCCATGGACAAATCATTTACCCTCACTGTACCTCATCTAAGTTTCCAAAACCACAATTGATGGACAAGTGGCATCCAATAGGCACAGTAGAGGAAATTTCCATACTGAAAGTTCCTCATATCAAAGAAATCTCAGATTGAGGAGGAAAAAAAAATCAATGGATAATGTTGTCATTTTTTGAGGAAAATGGAGGTTTTGTAACAATAGGAATGAAAAGAGAAAAATAAACTTTAACTGTTTCATAATAGGAAGGAAATTAACATATATAATTCTTCTGTGAAATCCAGAAAGGAACTCTGATATCTATGAAAGATATAACAGTTCATAATTTCTCTTCATTAATAACCTTATAATATTTTATAATTTTTAATAATTTTTATGTTTTATATTTTCAATTGTATATTTTATATTTTCTAAAATATAATTTTGAATGGGGTTGAGAGGACAGATATATTTTGACCAAACCCATTATAGACAGCCATGTATGAGTTTATCTCTAATTACCAATGTATTTAAGCTGTGACACAAATTATGCTAGCAGAGCTACCATATATGTATCACTAAAATGGTTACAAATAAAATATTGTAACTGTAGATATTCACCTTGAGGAACTATATGCCAGAAAATGGGCTTTCATAAAAGCACAGCCTTTGCTTGAAGGAAAAATCATTCTCTGTTTACATCTTCACCCTACCACCCACTTGGTTCTAAGTTAGAAAAACAATCCCATGGATAAGAGGTCTAGGAATCCCCGGAAGGGGTGGGATAGCCACATACTAGGATACTGGTACCTTTAAGTTTCTGGAGAGTATAGATTATGTCTTTAACCTGGTATGCCCTTGTATCCTTGTATCCCTCACCATATCAAATGACAAAGTATTTATAAAGGGCTAAGCACAGGGTCCGGTACATAGCAGACATCTCTTAAATGCTTATTCCTTCCTTCCCTCCATATATAACACAGTGCCATAACTCAGTAGAACTCTTCTCTGAGCTATGCAGTCACCAATAGTCAGGTAAACTTGTTTATACCGCAATTCATTTACAAATGGATAATTTCTAATCTCAGCTTGGTCCTTAATAACACTTCTTTCTATTTGTTTCTAGCTGAAAAAAATCAGAAAGAGCTAAAATAACCTCAGACCTCATCCAGTACAATCTGAATCATGTGAGAGTATCCTCTGTAATATCCCCCAGTGGTCACCAAACTCCTGTGTAGACACCTCTAGTGATAAAGCATTAATCATCTCCTGAGATAGTTCATTGCACTTTTGAAGAGCTCTAATTAATTATTAGATAGTCAACTCATATTGAGTCAAAATATCTCTTACAGGCTTCCAATCATAGTTGTCTTTTAGGTCAGGTAGGACAGAGTCTAAACCTTCTGACCCATGACATCTCTTCCAATAATTGAACAAAATTTTCATTCTTCCTCCCCTTCTCCCCTCAATGATTCACTTTCCTAGGTGTAAGATCCCCATTTCTTCCAAGTGATTCTTGTAGAGCAAGACCTAAGTCTTTTCAACATTATGATCATCCTTTGAGGGACATGCTTCAATGTGCCAACAACCTACTTGACATGTAGCACACTTGACACAATAATTCAGATGTGAACTGATAAAGGCAGAGTACCTCATTTATATCATCTTGTCTTGTTCCACATCTCTGTGAATGCAACCTAAAATAAGGTTCACTCTTTGGCCTGCCATGCTGCACCTTTGACATATCTGCTTACAAATAATTAAAATTCCTAAAATGTTTAGTGTAAACTGTTATGCAATTGTACCTCCTCATCCTGAAATGATAATAATAATGATGATGATAATGATTACATTTATATAGTATGTTAAAGTTTGCAAAGTGCTTTACATACATTATTCACGTAATTCTGAAAAAAGGTAAGATCAGTGCTATTTCCCCCATTTTACAGATTCAAAAACTGAGACGGAGGGAGGTTGAGACTTCCCAAGGTTCACATATCTATAAGTTGTCTGAGGCAAGATTTAAACTAAGGTTTTCCTGACCTCAAACTCATAACTCTACCCAATACATGTGTAATTGATTTTTTAAAACTAGGTATAGAATTTGATGTCAGATATTGGTGACTCATCTAATTTATTAATTAACATGTTGAACAGCACAAGAGCAAGAACAAATCCTTAAGGCATTCTACTAAGTACTTCTCTCTAGAGTAATATCAATTAACTCTTGACTACTCTTTGGGTCTGGTCATTAAACCAGTTATGAATCTGTCTATTTGTACCATTGTATAACGTATATCTAACCATCCTGTTTATAAGGACATTAGAAGATTCTGCCAAATGCTTTGCTAAATTCTAAGTATGCTAAATCTATAGAATTTCTCTGATCTGGTTAATTAGTAATCCTGTCAAAAAAGGAAGTAAAACTAGTTCTTACATGATGTGTTTTTGTTCAACTCAAGCTAACTCTTGGTGACCATTGCTTCCCTTTCTAAATGCCTAGAAACATACTCACAATACTTAGTATTTGATCTCATCAATTCAAGAGCTGCCTATAAAGATAAGCAAGGCAACATTCCTGCCTGCTCTTCTGTCTGAATCTTGTCCTTGTTCTCACACAAGTTCCCCACAATAGTTCCATCTAATATCCTAGAGGCCTTCATCACTGACATTATAAGGGTACCACTTTGGCTGATCTCCTGTCATCCCTCATTCTTGCCCATTTTCTCTTCTATCACAGAATTATCTACTAACATTTTTTTCTTCAGAGTTCCTTCATTATATGTTGAAGCCTTTTCATATCTGCCATGCACCTCTATATTGTCTTCTACTTGATGTTCATTTTTAGTTCTCTGGAGACAGTTGTATTCCATGCCTTGCTGCCCTGAAGAAACACCTAATAGAATGTTAGCATTGACAAGATGGGCCTTCAATTTCATGGGAAGTTTAAGGTCAGTCAAAGAGCTTTGTAATTTCCTGAAAACAATGCAGATTCCTCTCCTCCTATTCAACTCAGTCTATATCTGTGTCTGTCTGCACTCTGTGCCCTGGATATGCACAATGTTGAACAAGTTCCAAAGAGTAAAGATTCAAATACATGTTGAAATCTTGGCAACACACATTGATCATCCACTTGTTATTTCTTGTGTGAAAGAAAAGGCCAAACTCCTTTGAATGATTTAAGATATCTTCAAGGAGGTCCAACAGTGTTTGAGGACTTGAAGCGATTAACATAATTTCTTCCAAAAACAGGAGAATATGAAAGACCTCACAATTCTCACGGAGTCCCTTCTTGACCTGCACTCTGCACTGTATCTCTTTCAACACAAGGATGGATATACTTCCCCTATTTTATGGCTTATCTAGTGCTTTCTGTCAGAATGTTGTTGAACAGCATTATTTCTGTTTCCAGATTCCAAAGAATCTTGAATGATTCTTCTCTTTTAATAGGCTGATTTACTTTTGGGATGTGCATTGATAAAGTCAACCTCAGAGGTATATGAGAACTTTTCCCTTATTCCTTCTTCCTCCTGCTTTTTAGAAAAAAAAGAAGAAGAAAAGAAAAGAAATCAGGACAATGTTTACACAGCTCTAATCCTAAATCATTTCTTTCTTCACCATGATTTTTCAAAGATATCTAGCTGTAGTTTAACAACTAAACTTACTGACTATTTCAGTAGTTTGGAATTCAATTTATCTTGGTAGCAACAAATTATTTAAGATCAGCTAAGTAATCTCTTATCATCTCTTAACAAGTTTTAGGGGATTGGTTTCCATTAAAACATTGTTCTTTCCCTCCGTCCCACTTTTTCCCAAAGTAGTTGTTGTAAACATTTTTTCCCTTCTCTTTAGTCTCCAAAACAAGCTTTGTCTCTCTCTCAGTAGAATCTCTCTGTTCCTGAGTTACAGGGAGCATTTCATCTTGAGTGAGTATTCTCAGTTTCTCTATACCTTAATTTTTTAAAATTCATTTTCTCCTTCATTCCTGACTCTTCATTTCTAAAACTAACTCCTCCAACAATCCTCTGGATACCATCCCCTCCAACCTATTACATATATGTATTAATCATCCTCTTCCTTGCACATGTCTTCAATCTTACCTTCTTTATTTATTCATATCATAAGATCATAAATGTAAAGCTGGAAGAGACCTCTGGTCTTACTTCTTCATTTTGGAGATGAGGGAAATTCAGATCCAAGGAGGTTAATTGACCTATCTAAGTTCACAAAGATAGAAGGCATCAAAAGTGTGATTTCAATACATGTTCATGACTCAAGAGATAATCCTTTTTCCATTGTACCTAACTTCTGCCTTCTCTGATGTCAACAAATTCCTCTAAAGGATAATCTACTTTCACTATCTGCACTTATTCAGAATCATCTTATTCCTAAATCCCTTACATTTTCCACCCCCATCACTCTATTGAAATCACTTTCCTGAAGATTCTAGTAATCTAATCACAAAAAGCACTTGGCATTCATGATTCATTATACAATCTCCAAACTTTCTCCTTTAGTGACTTCTATAACATTGAATTCTCTTGTTTTTTCTTTTGTTTCTCTGACTATTCTTTGTCTCCTTCATTAGCACCTCTTCTTTTCCATTTCTTAAATATATACATTCCTTAACCCTCTGTTCTGAAACTTTTTTTCATTGGTCTCCATTCATTCACTCCCATGACTTCAAATGTTGCCTCTACAAAGATAACTAAAAATCTGTATCTCTAGCCCTGACCATTCTTATAATCTTAAATCCTTCCCATCCAAATGCCAGGTTGTCACCTCTATTTGAATGTTTCTTTGGCACCTCCAATAAAATGTATGATTGTAAATTATTTATCTATCCCCCAAAACCCTGCTTCTCCACTAAACTGCTCTATTACTATTGACAGCACAGCTATATGCTACCATCCAATTTTGAAAATTTGAGTCATCCTTGACTTCTCTCTCTCTTCATTTCCCCTCTGTCTCTATCTCTGTGTCTCTGACTCTCTGTGTCTCTGTTTATGTGTCTCTCTGTGTCTCTGTTTCTCTCTCTCTCTCTTCCCTCTCTCCTGATTTCCAAGCCTTAATGATTTCACCTTCATATCAGCTCTATTATCTGCTGCCCCCTTCTTTTCTTTTGTACTTCCATTAACTGCACTAACTCAATGGACACCAACCTGGTTTCCCTACCTCTAGATTCTCCCATTTCAATCACACACATTGCTGCTAAATTAATCTTCTTAAAATATAGCTCATGGGATCATGATTTAGACCTGGAATGGATCTAAGAGTTCACCTAGTTAATAATAATTTTTTTTAAAAAAGCTCATTTTAGAAATGAGGAAATTGAGGCTAAAGAGTTTAGGTGTGATGATATTGAGTGACAATATTAAGTGATAATATTTTCTTAAATGTAGGAAGCAACAAAGGCAAAACTTGAACTCTGGTTCTCTGATAGCCAAGCCCACATTCTTTCCTTTGTACCATGGCTGTCTCTGGATTAAAAGCCTTTGCTGAATTACCATTGGCCAACAAATATAAACCAAGTATCTCAGCATTGTATTAAAGACAATCTATAACCTAGTTCAAAGCTTCCTTTCATGCCAACAAACTATGCTTCTCACTATTTCCAGAACATGCCTTTGCTTGCATTTTCTTTTGTTGGAATGCACTTTGGCTACATCTCCACCCATCGAAATGATATCTATTCTTCAAGGCTGAACTAAAGTACCACTTCTGACATGAAACCTTTGCTGACCTTTCTGCCCTCAGGCAGAAGTAATTTCATCCCTTTCCCATGGCATTTTCTTTGTATCTTCTCTTACAATACATTACATTTATCTTTTATTATACTTATATTTTTTTATGTTTTACTATCCCTATTTGGTATTAAATTCCTTAAGGAGACCATGTCTCACAAATTTTTGTATGTTTCTATCAAACTGCCTAGCATAAAGTAGCTGATCAATAGCAGTTGCTTGTGTAAGTGAATGAATAATGTTTATTCATATCAAATACACTAATCCTTGTTAAATAACATTATAAAAATGTAAAATTTGCATTATCAACATCATTATCATCATTTGCTCCACGTCCCACAGGGTCTACATAGAAAAGAAACAAGGTACTGATTTTTTTTTCTTCCCTCTTAGGTCAAAACTGAAGACATATTTTGCAGTTTCTTTCTACTACATACATATAAAAAGAAATGTGAAATCTCTTCAACATGAGAACTAGAATCCACTGAAAAGGAAAGAAATGTAGATGGTGGGTGCAAAGAGAGTAATAGATGACAGGAAGGATGACAAGTCAAGTGAACCAAGTCTGATATCGTGATTTTTACAACCTGAATAATCTGCTATCCATATGTTTCCTGAAAGTCTAGGAAAAGACACTATATACCCATGATCTTCACATTAGTACATAGTATATAAAGATTCACCTTTTGGCAGAAATAAATTTAGAAACAGAGAATAGACAAGAAAGGAGCTTGGCAATGTTTCCTGAAAATACACACGTACCTTCATAGCCAACTGGAGAGAGAAGTCTGTTAGCCTTTCTCAAACACCACATGTGAAATAGTCACACATAATAACACTTTCCGATTACATGTTCCTTCCACATTCTGGGACATGGTACCACATAGTTAAGCCAGCAACAGCTGGAGAAATTGTAAGTGGGACAGGCTATATGTAACAATGATCTGCCTATAGACTCTGGTGGTTAACAGCTTTATGACTCAATGATCTGTTGAATGTGGAGAATATAAATTTTTATCTTTAGAAGAGATTCATGCAGAATATAGCTTATGTTATTTTGTCTTCTATGAGCCTATCATTAAATACTGGGTTCTTTAAAACTAAAGGATACTATTCAGTGTTCCAAGGTGAGGAAGGCAAGGATCCAATATTATTTTTGATGGTCTTAATTTTCTTTCCCATCTTTTTGGCCCGAGAAAGCTACTCTAGTTTTTACCCCCTTGTCTTCTCTTCTCTAATTTTTCACTTCACAATAGGCATGAGTCCTGAACAGGCAGATACATAGGGAAACATGAAACTCTCATAGCTCTCTCTCTCTCTCTTTCCATGTCAAGGACTCATTTCAGTTTTATCACCTTCAAATATGTCACTACAAATGAGTTTATTGAGATTCCTTCCTTAAAAATACACAACTTTAGTTACAATCCATTATTAGTTTTATTACTATTAATAACATTTATAACTCTCTACTGTAAGTATATAAAATAGAGTCATGTGTAGTGAAAATGCTAGAATATTTGATACCCAAACAGAAAACTTTTCTTTATTTAAAACATGTCTCCCACACAAATAATGTCAAGAACTCAAGAACTGTTTCTGTAAAATGTGGCATCTTTCATGGAGTTTAAAGCCATTGCGGTTCTGCTTAGCCTTAAAACTACTCATATATAATTTAAATAGAACAGAGCAGGGCTTCCAGATTAAAGGATGAATTATACCAAAACACTTTATTAATTACTTGATGTATACATTGATAATATAAAGTATTATTGTTTCATGATAAATTACATTAAACACCTTTTTTTAACTCATTAAGTCCTCCTCCAATGACATCAAAATGCCAATTGGGCAACATAAGGATAAAATTATTAATGTATGCCAAATAAGGCTAGAGATTCAAGACTTTAAGTTTGAATACAGAGGTCAACTTGAACTAATGGACAAAGGTAATATGTACAGATAATGTATTCTCCTTCAGGTTAGACATGAATTCAAGAATTCAATTAACTCAAGAATTGACCTATGGAGGTGAATGTTTAGAGAATTACTGACATCTTTAATCAAAGATCATTGGGAAAATATTAGTTTCAATGTACATTTTTACAACTGCAAAAGGATCATAGAAAGCTTTTCTCAGCCTCCATTTCTTCATGTGTAAAATGGTGATAATAATAGTACCTACTTCTCAGGGTTGTTAAGAGGATCAAATGAGATAACCTTATACACTATAAAAGTATTACTATCATCATCATCATCAATAACCACAAGTTTCATCTCCCTAAGAAGCAATGGATAATTAATTAATAGTTAATGAGGAATTAATAATACTTCATCAAAAAGAAAGAATTGATAGACATTCTCAAAGCATCTCAGAGATTCTCAATCTCAGATAAAAACTTACAGAAATACTTTCAGAACAGATATCACTTCACTAAGCCTAATAAAGTTAATAGTGGGTATATACCATTAAATTTGCTAAATGAAACCAAAAATTATTTTTCTCTGAATGGAGACTATGAAATAGTTAAGATCCAAAACTGGAATTAAAAAGTCCTTCATGGACAACATCAATGTGAAACCAACCAACATTATGTCAACAAAGGAGTATAAGAATAAATGGCTGAGTTGTGTAGTTTTGCTTATAGAAATGGAGGAATTTATGGTGGCACTTCAATATCAAGTTATGACCCCAAGAAAAATTACAAAAAAATTTATCTTTAAGGACTTTGGGTTTATTAATCCATGCAGATTATGCAAGAAAACATAATTTGTACAACACATACTAGAGTCTTTTATACAAACTAGAGTTTTTACAAAAAAATGAGCACCTACTAAATACCTAGAAAGACACAATTTGAGGATTAAAAGAATAATATCTCATAATCTTATTGTCATTCATAAACTAACAAATGATAATTCCCCATAGTCCAATTATAGACCTCAAAATATACATATATATTTTTAGAAATCAATAAACAAACTGTACTGGAAATGGAACATTATCATAGACCAAACTGTTATCTACAATCACCTGGGTATAACATTGATCCATAAATATTTAAGAACATTTTAAATAAATATTACCATGGTAAGTCATCACAATCTCCAACCTATGTGCAACAACAACAAAAAAATTAAAATGTAGAGATCTACCAGAAAAAAAAATAAAAATTATGCAGGAATACAATGAGGTATATTTTATCCCCTTCATTCTATCTGCTACTATAATTGTCTCAAAGATTCTATCAGTGAGCCTAGAGGAGATGATCTTACATCTCAGAACTTTTATTCAATTTTTTATAAAGCATTTATTTTATCCATTTAAGAAGTAGTCTTTAGAACATTATTACATAAAGTAATATGATAATAAAATACTTAACATTGTTTCTATATATACCTCCAAAATGTGAAAGATGATGATGATGATGATGATATGTGCCTTATTTTGAACATTTAGCTGGTAAATGTTGGAGCCAAGGTTATAATTAGCTTTTTGGAAACCTAGCCCAGTTTTTGTTCCACTATTCAACATTGCCTCTAGCTGTCAACTCATCAAACACATTTCCTAATGTGGATATGAAAATGATACAAAAATAAGTATTGTATTTCTGAGTTGAATTCCCCTAGTCTGCACATCAAGGATTCTGATCAAAGCAAGCAAGAGACATTCTTTTTGTTTCCCTTCACACTTCATTTTCATAACACTAGCCCCTTCATTTGGAAGAGGTTAGCTGTTTTTGTTTATTCTCCATATACCAATAATATAACATACATTTATTAAGTGCTTGCAAGTTTCTCAAAAAGTTTTTTTTATTTTTATTTTGAAATGTACTCTCTAAAATTAATCATTTTATACCATCATTTTATCCATAAAACTGTTTATTTTTTTCAAATAAACACAGCACCCTTGCCACTTGTCCCTGTATGTCCAGGAAGGTTATGGGACTCCAGAATAGTAACCTATCCATATGACAGATATGAATGCTCAACAATAAGGTCAGGAAAGTTAATAGACATTTCAGTTCATATTGTTTTAACTCTTCCTCTTTCTTTACCTTGTTCATGTTACTCCCAGGATTCTGGCTTATTCTCTTTCCTTCTTCAATTCTCAGTTACCAATGAACCTGGACACATGATAACCAATCCATCAATAAGCATTTATTGAGCATCTATTATGCGACAATTCTGTCTATTGATGTTCATATTTCAATATTCTGAATATCAATATATTAATATTCTTATGAAAATGTGAACTCATCAATAAGAATATTCCCTCCATTCATACCTATCCAGTCTTTTGCCCATATACTCTGACAATTGTTCCATTAGGGATCCATTCAAAGTACTAAGTTAGAGGAAGGGGGTGAAATATACTTTATTTAGATTCCTTGACATTGAATAGATATTAGTAGAGCACATGGACTCACCCAATCAGTTGCCTTCTGTTTTCCCTACATGAACACCATTTCTCTCATTAAATACCTCTCAAATCACATTCTTTTATACTACTATTTATCAGAATTCTTAATTGAAATTTTAAGGTATTTAACAGATGTTTGAACACTAGGAAATAAAACTATATTATATCTTAAACTATATTATGTGAGCCATTTAAAAAAAGTTTATCAAAGCTATGACTCATTTTCCTTAAGATTAATTATCTATTTTTTCATAAATCAGAGATTCAAAAACTACAACATAAACACCTATATTTCAGCAACAGTATGGAAAGTAACTTATCTTTCTATCTTTTTTTCTTTGAAAATGCATCAGATTAATTTTGACAGGAGCTGTATTACTGTTGGCACAACTACCATTTAACAGTAGCAGTTCATACCCAAGGAAAAAGGTACATTTTAAGGATTCTATTTCTCTTAAATATATATTGCAGGGGGAAAATATAGAATGTCTGGTTAATGTTTAGATCACCTCTCAGGGTCTCCTGAGTAGGAATTTTTGTTGGTTTTAAAGAAAAGTAACCATACAGCTACTGTTATTGGGATATATGAAAATAATGAGGAAAGAAACAGAGAGAGGGAGACAGCCAGAAAAAACAAAGAGGGAGAGAGAGGGAAAGGAAGAAAGAAAGGAAGGAAATCTAATGAAAAATGTTCTTGAATGTGAACAACATGAACTAACACCTGATGGGGTTGGAATCTGCTCCTCAGAAAGGAAAAACCTTGGACTTTCCCACATGGCCAAATCTCTGGTGTTCCCCTGAGGCTATAATCCCATCAACTGGCCTTTCATTGTGGCTACACCCAATCTCCCCTCCATTGCCTTACCTCCCTATGGCCCCCCGCCATTTCCCACTCTTAATCCTAGCTAGGCGCATTCTCCCTTGGCCACAAGGTCCAGATCCCAGGAGTTCTATTCACCCCAGCTTACTAGCCATTCCCATCCCGATCTCCTTAAGCCCTTCCTCTCATCACCCCAAACTACTTGGCCACTCCTAGATCCCTCCCACAGTCTTTCTGTATATAAGGTCCATCTTGTCTCCATTAAGATGCTCTGATTCTTAGAATCTAGGCAATAACCCATAGATGCTCAGATTCCTTAAGGGTCTAGCTAATATGGCAAATCTTCAATAAACCTTGTTTTCGGCTGCAAGAAGGCTTGGGTTGAATTCTTTCAGGCAGGACCCGGGTGTCATGATTTTGGGATTCAAGGACCCCTAACCTCTAGACCGCATCATATGGTTCCCTGCACTGGGAAAAACTGCCTATACCAAGCTCTTCACCAGCTGGAACTGGAAGATATGTAAGCCTCCTCTCTTCTCTTAATCCCTTTTCTTTTTTTTTTCTTTTACTCTTTAATTGGTGGATTTCCAAGCAACTAGAAAGGCTTGGCTTGGAAGTGCTTTTTGGGCCTGACCTCTCAGGTCCCATTAGGTCAGACAGCTACGAGATTGTCTTGAGCTCAGCCTGATGCTCTCTGGCTCTTGGTTCAGTGGTTTTGTTCAAGACCATGGATGTGGGCAGAATTGTAGGCCCAATCCTCTCAATTCTCTACGTGTCAGGGACTTGGGAAAACTTAACATACTTCTTTGGGTTCCTGACTTTTTTGTCTATTTCCCGAGTCTTATTCCTAAATCTTTAAGTAAGGAGGGAGGGACTTCCAGTACCCACACCCTCAAAGGGTCAATCCTCTTCAATTCCTGAAGATTCGCCTTTGGGCTGTATTTTACAAAATTGGGGAAATTTTAGTTTCTCTGAAGAACTACAAAAGACAAGGCTGGTGTTCTTTTGCAATATCATTTGGCCTCAGTATCACCTGGAAAATTATGAGGCATGGCTCGTTTTTGGGACATTACAGCAAAATATGCTCTCAGAGTTAAAACTATATTATAGCAGAGAAGGAAAATGGGTGGAGATTGTCTGCATAATGACTTTTGTAGAACTTTCTTGGGACCCCATTCTCAGAAAAGATTGTAGGATGCTCATAGCTAGAGCCACCCCACAAATGGGGAATGGGGATCAACTAGACTTTTTGGATGATCCTCTTTTTATGGCTCCCAGAGCTATAGCACCTCCCCAGTCCCTACCCCCTCCCTAATTCTCCCCATTTTCCCTCGGCACCCCCGTTCCCCATCCCACTCCCTCCTTGCCTAACCCCTCTTTCCCTTGCTTTTCCTCCCCTTTTCCTCCATCCCCACCCCCTTCCCAACCTGCAATTTCTCCTCAGAACCCTGCTCAGGAGGTGACCCCTACTGAGGAGGCGACCCCTGCTCAGGTTTTGGCAACACCTTCTCCCCAGGCCCTTTACCCAGAGGCAAGGACTACCCAGACCTTGGCTTCAGCCCCAGCCTCAGTGGTATTTACTCCCTTGATCCCTCCCCCTCCTCCAGTGTCAGCCGGATCCCCTGGCTTTGCAGTCCAGTCCAGTTCAGTCAGCATTTCCCAGTCCCTCACTCACAAGAAGTGGGACTTCTTATCTCCCTACCTCCCTAGCCCTAGTTCTCACAGTGTCTTCAAGGCTTTTTCCCCTAAGGGAAGTTCCTGTCTCCCCTAATGGGACAATTAGGGTGCCTGTTCCATTCTCCATTTCAGACCTTATTCAGGTCAAAGAGAAACTAGGGCAATACTCAGAAGATCCCACTAAGTTCACTGAGGGCTTTAGGGACTGTCCCTACAATTTGAGCTTTCTTGGGGTGATTTGCATATTCTCTTCTCCACCTGTTGCACCACTGAAGAGAAGAAGAGAATCTGGGAACAGGCTCAAAAACTTGGGGATCATTTTGCTACCTGTGACCCCACAAAATACCTCCCAGGAAAAGCTGCTGTTCCCACTACTGACCCAGGATTCAGAAGAGTGAGGACAGGGCAAGGAGAGATCACATGGTAATTTGCCTGTTAGAAGGACTAAGAACTGCATTCCAAAAGCAAGTAAATTTTCAAAACATTAAGGAAATTACTCAAGGAGAAAAGGAAAACCCTGTCCTTTTCCAAGACAGGCTAGTAGAAGCTATTAAAAAGTATACGGATTTAGATCTCAACTCTATAGAAGGGGCAACAATCCTTAGCATGTATTTCATTAATCAGTCTGCTCCAGATATTAGGAGGAAATTGCAGAAGTTGGCAATGGGACCCCAAACACCTCAGGCCCAATTACTGGAGACGGCCTTTGGAGTTTTTAACAACAGAGACTTAGTAGCAATGGAGGAAAGAAAAAGAAGGGAAAGGGTTAGAGACAGAGAACATGCTCAATTCTTGGCTGCTGCCATAGCCAGGAAAAGACCCAAGGGTGCTCCTGGAAACTCTGGCAGTGGGAAAACCTGCTTTCAATGCCACCAGGAGGGTCACTGGTCCAAGAAGTGCCCCACCAGGGCATCTCCTCAGAGGAAGCCCATCAACTGAGACAGTGAGGGCCACAACAAGGCCCACTGGTCCAAGGAATGCCCCTCTAGGGCAACCCCCCAGAGGGAGCCCCCATGACCAATGCCTCTGGGACTATGCCCAAGATGTGACCGGGAGGACATTGGAGGAAGGATTGTCCTCAAAGTTGGAAAAGTGGTGGAGCCACCCCTCAGTACCCCATCTTCCAGTCTTCTCAAGAGTGGGAATGACAAAGGAGCCTGGGGCTTGGTAGCACTCCCACTTTCTCCATCTCTCTCACTGAGCCCTGGGCAAATCGAAGGCAAGGTTACCCACTTTATCTTGGTTATGTTCTCTATTCTACTCTGGCCCTACTTGCCCCTCTACCTGTTGGGTCATGGGCATTGAAGGGACATACTCTCTCCCTTGCCTACTTGAGGATCTGTTGTTTGAACACTCCCTTTTTATGCTCTCCTCTTGCCCTGCCCCTTTGTTGGGAAGGAACATGATGGTGAATTTGGGGAGCCAATCTTCTCTAGTTAAGCCTCCTATCTCTCTTTTCCCTCTGTGCACCAGACCTCCCCATGTTCCCCAGAAGTGTGAGAGACAGTTGAGCTAAACTTTTTTTGACATCAGGGAATTATGTCAAGCAATTTGTCATAATTTGGTTACCACTAAATTTGGCTATTGTAGGTTAATGTTTTAATGTGTAAACTTGAAAAAAAAAACTTGTTTGGGTTTTGTATAGAAATCTCTAATGATTGGCTTTCTACACCAGGACAAATTTAAGTTTGAGATGTAAATTCTGGAAAAGTTTTTTCTAAGCTGTGATTAGTAAAATTTGCTAAAATTTTAGCAAAATTAGTAAAATTTGAGGTAAAAGATCATAGGATTTTATTTTGAGTTGTCTAATGAGTCATAATCCATTGATAATCAATAATCCACCATCTGAGAGAAATGCCACAAGTTATTCAGAGAAGGTGATACTGGTGGGAAGTAAATGGAATGTTACCCACCTGGCTATTCCTGAGTCTGGTTATGAGGTGGATTTGATACTTCATGGTTGAAAAACTGAATTATCTGAATCCAAATAGAGCTAAGGATGTTTTATTCTCTCATTTGGGCCCTAAATTTAGTCCCTGTTTTATATCTGGTCTCTAAAGTCTTTTCTGTCAGATTTGTGTCTTCTAGACTTCAGGCCATTCACCTACAGTTGGTAACAGCAAGTGCCAGTCAATGTCCCCCATCGTGCCCTGGATGCAGCCTGTGCTCGGTCCAGTCAACCTCCTCTTTGGGACCCCCTTGAGACAGGGATAGCTCTACACCCCTTGCCAGTAGGAAGCAGTTTCAGAAGCCGAGACCTTCGCCCTTTACCCCAAAAGATTTTGGGTTTCTATTTGTTTGAGGGGTGAATGATGGGGTTGGAATCTGGGCCCCAGAAAGGAAAAGCCCTAGACTTTCCCACATGGCCAAATCTCTGGAGTTCCCCTGAGGCTATAATCCCATCAACTGGCCTTTCATTGTGGCTACACCCAATCTTCCCTCCATCGTCTTACCTCCCTATGGCCCCTGGCCCTTTCGTACCCTTAATCCTAGCTAGGCTCTATTCTCCCTTGGCCACAACGTCCAGGTCTCAGGTGTTCTGTTCACCCCAGCTTATTAGCCACTCCCATCCAGATCTCCTTAGGCCCTTCCTCAAAACTACTCAAACTACTTGGCCACTCCTAGATCCCTCCCACAGTCTTTCTGTATATAAGGTCCATCTTGTCTCCATTAAGATGCTCTGATTCTTAGAATGTAGCCAATAGCCCACAGATGCTCAGATTCCTTAAGAGTCTAGCTAATACGGCAAATCTTCAATAAACCTTGTTTTTGGTTGCAAGAAGGCTTGGGTCAAATTCTTTCCAGCAGGACCCAGGTGTCGTGATTTTAGGTTCCAGGACCCCTAACCTCTAGACCACATCACACCCAGCTAAAAGCATTCTATTAAGTAAGAGTAGAATCATAAAAAAAGGTTTCCAGTTATAATTAGTCATTAAATGCTTTGAATTTATATTAAAGGTTAGTAGTATCACTTTTCCACTAACTTCCTTCTCCGAAGTGTCATAATGATGTGGAGATCATCCTGGGTTCTCAGTTGAGCTCAAGAGCTCTGGTTACTCCTACCAAATTGGAAAGTATTAGGTTATTTACCTTGTGACAATCTGTGTCTACCCTTCAAAGACCAACCTAGCTACATTCAAAGTGTCCAATCATCAAAGAATTTGCTACCAAAAGATTAAGGTGGGGGGGGTGCATTCAATCATTTAAGCATTTAAGTCATTAAATCATGGCTATGGCATGGAAAGGTTGTGATCTGTGTCACTGGAAATAATATCCACACTGATGCAATGCTGCATCTTTGAATTGAAGTAGTAACCTAACTACGGAAATGTATTCTCAACCTATATCTTGATGGATTTAGCATTGATTTTAGAGCATAACTTAAGAAGCAGCATGGGATAATAAATAAAAGGCCAGCATTAGAAGCAGAAAGCTTTGTGCTCAATTCCTGCCTCTTACCCAGAAATAACTTAACCTATCAGTGCTCAAGGCATTTCTCTAAAACTATGGCCACAGTGTTGCTCATCTGCATTGGTGGAAGGAATTCCCCTACTGATAGATTCCCATATTTATAGAATCAAATAATTAGAAGTCAGAGGCATATCTGTTGTTAGAATGCCATCTTTAATGGAAAAGGAATCATAGGGACCACTTTCAAGGTCTAATTAGAAGCAGTATATGTATCTACAGCATGAGCACAGAACTTTTGACAATTTAAATATCCAAAGAGATGATCTGGGTAGTTTGTGAGTACGGAATAAAAAGTAGTAGTAGTAGTAGCACTAGTAGTAATAGACTAAAGGAAGGAATAAATAAATGTCAAAAATGTCATTCTTTAGTTAACACTATTATTGCTTTGCTATCAGGTAAACTTATGCTAAATTCATGATAAAATGGCTTCTTAAAAGTAGCTCAGCCTCTTTTTAATTTAGATATTCACCATCTAGTAACTGTTCAGACAGTTTCTTTGTTCAGGGAGATTTCACTGACCAAGTGACTGACAAAAGATACATACATATGTATAAATATTCCTCCAAACAAAATGAAACAAAACAAAGCTGCCCCTTTCTGGTTGTCACTACAAACCTGTCAGGCTCTGAGACCCATGGACAGGAGATATTTCATTTAGACACTCCCCCAAGCACATAGCCATGGATACTGTAATATACAATTATTGCATTAAGCATTGTCCCTTTGTTCTGGACTATTGTCGTCCCAATGCCTTTCTTTGTGGCATATTGAAGTTTTAACTTGTCAGTTATATTTCTTTTATATTTCTGCAAAGTAATAAAAAACGCATAAGAGAAATAAGATGCCCAGTGGGACACTATGTCTGCTGGACCACCAGGATAGTGCAAACTCTCATGTGCCAGCATCCCAGTCCTCCAGCTGATGAGGTCTAGAGGTTTAGGAGTGCTGGGACCCCTAGATCACGACATGCAAGTACTGCCCAAAAGAATTCAATCCAAGCCTTCTGGCTAATATGGCTAATATGGCAGACTCTTGAGGAATCTGAGAATCTGTGAGGTATTGGTTAGATTCTACGATTCTGAACAGAGGCTAGATTATAAGAATCTGAGCACCTTAATGGTGACAAGACAGACCTTATATACAGAAAGACTGTAGGAGGGGTCTAGGAGTGGCCAAGTAGTTTGGGGTGACTGGAAGAGGGGTCTAAGGAGATCTGGATGGGAGTGGTCAGTAAGCTAGGGTGAACAGAACTCCTGGGATCTGGACAACATGGCCAAGGGAGAATGGAACCTAGCTAGGATTAAGGGTGGGAAATGGCCAGGGGCCATAGGGAAGTAAGACAATGGAGGGCTAGGCTAGACATTTCTAGGGTCTAGATCCCATTCTCATCACAGCTGTTGCTCATGAGTTCAGTCATCAAATCCAAAAATTCTTCTTTTATACTAATGATCTTGGATTTCTAGACTTATTTTCACAATCACATTATTTCATCATGAATCACTTCCAAAACTACAATTGAATAGGGAAATTAGGCTAAAACAAGGCTGCCTTTGCCTTTTTCCCCTTATTGCTACCATCTACTTCTTCATATTATCTCTCAGTAGTCTGTCCCAAACTCAAAGTAAGTCTTGACTCTTTACTTTCCTCAGTCTTCCATATTTGCAATTAGTTGCCAAGTATTTCTCTAAAGTATTTCTTATATCCATTCTGGATTACTCTGGAATAGGGAGTGAGGCTAATGACTTTGTGTATCTACCTCACTCAAATCCAACTCACTTGAAAGTCAAGACATCACCCTCTTCAAGAATAAAGGATGAAGAACATTTTATGAGCAGTAATAGCCACTCTCTGGGGACTCAACCTGCCAGTTTGAGTTGGGGGAAGCTACTATTTCATTTTTTTTTTCTTTCTTGGCCACATGTGGTCCTTCTCTATACTTGGGATGTCATACCCTTAGATGTGGGTGCTCTGTCTAAAGGAATATAACTTAGGTCACTTATATTTTTGTAAGATATCTTGGGGTTGAGGGCTAGGTTTTTTTTTTATTTTCTTTTTTATTTCCAAAAGCTGGGACAATTTACTTTGTTCTGCACTGCTTTCATTTCTGATTTCTTGAGACATAGTTCTGAAAAATAACAGGCTTTAAAAAGCCTATTGTGATTCAAATGAAGCTACTAGACTATACCTTTAAACTCAAATCATTCTGGTTTTCATTGAATGGCCAGTAATAGGCCCTAGTCCAAGGCTCTTTCACCCATTGTTTGGGTGTTGAGGAGGGAGTGAGAGCAAATAGCAATTGTTCTCTGCTCTAGGCAGAAACTCTGAAAGTCTGCCCCTTCCAGACTGATACTTTTGTAGGCCATCTTTTGTCTCAATTCTTACCTAGCCCTTAGTCACTGAATGGGCATTACCTCAGACAAATAGAGGCATTTGAAAGACCTTAATTTAAAAAAGTCAAGGTCACACACTGCATCCTGGGCCATTACCAGTCTACTTGATTCTTGTCTTGCTACTGGACTCCTATGAACCTGGAGGACAGACTGAGGCTTATGACTTTGTGCAGCTCTACCTCACTTAAACCTGATTCACTTGCAAGTCAAGACATTGCCCTCATGATGTCATTGGCCTTCTTCAAGAAGGGAGAGAAGAACAATGTTCTGCATCCATCCCTTCTCTCTACTCACACCACAACCATCCTGCTTCAGACTTTAATTTCCCTAACCTGCATTATCACAACAGCTTCTTAAATGGTCTCTTGACCTCAAGACTACTGTCTCTCCAACCTATCCAAATAACTGCCAAATTGATGTTCTTATAGCATAGGTGAATGAGATGTTCAGGGAAGACTAGCACTTCTGGTGTGAGGGCTTCCCAAGCCCTTTTCAAGACTGCTCATCTACCTTTGGTATTCACCTTTCACCCAACTCTCACCTGTACCTCCAAGAAGCTGAGATATGCAGCAGCCACACTCCAATAAATCCATCTCAGCAAAGAAGCTAAACCAAATTGAGGGTAACTGACAAGCCTCAAACCCATTGGTGAGTTAGGGGAATATCTACCCCAGTCATATGAAGACTTCCTCCAGCAGAATGAACAAATGAAAACAACTTGTCCCAATGGCCATGAAAGTGGTTGAAGCAGGCATTGTGGAGCACTTAGAGATTGGTCAGACATTGAAGAAGCCAAGGTCATCCACTGCATCCCAGGCCACTGGACTTCAATGACTCTGGAAGAGAGAGTGAAGCCTATGACTGTGTGCATCTCTTTCTCACTTAAATACAATTCATGTGAAAGTCAAAACTGTGATGACATTGGTTTTCTTTTGAAAATGAAAAAACAATAACAGCATAGATCAAAAGATGTCTCACTCCCCAATTTAAGAAGCTTCAGTAAATAAAATGCAAACTCCTCAGTTTGATATTTAAAGATCTGCAAAACCTATCTTTAACTTGCCTTTTTAGATGGACGATACTTTATTCCCCCTCATGACAAATTGGCCTGGAATTTGTTGTTCTCTCTGCACAAAAATCCACCAAACATATTATTATGCCTTTCCCTCATGCCTAGAATGTCCTTCCTCCTCACCTCTTGCTCAAACTGCCCCTAGTTCCCATCAAGGCTGAATTCAACTGGTATGTCTTTCAATAGGCCTTTCCTGAGTATCCTAAATATTAGCCTGTCTTCCCACATTCTTCACACCCTAGCAAAACCACCAAAATTTCTGAGTTTTTTAATATCTATCTTGCACTTATTCATTTGTGAATATACTGTCATCTTCTTTTTTTTTTTTGGCTAGGCAATGGGGTTAATTGACTTGCCCAGGGTCACCCAGCTGGTAAGTGTCAAGTGTCTGAGGGGGGACTTGAACTCAGGTCCTCCTGACTCTAGGGTTGGTGCTCTATCTGCTGCTCCACCTAGTTGCCCCCAAAACATACTGTCTTCTTCCAATAGATTTAGAGCCCCTTGAACTCAAGGATTATTTTACTCCTATATTTTTACCCCCAATATCTAACCCAATGCCTGAAACACAATGGGTGCTTAATAAAAGTTTGTTGCATGATTACTGGTTTAGGTTGGAAGGATGATTAATCCCCCCCTTGAACTTTTACTAAGCAAAACTGGTACTTATTCTAAATGGAATTTTCCAAAGACCAGGGCAAATGAAAAGCCCTAAGTGAAGTGACTTTTGCAACACCAATTAAAATGATCTTGCATATGACTACTATCCAAGAGGCTAAAGCAACCATGGAGCTGCAAAAGGCTCAGGTAATCCATAGTTTCTGATCTAGAAGTTATAGTAACAATTCTTGATACAAAAGGGTGCTCTCAACAAGCTGTGATATGGTAGGTTTCCATCCCACTCCCTGGGTTGGAAGACATTTGACCAAACAAAAGGTATCAGTGATATAATATAATGGCACCAAGATTTTATATTTTCCTAGAGTGCTGTATTGTGCCCTCTGTGATTTCATGACCCCCCAAATAAATAACCCCACACACACACACCCCACCTGAGACCTCTATATTGTTGTAATTACTGAAAAACAATCACTGCTTCTGACCTTAAAGGGCATCCTCCCTATTGACTTTTGAGAATGAACCACATATTTTAAATTACACTCCTAGGAAAGTTTATCATTTTAACACTGTCTACCTGCAACATTCTGAATTCTTATCTCAAGGCAAAATTGAATGAATGAAATAGAAATAAAGTAGAGAAGTCACTAGAATGAGGGTTTAGAGAAAGAGAAAAAAAGATACTTAAGCATATGATAAAATTTATATCTTCTTTTTGTAGGAAAAAAGGACTTTCAACTGTTCTGAAAATAATACCATTATATGATCATAAAGACAAAGTGAGGAAATGAATAATACCTTAAAACACGGGTAAGCAAATTACAGCATGTGAGTCAAATTTGACTTACCTCCTGTTTTTGTATAGACTTGGAGCTAAGAAAGGTAATATTTGGCCCCTGAGCCAATCTTACAGAGAAAATTATTGCTTTACTTTAATTAAAGTTAAGTCAAAGTTGTCATCAAGGAAATATAGAAACAGAAAACAAGATGAACTAGTCATATGGTGAGAGTGAGGGTTAAAGGACCATATATTTCTCTGGTATCCTCATGATATCAAGATAATTTAAGGAAGATTCACATTCATTGTACTTCCTACAGCAAACATAAAAGAATGTAGACAAGAGACAGGTTGGTCAGCCATAGATGTATCATTGGAAGGAACATACCTATTGATTAGATCACAGATCCATGTAATTATTTGAGTAAACCAGCCCATATAATTCATATTTAATTAATGTTGGAATGAAAATATTTTGGCCTTGCTAACGTATTTTTAAGTTCGGTATATAGCTTGAATATATAACTTGAATAACATATCCATTCTTCACATTATCTTGGTGTTTATGTCAAGCTAGTGAAACCGTTCATGAAGAGTGCTAAAGAATAATCAGAAAGAGACTGGGTATACTCCATTAGCAGTCAATCATAAGACTTTTTTTTTTATGGAACTGTTCTTCAACTGGACAGTGAAACAAATAGTGCTAGTAAATAATTGTTGTACAGAGCAAAATTTATCCTTTGTTAATATCACACCTATAACTATATAGACAAGAACATGATGAAAGTTTTAGCTTACTTGTCCTTTTCTAATTTTAAAGATTTCCCTTCATCTTGGCATTATATTAGGGATAAGGACCAGATTTATTTCATAGGGAAACCTCTTTACAAATTTAGGTTAACAACTTCTATGAAACTTATGATATTAGCTATCCAGAGAACGTAGAGATTAAATGACTTGCCCAGAGTCACATAGCTAGCATGCGTCAGAGGAAAAATGTGGACCAGTGACTTCTTGGCTCTGTGGATTGCTCTTTATCCATTATGCCACATCACCTGAGACACATGTAATTTGATTAAACTCACCAATGTCATCACAAAGTCGACAAAATTTGTGCATTATCAATGCAATTTTTAACTTTGGTATTTTTTTTGTCCAATTCTGTCTCATATTAATGGATTTAATATGAACAGTAAAGCTAAACTTAGGTTCATTCAAATTAAACTATACACATTATTGTTGAAACTTGTGTAAAACTTTGAAAATGTTAAAAATTCATTTTCCAGGACAAGGGGAATAGTACCTAATTTATGAGTTCTATGAAAAGATGTGGTTAGGACTTTGATTATATGTCTCATCTCAAAAAAGCCACCTTCTTAAACCTGGAATGCCCTAACTCGATCATGGGGCATTATTGCAATTACATTAAAAATTCAGGGAAAAAACAGTTACAAGGTAAAAATGCAAGAGTAGTAATTAGTTGGTCCATGTGAGGGCAAAGTCAGCCAGGCAGAGTCCTAGAATGAAATCTGATTAACAGAGGTTATAAATGAAATAAGGAAACATTTTCTGTAAGTGCATAGGAATCACCAGAATGTCAACACAGTGGAGAAGTCCACTACTTAGCAGGAAAAGGGAAAATAACAGACTACAAGAAGGCAAAAACATTTAATTGCTGCTTGGCTTTAGTCTTTGCCAAAGACTAATAATTGTAAAAGGTTGCTTAATGTAATAATAGCTAACAGAGATGAAAAGATCAAAAGGCAAAGTCAGAAAGTTACAGATTGAGGTGAATAAACTTCATTGTATGCAAGAATTCATGCTTGATAAAATGCTGCAGTCTGCTGTTAAGATTAGAATAAATGTAGATTAGATGAAGAGCAAATTCAATTCAATTCAACTAATATTTCTAAAGTGCCTACTATACTCAAGGAACTGTGCTAGGTGCTGAGCTACAAACATGAAACAAACACTTGGCTTTTACCATCAAAGATGTTACTATTTAACAGAAGAAATGGGAAGAAAAAAAGTTGGTCTCTATCTGAGATTTGATTGGTGTAGGAAACTCCTAGGTAGGAAAATCTCTTTACCAGTGAAGTTCTTCACCTGCTCTGCAAGTCTTAGAGAGTTACCTGATGTATGAAAAGCCAAGTGACTTGCCAAAAAGAGGAAGAAAACACATTTTTGAAGAGAGGGGTAAGGCCTAGATCTATGACTTCATCAATGTGGAATATACCAGGTATGGAGACTCCCTCCACCAATGGACATGAGTAATTTCTAATTTATAGTGTTAGGGAGTTGCCTGGGGCACTGAGAATTTATAACATGTCATAACAATATAATGCAATAAAATATGGAAGGAATACAAACTGGAATGTGAAACTGAAGAAAGATCTGATAGTTTGGTTCATTAGGCAAGAATTCAGGGAGGAGGTAGGCAACTGATTCTTAAAGAAAAACACTGCGATTTGATGTTCATTCATTGTTGTGTCTGACTCGTTGTGACCCCATCTACCATAGCATACCAGACCCTTCCACGCTTTACTATCTCCCAAAGTCTGTCCCACCTCATATTCATTGCATCTATCACACTATCTATCTATCTCATCCTCTACTATACCTTTCTCCTTTTGCCTTCAATCATTGCTAACATGAGGGTCTTTTCCATTGAGTCTAGTCTTCTCATTATGTGGCCAAAGTATTTAAGCTTCAGCTTCAGTATTTGGCCTTCCAGTAAACAGTGTGAATAAAATTTTTCAAGTATTGACTACTTTGATCTGTCTTTGATCTGCTATCCAAGATATTCTCAAAAATCTTCTCCAGGACCACAGTTCAAAAGTTTCAATTCTGCAATGCTCAGCTTTCCTTATAGTCCAACTCTCACAGCCTTACATTGACATTAAAAAAAAAAAAAAAACACAGCATTTACTTTACAGGACTTTGTCAGCAAGATGATGTCTCTGCTTTCTAGTAGGCTATCCAGATTTGCTGTAACTTTCCTTTCAGTGAGTAAGTATATTTTAATTTCATGCCTGCACTTTGTCATCTACAGTGATCTTTGAGCCCAGGAATCTAAAATCTGACACAGCATTCATTTCTTCTCCCTTTGTTTGCCAGGAAGTGATGGGACCAATTGCCAAGATCTTAGTTGTTTTTTTTTTTAAGTTTCAAGTTTTGTTAAACTTCAAGTCAGCTTTTACACTCTCCTTTTTCACCCTCATCAAGAGGCTTCTTAATTCTTCCTCACTTTCTGCCATAAGAGTGATAATATATGAATATCTAAGATTGTTGATATTTCTCCTACCAGCTTCAATTCCAGCTTTTGATTCATTCAGTCAGTCGTTTCATGTGATGTCCTCTGCATACTCCTAGGGTAGTTGTAAATCAATCAGTTGTTCCATGTTAGGTTCTAAGTATTGTTTCTTGGCCTGCATACAGATTCCTCAGGAGATAAGTAAGATGATCTGATGTTCTCATCACTTTGAGGACTTGACATATTTTGCTGAGATTCACAGTAAAAGGCTTTAGTGTAGTCAATGAAGCAGAAGTTTATGTTTTGGTTTTTTTTTTGAAACTCCCTTCCTTTCTCCATAATCCTGAGAATGTTGGCAATTTAGTCTCTAATCCCTGTGCCTCTTCAAAAATCAGCTTGCTCTTTTGGTAATTCTCACTTCACATATTGCTGAAGCCTAGCTTGCAGAATCTTAAGCATAATCTTGTTGACATGTGAAATAAGTGCAATTGTTTGGTAATTTGAACATTCCTCAGTATTGCCCTTCTTTAAGATTAGGACATAAACTGATCTTTTCTTATCAAGTGGCCACTGTTGAGTTTTCCAAATTTTGCTGGCATATTGAGTGCAGTACTTTCAGAGCATCATCTTTCAGGATTTTAAACAGTTCAACCAGAATCCATCAACACCAGCCTTATCATTAGCAATGCTTCCTAAGACCAACCTAATTTTGTTGACTCTAAATGTATGACTCTAAATCAATAAACACACCATTGTGGTTATCAGTGATGTTAAAATCATTCTTGAATAATTCTTCTGTATATTCTTGCTACCTCTTCTTAATCTCCCCTTCTGTTAAGTCCCGACCACTTTTGTCTTTTATCATGCTGACTTTTGCATGAAATATCCCCTTGATATTTCTAATTTTCTTGGAGTTCTTGTGTTTCACATTCTATTTTCACATTCTTTTTCTTGTTTTTTCTCATTTATGAAACCTTTTTATATTTCCTTGCTATTCTCTGGAACTCAGCATTTGGTTGAGGATATATTTCCCTTTTTTCTTAATCTTTCACTTTCCTTTTTTCTTAAGCAATTTGTAAAGACTCATCAACCACATTTTGCTTTCTTACTCCTCTTTTTTTTTTTTTTGAATGATTTTTTGTTGTGGTCAAATACAATACTGAGAACCTCTGTCCGTAGCTTTTTTCAGGCACTCTATCTACCAAATCTAACCCCTTAAATCTATTCACCACTTCCACTTCATATTCTTTTTTCTCATATTAGTCATGTTGTAAAATAGTATTAGAACCAATGGGAGGAACTACAAGAAAGAAGAAACAAAAAAAATAAACAACAACAAAAAAAGAGCAAATAGTATGCTTCCATCTACATTCAGACTCCATAGTTCTTTCTCTGGAAGTGGACAGCATTTTCCATCATGAGTCTTTTGGAGCTGTCTTAGATCCTTGCATTGCTGAGAAAAATCAAGTCAATGAAAGTTAGTAATTGTACAATGTGGCTGTTACTGTGTACAATGCTCTCCTGGTTCTACTCACATCACTCAGTATCAGTTCATATAAGTCTTTCCAGGTTTTTCTGGAGTCTACCTGCTCATCATTTCTTATAGCACAATAGTATTCCATTACATTCATATGCCACAACTTGTTCAGCCATTCCCCAATTGATGGGAATCCCCTCAATTTCCAATTCTTGGCCACCACAAAAAGAGTTGCTACAAATATTTTTGTACATGTGGGCTCTTTTCTCATTATTATGATCTCTTTGGGATACAGTCCTAGAAGTGCTATTGCTGGGTCAAATGGTATGCACAGTTTTATAGCCCTTTGGGCATAGTTCCAAATTGTTCTTCAGAATGGTTGTATCAGTTCTCAACAACAATGCATTAGTGTTCCAGTTTTCCCCACATCTTCTCCAACATTTATCATTTTCCTCTTTTGTCATGTTTGCCAATCTGATAGGTGTGATGTGGTACCTCAGAGTTGTTTTGATTTGCATTTCCCTAATCAATAGTGATTTAGAGCATTTTTTCATGTAACTATAGATAGCTTTAATTTCTTTATCTGAAAACTGCCTGTTCATATCCTTTGAGCATTTATCAATTGGGGAATGACTTTCATTCTTGTAAATTTGACTCAGTTCTCTACATATTTTAGAAATGAGGCCTTGATCAGAGACATTGGCTGTAAAAATTATTTCCAAGTTTTCTGCTTCCCTTCTAATCTTGGTGCATTGGCTTTGTTTGTGCAAAACCTTTTTTAATTTAATGTAATCAAAATCATCCATTTTGCATTTTATACTATTCTCTATCTCTTGTTTGGTCATAAATTCTTCCCTTCTTCATACATCTGACAGGTAAACTATTCCCTGCTCTCCTAGTTTTCTTATAATATCAGCCTTTATATGTAAATCCTGTACCCATTTTGACTTTGTCTTGGTATATGGTATAAGATTTTGGTCTATGCCTAGTTTCAGCCATATTATTTTCCAGTTTCCTGGCAGTTTTTGTTAAATAGTGAGTTCTTATCCCAGAAGCTGGAGTCTTTGGACTTATCAAACAGTAGATTACAAAAGTCATTGACTATTGTGTCCTGTGTACCTAACCTATTCCACTGATCTACCAATCTATTTCTTAGCCAGTACCAAGTAGTTTTGATGATTGCTGCTTTATAATATAATTTAAGATCTGGCACAACTAGGTCCCCTTCCCTTGCATTTCTTTTCATTAATTCCCTTGACTTTCTGGACCTTTTGTTTTTCCAGATGAATTTTGTTATTGTTTTTTTCTAGCTCTATAAAATAATTTTTTGATTCCATGTCATATTTTTTTTAACGAGGCAATTGGGGCTAAGGGACTTGCCCAGAATCACACAGCTGGTGAGTGTTATATGTCTGAGGCCAGATTTGAACTCAGGTCCTCCTGATTCCAAGGCCAGAGTTCTATCCACTACACCACCTAGCTGCCCCTTCTACTTTGTATTCTTAAGAGACATTATTTAGGTCATACCTATATGGTCTGATGGTTTTCCCTACTTTCTTCAATTTAAGTCTGACTTTTGCAATAAGAAGCTCATGATCTGAGCCACAGTCAGCTTCAGGTCTTGTTTTAACTGACTGTATAGAGTTTCTCCATCTTTAATTGCAAAGTTTATAATCAATTTGATTTCTATATTGCCATCTGGTGATGTCAATGTATAAGGCCCTTTAGCCTTTTGGGATTTTGAAAAACAGTGTTTGCTGTGACCAGTAAGTTATCCTGACAAAATTCTATTAGTCTCTGCCATGCTACATTCTGTATTCCAAGGAGAAACTTACCTGTTATTCCAGTTATCTTTTGATTTCCTGCTTTAGCATTCTGATCCCCTATGATGAATGTGACATATTTTTTGGTGTTATTTCCAAATGTTGTGGGTCTTCACAGAACTTATCAATTTGGCCTCTTCAGCATCAGTGGCTGGAGAATACACTTGCATTACTGTGATGCTGAATGGTTTGCCTTGGATTCAAACAGATATTCTGTCATTTTTGAGATTCTACCTCAGGAATGCTTTTCTTACCCACTTATTGACTATGAGGGCTATTCCATTTCTTTTAAGGAATTCTTGCCCACAACAGTATATGTAATGAACACCTAAATTAAATTCACCCATTCCCATACATTTATATTCGCTGACACTCAAATGTCAATATTTAATATTTCCATCTCTTGTTTGATTATATCTAGCTTACTTTAGTTCATAGATTTTACATTCCAAGCTCCTATGCAATATTGATCTCTACAGCTTCAGTCTTTCTTTTTGTCACCAGACACATCTGCAGCTGAGCTTCCTTTCAGTTTTGGCCCAGTTACTACTAGGGTTACTTGTACTTGTCCTCTGCTCTTCCCCAGTGATGTACTAGACACTTCCAATCTGAGGAGCTCATCTCCCGGTATCATATCTTTCATCATTTTACTATCTACTATTTACTACTTTACTATCTACTATTTACATTTACTAAATCATGGGATTTTCTTAGCAAAGTTACTGGAGTGGTTTTCCATTTCCTTCTCCAGTGAATCAACTTTTGTCAGAACTCTCCATGATAACCTGTCCATCTTAGGTAACCTTGAACAGCAAAACTCATAGTTTCATTGAGCTATGCAAGTCCCTCTGCCATGACAAGGCAATGATTCATGAGAAAAGCTCTGTGCTAGGCACTGGGAATACCAAAATGAAACAAAAACTATCCCTGCCCTCAAGATGCTTACATTTTTTATGATATTATCATAAACATTCTCAATCATCCTCCCCAAATTCAACTCTATTCAAAATTGTAGTTATATAATAATGTTTTGGGAAGGATATATGACAAGACTCTAAGAGGCCACATTTATTTTTTCTGGCAAAACAGATAAGAAAGGGGAACAAAGAGGTATTTTTTTTTTACTAGAAATAGTGTCATGTTTTCAAAAAGAGAATGTAAATACCTTACAGATATAACTATGAAAAGAAAATTAAGGAAAATTTCAAACATCTAAGAGACTTTCTAGGGAAGTGGTAAAATAATGTATCAGTTATAAAGAGAAACAAAGAGTGTTAGTTGAAATGTTCAAGGATGCAGAGAAATTTGTTGAGAATAGAGTGGGCATTTTAAAAGTCATAGTAAAGAAGCAAGAAGATAAGCAAAAAGCTGGAAGGGTCCTGGAAGACCATCTCATCTTGTCCATTCCTCCTTTGGTGGATGAAAAAACTGAGATCCATGGGGAAGGAAGGGGAAGAAGAATGAGACTGACTTTCCTAAGGTCAGCAAGCACATCAGGTGGGATTTGAGTTCAAGGCCTCTGACTTTTAAGTCATTCTTTATTCCATTGTAACAGGATAGGTGTGATCAGGATAGGGAAGTCACCCTTATGAAATAATGACATCTTCTGAAATGAAAATGCACTTTGTACTTGTTGCACTTTCATATCCTAACTTGTATCAAAGTGATTTATGTGTATGTGTCAAAAATGACAAGGAGTCTTGAACTTTAACTCTTAAAGAAAGTCAAAATAGAGGAGACCCAAGAGAATAGTCATGGAAGACAAAGTTAGAGAAAGTTTCTAAAGTACTCCAGTCAGAAGTCTCTACAGAGACTTCAAGGAATATGAGGACTAATAAAGGCTGCTGGATTTGGCAATTAGCATGTCAGAAGTATCCTTTAAAAGAATAGCATTGGGTGTGATTTAAGCAAAACTTCCCAATAGTTAGAACTGTCCAGAAGTATGGTGAGCTACCTTAGGAGGGAAGGAGTTTCCCATTATTAGAGGTCCTTAAGAAAAAGCTGGATGATAACTTGTTAGGGATATTGTAGAGAACTTTAGATTAGATGTCCTTTTGGCTCTCTTCCACTTTTGAGGTTCTGTGATTCCATTTCTCTGAAGTGTTGGAGGCAGAGGGCACATTGCAAGATACTTAAGAATGAGTAGGTGGTGAGGAAATGGAAGCAGTGAGGGAAAATTTTCAGTCAAAAGAAAGGAGAGAAAGGAGTTGTAATTTGAGAGGGTGACAGGTGAGGTTTGGTTTTGTTTTGTGTTTAGCTAAAGAACACCTTATTGTGTTTGTACTCAGACAAGGGGTCAGTGGAGATGAAACTAAAGAGGTAGGCAGGAGTGGATGGATGATTTCCGGAACAAGGACTTGGAACAAAGAGAGAGGACAAAATAAAGGCAAAGACACAACTAAAAGGGTTAACTATGGAAAGAAAGAATAATTTTTTTTATTCTTTTGCTGAAGGGAAGGAGAAAATAAAAGAGGATTTTAAAAGAAATTTTAAGTGGAAAGGAGAAATATTGAGGGAACTCATTTCTGATGGCTTTAGTCTTCTCTTTCAAGTACTTCAAAGTATTGAAAGCTGTTAGGAAGCAACTCTCAGTAATTGGGATAGTTTGAAATACTTTAGTCGGAATTGAGGAAACAATTCCAGTCTCATCCTCTTGTCAAATTCAATGTGAAAATTATATCACTTGACAGGAAGTAAGATTCTCCAATGGATGGATGGATGAATGAATTAATGAATGCCATCTCTTCTCAACTTTTGAAATATTTTATAGTCTTTTACCCTGGTGAAAACAATTGATAGCTAAAATATACATATCTCATTTCTTTGAATTAGCAGTGTCTCACTAAGTATGGAAGTTGTGAACAGAAACAAAATAAAAGTGTGAAGAGTCAACTATGGTTCAATTTTTCTTTGCCAACAGTTGAGTATTCTGCAGAGAGGTGAACAGTGTTCTGCAAAAGTTCACAATCCTGTACTTTCAGTTCCAGCATTAAAAATTCCATGTTTAAGAACTAGATTGTATGCTCTTGATTTGGCAGGGACTATGGATTGTAGATATCTTTTATTTCTTTCACAGTACCAGAGACAATGCCATTCATAGAGTAGATACTCAATAAATATCTATATCATCTATCATAAAATGTTTAAAGTGGAAGAAGCTTCATAAATTATTTTGCCATTGCCCCACTTTGCTGATGAGAAACTAAGCCTCAAAGGACCTGGCCATAAGTTGTACAACAACAACAAAAACATCTAATATTTATATATGCTTTAAGGTCTTTAAAGTGCTTTACACATATAGTATCATTTGATCCTCATAAAAACCCTGTAAGGTAGGTACTATTTTTACCATTTTATAGATAAAGAAACTGAGGAATTCTCCTTCCCGACCAAAAGTTGAGCATTTTAACTACTAAACAACCTCACTGCATTTTTTTAAAGTTTTTTTTATTAAATTTTACATTATTGGCATTATTCAGAGTCCAGGCATTAATGAGAATGAATAACTATTGCTGATTTAGGACCTTTTGGAGTTTGGGCCATAATACATATAGCTATATCAATATTATTTGTGTTCAAAAGTGAAGACACCTGTGGTTGTCATGACCCTGTATGGGTGACTGCTTTGGCAATGCATTACAGTAATATATTTTATGCCACAGAAATATAGAGATTATTCTTTGGTTTATATCAAATGCTGCTATTTATTGAAGTTATTTTCTGTTTGCTGTACTTTCTTTGCCTTATAGTATGAATGATGCCTTTGCTTGAAAAGAAAAAGCCTGATTGCTGTGTCTGCCTGCCTAGTTCTTGCCTAGAAATTTGCACACATATGCCACAACATATGAAGCAGTGTTTCATATTTCCTGAAAGTGCTTTTTTCAGTATATATTAAAAGTAAAATGCCAAGGGAAAAGTCTCTGGAGAAGAACCATATATGAATTTCTCTCAGTTAGCAGCCCCAAGGGTATCTGAAGAAGAATTTCTTACTGTAAAATGCCCAGTGGGCTCAGATTTCATTAGGGTGGCTATTATAATACTAGAAAGAGAAGCTGAAAACTGGTGCATGTGCCAGAAAAATATATATATATATATACATATACATATATACATACATACACACACACACACACACACACACACATATATATAGCTAGTTACTAACTTGGCTGAGTTGTTTGTTTGTTTGTTTTTTCAAAATGGTCCCTAAGGAGATCTACTTTAAGATTGTCAAGTTCATTCTTCAGAATGATAGATACTAACCATCAAAATGAAATAAGGGGAGCAAAATACAGCAAAGAAATGAAGAAAATGAAAGCAGCTACTTAGGTTCTAATTATCAGTAGGTATAAGAGGCAAGATGGCATAGCGAATAAAGATCTGATTGTGGAATGAGGAAGGCTTGGCTTCAAGTCCTGAATCTGAAACAGTCTGCATCTGTGACCCTAGGCAAGACATGTCATAAGTCTCTGGGCTTCTACATAGCTTTCTCTGATTATAGACTGTATAACAAAGTCTCATCTGTACGACTACAAGTAGTTTCCTCTTTGGAAACCCTCTATACAAATGAAATCATAAGACCAGCTTAAAGAAATATAAAACACCCAATGAATGTATTTTTATTATTTTGTTCATATATTCATTCACTCAACAATTACTGAATTCCTTTAATTTGCCTATGACACTGTGGAAAGTATAAGAAAGAACTACCTACACTGACATAATATATACATATATATATAGTGTATTGTGTATATATATATATATATATAATATATATATATATATACACATATGTGTGTTTCCAAAATTCCAGGATGTTATCATTTAATTGGAAAGGCAAATAGAAGCCAGATATGTAGAAGGCATTAAATATGTGAGGATAAGGTATTTGTATTTTATCTTATAGTCATAAGGAGTATGGGGAGTGGGCTCAGAAGGTTTTTTTTTTAAATGGTAATTTTTATTTTTTTTTTGTTTTCAACATTTACTTCCACAAGATTTTGATTTCCAAATTTTCACCCCATCTTGCCTTTCTCCCATCCCAAGATGGCATGCATTCTGAATACCCCTTCCCCTAGTCTGCCTTCCCTCCTATCTCTCCCCCCCCTTCTCTTATCCCCTTCCCCTTCAATTTTCCTGTAGGGCATGATGGATTTCTGTACCCCATTTCCTGTATTTCTTATTTCCCAGTTGCATGTGAAAACATTTTCTTTAAACATGTGTTTTTAAAACTTTGGGTTTCAAATTTTCTCCCTTCCTCCCTCCCCACCCACCCTCATTGATAAGGCAAGCAACTCAATATAGGTTATATATGTGCAATTATGCAAAACACTTCCATAGTAGACATGCTGTGAAAAACTAACTCTATTTCCCTTAATGCTATCCCACCCACCCCCACTTACTCTATTCTTTCTTTTGACCCTGTCCTTCCTCAGAAGTACTTGCTTCTGATTACCCCCTTTCCCAATCTGCCCTCCTCTCTATCATCCCCCTACTCTCTTCTCCCCTTCCCCACACCTATTTTCCTGTAGGGTAAGACAGATTTCCATACCCAATTGAGTGTGTATGTTATTCCCTCCAGAAGTCAAATTCTATGAGAATAAGATTCACTCTTTCCCTCTCACCTTCCCCATTTCCCCTCCACTGTAAGAGCCTTTTCTGGTTTTTTTTGTGAGATAATTTACCCCATTCTACCTCTTCCTTTCTCCTTCTCCTAGTATAATCCTCTCTCACCCCTTAATTTTATTCTCAAAATATGACCCCTTCATTTTCAACTCACCCTGTGCCTTCTATCTATCTATATATATCTATATATACGTACATATAATTTTCTCCCTCCAACTACCCTAATACTAACAAAGGTCTCATGAGTTACAAATACATCTTTCCATGCAGGAATGTAAACAGTTCAACCATAGTAAGTCTCTTATGATTTTCTCTTTCCTGTTTATCTCTTCATGTTCCACTTGAGTCTTATATTTGAAAATCAAATTTTCTATTCAACTCTGGTCTTTTCATCAAAAATGCTTGAAAGTCCTCTATTTCACTGAATGACTATTTTTTTCCCCTGTAGGATTATACTCAGTTTTGCTGGGTAGGTGATTCTTGGTTGTAATACTATCTCCTTTGCCCTCCAGAATATTATATTCCATGCCCTGCGGTCCCTTAATATAGAAGCAGCTAAATCTTGTGTTATCCTGATTGTGTTTCCACAATACTTGAATTGTTTCTTTCTGGCTGCTTATAATATTTTTTCCTTGACCTGGGAACTCTGGAATTTGGCTACAATATTCCTAGGAGTTTTCCTTTGGGGATCTCTTTCAGGAGGAGATCAGTGGATTCTGCCCAGGGCAGTTTTCCTGGATAATTTCTTGAAAGATGATGTCTAGGCTCTTTTTTTGATCATGGCTTTCAGATAGTCCAATAATTTTTAAATTCTCTCTCCTGAATCTATTTTCCAGGTCAGTTGTTTTTCCAATGAGATATTTCACATTGTTTTCTAATTTTTCATTCTTTTGGATTTGTTTTACAGTGTCTTGATTTCTCATAAAGTCACTAGCTTCCAATTGCTCTATTCTAATTTGTAAGGAAGTATTTTCTTCAGTTAGCTTTTGGACTTCCTTTTCCATTTGGCCAATTTTGCTTTTTAGGGCATTCTTCTCCTCATTGGCTTTTTGGACCTCTTCAGCCATTTGGGTTAGGCTATTTTTTAAGGTGTTATTTTCTTCAGTATTTTTTGGGGTCTCCTTTAGCAAGCTGTTGACTTGTTTTTCATGATTTTCTTGCAAAACTCTCAATTTGTCTTCTACTTCTCTTACTTGCTTCTCAAAATCCCTTTTGAGCTCTTCCAAGGCCTAGGACTGATTCATATTCTTCTTGGAGGCTTTGGATGTAGGAGCTTTGGCTTTGTTTTCTTCTTCTGGTTGTATGTTTTGAACTTCTTTGTCAACAAAGTAAGATAATATAGTCTGACTCTTTTTGCAATGCTTACTCATGATCCCAGCCAATTACTTGAGTTTTAAACTCTTTGTTAAGGTAAAAGTCTGCTTCCAATGTGGAGAATGTACTGTCCCAAGCTTCAGGGGTTTGTACAGCTGTTTTCAGAGGTACATCTAGGGACCTGCAAATTTTCAGTTCTTCCAAGGTGCTATGATAAGGGGCAAGGTGTTTTCTCTCCACCACCACAAGCTTCACCACACCAGCATTCCTCCTTGCCCCAGGACCACCCCTCAGAACTGTGACCCAGATCCAATCATGGGCAAAGCAAGAGATTCCTGCCTCAGCACTGGCAAAGAGATCCCTGAAATCCACCTCTGATCAGCCATTTGATTCCCCCTCAGTCTGTGGGCCAGAAGTTCAGGAAACAGCCACGGCCCCAGGGGCAGCTGAGACCTAGCTCGTTCTCTCACTGCAGTCACAGACTTTTCCCACTGACCTTCTAAGTTGTCTTTGGTGTTTGTGGGTTGAGAAGTCTGGAAACCACCAGAGCTGCCTGCGATTCAGCCCTCTGAGGCCTGCTCCAGGGTCACTGCAGCCTGCATGCCCACACCGAATTGCGCTCCTCTCCCCCCCAGGTGCGATATACCTTTCTGATCAACCATCCAGGCTATCTTTGGCTGGAAATTTGTTTCACTCTGTCTTTTTGTGGGTTCTGCTGACTTAAAATTTGTTTAGAGCCATTTTTATAGGTATTTGGAGGGGTTTGGGGAGAGATCTCAAGCAAGTCACTGCTTTCCCTCCGCCCCCTCTCAGAAGGTTCAATAGAATGGATTAACATGGTCAGAGTTGTACCTTCAGAAGATTATTTTAGCAATTGCATAGACAATAGTTTAGAGGGGAAAGAGACTGGATATTTAGAGAGCAATTGGGAGGTTATTATAATAGTGCAAAAGAGAGGTGATGAAGACCCTATAAGAGCACATTGAATAGGAAGAATACAAGACATATTGTGGAGGTATAATCAAGACAATTGATTGAACACATCTGGGTAAAAGAAAGGGAAGAGTAAAGGTTAACTCTAAAGTCATAAATATGAATGATTGGAAGACTGATGTCCTAAACAATAAAAGGAAAATTTGGAGGAAGGGAATGTTGTTGTTGTTGTTATTCATCCTTTGTTGTTGAAGAAGACCCATAACATCATAGGGGTGATGTCTTAACTCTCTAAGGGTGATGGAAGTGACATTTTGGACCTCTTGACTTTTAGATTATTTGGTGATATCCAAGATGAAATATATAAAAGTTGACCATGGGTGATGAGTATAGGAGAAGAATTAGAAATGGAGAGAGACAGACAGAAGGAGGGGAGAGAGAGAGAGAGAGATAGAGAGGCAGAGAGAGAGAGAGAGTGTGTGGAATCACCATTATAGAGATAATACTAAGATCTATGAGAGCAGATGAGACAGCACAGAGGGAGTATAGAGTCCTGGGGAACACTCACATTAAGGGGCAAAAAGTAGATGCTTATCCAATAAAAAGAGTTTCGGAAGGAATGGTTGGACAGGTTGGAGGAGAGAACCAAGAGTGATCAGTATCACTGAAGTCAGGTGAGGAGATAGTGTCCCAGAGGAGAAAGGTATCTGTTAATAATATCTGAAGCTGCAGAGATGTCCAGGTGGATGAAAAATGAGAAAATGATATCAGATTCATTAGGTAAGAGATCAAAATAATCTTGAGAAGACTTTTTTTAAAAAAAATAAGAATAAAAGAAATCAGAACAATAACAAGATGCACCCTGTGATTCTCTGTATGTAGAAGTTGAGTGAAGAATTGACACAAAATGAATGATATGAAATCCAGGAGAAGTAATAAATAAGCTTTTATTGTTGGTGAATCAGTCAGTCAATGAATAAATATTTATTGTGTCTAGTATGGAACATCATATGTTCTAGGCACAAGGGGATACAAAGAAAGGCAAAAATAATCTCTGCCCCTCAGGAGCTCACATTCTAAAGGAGAAGACAACATGTAAATAACTAAGTACATACAAGATATTTACAGTGTAGATGAAAGGTAATGAGAGAGGATAAAGCACTAGCAGTTGGGGGATTAGAACAAGCATCCTGCAGTAGTAGGGATTTTGAACTTAGTTGTGAAGGAAGCCAAGGAGACTGGAGTAGAGGGATATTCCAGGCATAAAGGATAGCCAGTATAAATGGACGGAGTCAGGAGATGGAGTGTCATTTTTAAGAATAGCAAGTAGACCAATCTCACTGGATCACCAAGTGTGAAGGGAAATAAAGTATAAGAATACTTTAGGAAAGTGATTTTGATCTGGGACATTTATTTTTACACAAAAGTGGTTTAAAATGTATGCTTATTTATTTTTGTTGTTTTGAGTAAAATTGCTATAATACTCAAATACTTAAGTGTAATGATTAGAGAAGTTAATTGTTTGTTTACATCCCAGGCATTTTCTCTGTTCCAGTCATTGTGTGCCTTAAATGACTCTGACAATAGTCAAATGGGCCAATAAAGTGTAAAGCAGTGAGTCTTTACCACGGTATGTTTTAACTCAGACAAGGGAAAGCTTAATACCTAATATAAGATGCCTAGGGGCAGGAGGATAGAAAATCCTTGGAGAAGGAACAGGGTTCAGAGAAAAGAATACCATTGGGTCTGAATCATCAGAGACAGAAGGATACAACCAAGTCTTTGTCATCAGAGGCAGCTGTATATAGCTAGCCTCAGTCATCTGGAAGTGGAGGGTAGGTGGAGAAGTAGGTTTTGACAGGTATCCAGTACCTAGAGCTTCAGGTCATAACAAGAGGAACTGAATTCAGTGACAATCTTTTGAAAGGATAAACCGGTTATTGCACAGCCATATTAAGGAAACCTCTTCTCAATCCTCCTAGTTAATGATTGATTCCTTTGTAGTTTACCCCTTTCACACAAGGCCAACACTGATCAGAGCAAGAGCCATGGGTTCTTTGGGAAGGTGACACGTTTCACTCAGGCATAATAACATTTTGTATATAAAAAATTGACCAGGGAAGACTCTGTTTTTGGAGTACTGGACATGGGTTATGGATATTATCAGAAAATAGTAGGAATAAGGTATTTTAGGCAAGGACAATGGCTGGGTCCAGAGTTTGAAAAACTTCATTGAGAGGCAACTCCATATCCCAAGTGAAAGATTTTTTAAAGTAATTATAGGGTACAATGGATATTCCACTAGACCTGGAGTCAGGAATGCCTAAGTTCAAATCCAGCCACAGACACTAGCTTGGTGATCCTAGACAAGTCACTTGATGTCTATCTGCCTCAGTTTCTTCAACTACAAAATGGGGATAATAGCACCTACCTCACAGAGTTGTTGTGAAGATCACATAAGAAAATATTTGTAAAGCTCTTAGCACAATGCCTGGCAGAGGTTACGTATCTAATTAACACTTATTCCCCTCCTTTTGGGGGGTAATACAATTAATAAGAAATTCATGCAAAATTGTCATACCAATAACACATGTAGCCTATGATTAAAATTAAAAAGCATTACATAAATGAAAGAGAAAGAATGATTACTCCAAGATCTCTCAAAAAAAAAAATCACTCAGTTATCTACCAAAAGAGAATGATTAGTCCAAGCTTTCTCAAAAAAATCACTCAGTTACCTACTGAATATCAGAATGATCTCAAATTCTATCAGGTGTTTTGAAACCACCTGTGAAATTAAACACATCATTCTCATTCTTTGCTATATATGTTTAATGCTTTTTCTTAAAAACAGAGTATTTTTAATAAACATTAGAAGATCAGAATTTAAATGTACAGGTAGACAATCACAGCTTATTAATTATACCTAGGCAGTTTTTTTTCCCTAGCATCATATAACAAACATTTTAATAGGCATTCATCTTCTAATTAGAAATATTGATGTATTGGAGAACTATGGTCTTCATAGCTATTATCCTAAAATATTCATTCCAAAAACATACACAAAGAAAAAAAAAATCCATGCTGTGGAAAGCAACTAATCTCTTTACTCTTTCCAAGTGATTTTTATTCTAAAGTAGTAGTTAAATTTGGTGATAATCAAGTAATTATGCCATTTTGACAATGATGTCCATGATTGACTTCAGTCAGTTCAATGAAAAAAAAACAAATACGTTATTTAGTTTCATCAACACATATTTTCTAAATAGTCTTTTTATATGATTTTGTATAAATATGATAAATGATGGTATGCATTATTGTAGTACTCTATTACAAAGTTCCTTATTAGAAAGATGCAAGCAGGTGTCAAAGAATGTTATCAATAGACCTAGGTCCAAGGTCCAGATCTGCCACTTATTAGCTATATGACTTTGGGATAGCTATATTATCTCCCTGAACCTCCGTGTCCTATTCTGTCAAGTGACAGGGCCAGGCTAGATAATAGTAAATATTCTTTCTAGCTCTAGCATTCTATTACTCCATAATGATGGGATCATTTTGTTAACAAAAAATACTTGTGGTAGACTTACCCCCTTACCTTTCATGACAGAAGTTGCACATGTTTTTATAGCAAAAACTTATTTTAACAGGATTTCCTATAAGATTCTTTTTTCTCAAAGCTGAGGTAGTTATATTTATATAAAATACAGAGGGAAGAAATTTCTTTTCATTACATAGTTACTTTGGATAATCTCAATGCAAATGATTCATTGACATTTAGCTTATTGTCTAACAATGGGATTTTACATGTTAATATTCTGTTGTTGTAATATATATTTATATATGTATGTATATAAATATATATGTATGTATGTGTACATATATGTTTTTTTATTTCAGTTCAAGATAAGATAGTCTCAAAAATCCTCTTAGATTTATTTTTAAATATATGTATATATTTAATAAAACACATATCATCAACCTTGGTATTTTGAGGTTTTTACTGTATTATTTTATTTTACTGAGCAGTATTAAAAAGAGAAATTTTAGTTCTCCTTGGCACTTTTTAACTATATCTCCAGCTACTTCTATTCCCCTCCACATGGGAGAAGTTGACAGAAGCTCTCACATATACATATGTCCTTTTCTGCTTTGCTATAGTATAAAGGTGAGAATGCCTAGCTCAACTTTAGCATTTGACAATTTTTCAAGTAATTTTTGTATTCCACATGTACTTTAAAACAACATTTCTCTAGTCTATTGTAACTCAATCCATTCAACATTCATTTGTTAAAGGCTTGCTATGTGAAAGGCACTGTAAATACAAAGATAAAAAAAGAGACAGCCCTATCTTGAAGAAGCTTATACTCTACTAACGATCTTTTCAAGGATGCACTGTCTATCGATTAATATGGCATTTTGGAATATTTGTCATGATTATTCATTCTGGCCCTGAGAAGTTAATTGGCTTGCCCCAGGTAACACATATAGTAAGGAATAGAAGTTAGATTTAAGGTCCTCGGACTCTAGAGCTAGGGCTTTTTCAACTGTGTTGACTTAAAATCATACAACAATAATTAAAGAATATTAGTGCTAAAAATATAGATAAAAAGAAAAGTAATATTATTTAAAATACTTGTTTTATCCCATAAATTTAACATAGTAATTAGGAAGTATCTATTGGCAATCATGTATATTTTTAATTAAAACATATAAATTTAAGAATTCAGAGAAAACCTTTTTCCATTCTCTTTTGGAATTCTGATTATTTTTTCAGTTATTAGGGCAATATGTAGGGCAAATCTCCTTAATTCTCACTGTCAGTGGAGTTTGTGGTTAAATTTAAGCCAATTTGAAATGGGAGGGATTCCCCTTACAGATCACTTATTCACAAGTAGCTGAGAAATTAAATCCCAGGTTGAAAATGCTTCAGTCAGAGTCTTCAAAACAATTACTGCTTCTCGTAAAAGATCAGTCCAGCATAATCCTAAAATCCTCATTTCTCAATTGGTGAGTCTCCCTGCCTGTAGGAGGGAGACTGAGTTTGGATTCCTGAGTATTCTTCTGAGCATTCTCTATATTCGAGCTGCTTTGTGAAGAAAAGTACTTTGGAGATAATTGCTTTATACAAATATCTGTGAGGATGGCTTCAGTCAATGACTAAGAAGTCTAAGAGTAGGCTTATATTCCCCCAAAAGAATGCAAAACTGTAGAAAAAACAGGGATTAATATTGTCCAGAAGAAGGTCTATTATGTAAACAGGGTGGAGTAAAATAAAATAAACTTGTCTGCTTTGATTGCATTTGCATAAAGACATTTGGAGAGGTAGAAGATTGTATTTACTTTGGTTTTTTTTTAAGTTATTGCTTTTTTAAAAAATCAACTCAAGTAATAAAGCCATGCCAAACTTATCCACATTTGTTCTATAAATTCATATATTACAGGATCCTAAGATTTAGTGATATAAGGTACTTTAGAAATCATCTAGTAAAACTCTCATTTAAAACATCATGAAAAAACTGAGGCCCAGCGAAATTAAGAGATTTAATCAAGATGTTACAGAAGTGATTAGCAAGGCCCAAATTTGAAATCAGGTTGTCTGATTCCAAATCCTATGGCTCTTTCCATGGGAGCAAACTATCTTGGAATGAATCCTTTACTTGGGAGAATGACAATAGCCACACTAAAACTGTGAGTGTCCTTTCATTTACCTTACAGGATATGAGAAAATACTAAATACATAGTATTTTTTGTGTCCTCATCACCCATCAATGGGGCCATGATGTCCCTTTTCTATACTGGTCTGCCTAGAAAAAACCATAAGACCACACAGAACTAGAAAGGATCATAGGAACCATCTACTCTATGGCCATCATTTTACAGATGATAAAACTAAGGCCCAGAGAAGTGAAAGGACTTGCCAAAGATCACAAAGCAAGTATGAGCCCCAGGCTCTTTTAGTCCAGCATTCTTTCTATTATACCACAAGTTTGGGATAGCTATTTATCCTGTTTATAGTGCATGACAAAAAATTTTCCCAATTGTAAAAAGAGAAAAGTAGTCCCAAATTTTCTGTTAGTGCTACACTCCTGAAAATTAGATGCATAATTTGAGTGTTTTAAAATTTATATATCCAGGGTGTCCCAAAAGTCTTAGCGCAGTTTAGTGCTTATTAAATTGCAAGTGCTTAGTGCTTTATTAAACTATACTACGTCTTTGGAGACACCCTGTATATACATATATATTATATAGCAGATAGATAAACAGACACATATGGATGTGTGTGTGCATCTATATGCATGTATGTACATATGTAAGGGACTGGGCTTGTTGTGGGAATTTGGTGGCTTTAGGAGGTATAAGTGAAATTTCAGTCCCTCTATATATTCCACCACAGCCTTCACATAATTCCAGTAGTACTCAACTCTTCAAAGACCTCTGAGAGAAAGTCCAAACAAGGTCTACTATTTTTCCCAACTTACCCCATGTCTGCACAGTAGTTGCACTATAATATACTCCATTCTCTTCTTTTATTTAAAAGTTTACTGTATCCCAATCTTCTTGCCTCAAATATAGGGAGGCCAGATGTTCACTGAAGGTTCAAAAACATTCTAATTAGAGCAGAGAAACAAACCTTTGACCTTGTCTAAATGTTAAGGATTTTCCTAAGGTGGGGGAAGAGAAGGTTGATCTATGGTTATTATATTAACTTTTCATCTGACATAAGGTAAGCACTGGATCTATGATCTAATGGATACAGGGAACACCTATTAACCCATGCAAATAGGCATCTTCAACGAAATTTGTAGTCTTAGAGAGTTTCCTAGAATGCTGAGAAGTTGAGACATGTCAAGGGTAACACAGTCCTAATTTTTTCAGTACTTGAACTAAGCTCTCCTTGGCCTTGTGGCCAGTTTTCTATTCACTACTGACCAACCTCTCTTCATCTTATATAAACTCCATAAAACAACAAAAGAGGGGAATCATGGGGACCTGAGTACTATCACATTGTCCCCAAGTTTCCAAGCAAGTTAATTATTTTAACTGTGTGGCTGATTACATCTCTAGAGAAAAGGGGACATAGGAAGGAGAGGGCAGTGGACAAAATAAAGATCACACCCTAAATCACTCTCTAGGAAGCATATAGGTAACATCTGAAAGGGATTCAGTTTTGCCCTGTTTAGCAGGATAGGAATAGCAGTAAAGATTAAATACCAGCCATCCAACTCTATACTTCACAGAGATGCTCAGTGATGTGATAGGTGGAGAGAGAGAGAGAAATATAGCTTACCAGCCAAATGATTATTAGGGTCTGGACAATAAAAAGTTGCCTTGATTTGTCATATGAATAGTTTTGGCCAATCTCTTGGTCATCATCAAAATGGTTGATCTTATGGAAGAGGTTTTGCAATGTTTTAGGCTTGATGGAATCATCACAGTACAATTTGTCAACAGGAGAATCAACAGGAGCTAATCATCTATAGGGAATAATTTAGAGGTAGCCATGTATAGTAGATAGAGTGTTAATGCTGAGGTCAGGAAGATCTGAATTCAAATCCTGCATCACACAATTAATCATTTAACCTCTCTAGCTCTCAAGTTCCTCATCTGTAAAATGAGGGGGTTGGATTCAATGGCTCTAAAAAGTCTATCTCTAAATCTATGGTCCTATGATCTTCAACTCAGATTCTGCATTAGATTATTTTTATGACAGTGGTGAGCATCTTTGGAAAGTCTACATTTTTCTTTTTTATGTTTTGATTGATATAAGTATTAGAGGTTCATTTAAATGAGGCTATTTCTGTTGTTTTATACTTCAAGGAATCTTTTTTTATAAGTTTGGCATGTGCATGGAAGATAATTCAGAGATAAGTCCTTTAAGGCAGTATTTAGCACTAAAAATGAATCGTTTTATATTGATTGCAAATACATATTCACAGTAAGCCCCGGCATTCTTTTGTTCTTTTGTCCAAATTTGTAATAATAAAAATGAGATTTACTATGGACTATCACTTGCAAAACCCTGGTTTTCCTTTCTAATATTCTCCTCAGAGATGTTCTCAATGTGTATTTAAGTACAGACTCTAATCTTATAACAACTGTTCTATTTTTTTTTAATTACATACTTAAGAACATGGGCATATGGGTTGGTAGTTATTGTGATGTCCTCTCAGACTTCCTTTTTCTATTTTGTAGTGATGAATTCTGAAATATTCTTTAACACTTTTGATATCTTATCTGCCTTTATATGTCTTGAGAATGAATAAGTCATTCCCTCAAAATTGTGTTACTGCCAGCATGTATCTCCTTTGCATAAATTTAGTCTAGTCCAGATTATTTTCCTTCTATGTTTTCTTTAGTCCTGTTTCAATAACATCTCTAAGCACATCTGGGACTGAACTGTTCCAGCTCAAAGTTGGTTATGCTATTTTCCTAAAAATAAAAAGACTTTCAGGGAAAAAAAAATATAAACCCATTGCAAATTTTTTTCCATTTTTTTCTCTGTATTGCTGTTATCCTTCCAGGTTCCCTGGTTTCCAATCAAATCTCCTTTAAATTGGTTTTACCCTCCATTGTTTGTTGCTATCTTCTCAGGAGATGCTTTTAAAAAAAAATAATAGCCCTGGTGTAGCTAGGTGGCACAGTAGATAGAGTGCTGGCCCTGGAGTCAGGAGGACTTGAGTTCAAATCCGGCCTCAGAAACATAATACTCACTAGCTGTGTGACTCCGGGCAAGTCACTTAACCCCAATTGCCTCACCAATAATAACAATAATAGTATTAAAACATTCTCTTCCATAAAACTTTGCTAATGAATACATATTATAAATCCATGTTGCCCTTGGTTGTCATATCTCCCCACTTGGCACTTGCTGACTATAGTAGTTTTCAGCCTTTCTCTGTCTCCTAATCATGAATTTGATATATAATGATTAGACTTCTTTATGAAATTGTCATAATTAGTGTTGATGTTTTGATTTCAATGATTAAACTTCTGCATGAAATTGTTGTAATTAGTGTTGATGTCACTTCCTCCATCCTTTTCAACATCAATAACTATTTTAAATAGGCAAAGTTGCAATTAAAATTATACAAGTTTTTTTTCCTCATTTTTATTCTTTTCTCTAACTTTGTATTAATTATTATCTTTAACAAGTAAATGGTCTGACTACTAAGTTCATTCAAGAATGACTCACCAATCAATTTCAAGTGTTGTGATATTATTCAGTGTTTATCACATCCAGTGGCTTCTAATTCTTGAAGAAAACATTAATGGTGTATTGGCATAAGGCTTCTATGGATCTTTGGTCTATTTTATTTCTTACTACTGAGATACATTTTCCGATGTATTTTTTTTTTCATTTTTCTCATCTATTCTCACCTTTATGCGTTAATCAAGTATCAAGATACATGCAGATTCAATTTTATCCAATTCTTCATGGAACTTCATGAAACAGGTCTCAGTTACAATTTTTCCATCATGACCTTTTTGCAAATACTTGCAAGACTAGCTTCTTTACGTGTTCTTAACCTTGCTATCCAAAAACTTTTTATAAAAAAATAAATTTTGATGGAAGTATGTCCATATAATTAGTGTTCTTAATAATTTTATACATTTTATCAGTTGCATTTTAAAAACATTTGGAGAAAACATTTTTTTTTATTCTGAGGAGGGGTCCATTGGCTTTACCACACTGACAAAGGGATCCATCACACAAAAAGTTTAAGATCACTGATTGAATGCTTTCCTCTTTAAAATCATCTTCCATCTACTCCATATGTATCTAGTCATTTACATGTTGTTTCCCTAATTGGATTTCAAGCTCCTGGAGGGCAGGAACTGTTTTATCCTATCTTCCCCCCTTTTTATTACCTGCACTTAGCACATCTGATACATAGTAAGTGTTTAATAAATACTTACTGAGAACATGCTTCATATCCCATCACCTATTTACCTGGTTACCTTGCTATTACCCCTGCCTATGTACCACCTGGAATACCATCCTCAAGAAACCATAACCCCAGTACCTTAGGGGGAGAGGGAATAGTGGTATTTAATCTGCTTGGCTTTGGAACTCCAACGTTGGGGCTTAACTGTCTTAATTGATGTGTAAGTACAAACTCTCTTTTACCCAGATATCTAACTTTCCCCAAACTGAACTATATTTCCTATCTTATCCAGTTATCCTCTGCAAATATACTTCAGACCCGCAAACACACATACTCCTGACCTTTTGTTTGGGAAGCAATATAAACAATATTACCAATGCTTCCAGAAAGGGCATATTAACCAACTTCCCTATAGATCAACTCACAATTCCTCTTACACCCCAGACCAAATCCAATTTCCTGGATTGTTGATTTTTAGATATTCTAGCCATGTCCAACTCTTCACAACCCTATTTGAAGTTTTCTTAGCAGATTCTGGAGTGGTGGGCCATTTCCTTCTCCAGCTTATTTTACAGATGAGGAAAATGAGACAAACAGGGTTAAATGACTTGCCCAGGATCACACAAAGAGTGTCTGAGGCCAGATTTCAACCCAGAAAGATGAGTCTTCTTGATTCTAGGCCTAGCACTCTATCCACTGCATCATTTAGCTACCTCTTTCCTGGCTAACACCCCTCAATATGTACCTTCCAAAGTTAAAATGATATCCTTGATGGAAAAGACCGTCTAATTTTTGTATTTTTACCCTCAAATATGCATATTTTTCATAACAGCTAAAATGCGAGTTAACAAAATATCCCATGAAATTATGTTTCTTTTTTACCTATGGATAAAATGAATTTATTTATTTGCCTGTTAAGGAAATTATGTGAGGCAGCTTTCTATTTGTCTGCAATTTCCTTCTCTCTTCTGGTATCAATAATAAGAATCTCATTTTTCATACAAGTCAGTTTCTCTACTAGCGTGTCCACTCAGTCATTGAGGCAATTAGGTGGTATAACAGGTGGAGAGCTAGACTTGGAGTCAGGAAGACCTAACTTGACTTCAATTCCTCTCTCAGATATTTATCATTAGCCGAGTGAACCTGGGCAAGTCAAGACATTTAATGGCAACTAACCTACAAGGTTATTGTGAGAATCAAATGAGGTTACAATTTATATAAAGGGCTTTGTAATCCTTAAAATGCTAGATAATTGCTAAAATGATAGCTATTGTTATTATTATCAGACAAAGATTTCACCTTTAGAGTACCAACCCTTTTGTTAAAGTTTATAACCAGGTCCACATTATTGTGAACAATCAATCCCCTTAAGTAAAAATAATGATGCAAGTCACTTAACCCTGTTTGCCTCAAAAGAAATGGCAAACCACTGCAGTATCTTTGCCAAAAAACCCCAAAATGGGGTCATGAGGAGTTGGATGCAACTGGACAACAAAACAACAAAAAGCATTTATAAAATGCCTTCTTTGTGCCAGGTGCTGTGATAAACATTTTAAAATTGTCAATATATTTGATCCTTACAATAACCCTGGGAGGTAGGTGCTATTATTATTTCCCACTTTACAGATAGGGAAACTGAGACAAACAGAGGTTAAGTTACTTATCCAAAGTCACACAGCTTGTAAATGCTGGATTCAAACTCAGGTTTTCCTGATTCCAGGCCCAGCACTGTAACTGCTGCACCACCTCTCTGTCTGGTAGCCTTGTTATTTGAATTTGCACTGCATATTTCCATCAGGCTCGGACCAATTATCATAGTATACATAATTGTAATTTCAAATTGTAAGAATTCAATAGGGACCTAACCACAGATGGCCTAAAAATCATGTCTATTTTAGCACCCTTTGCCACTTTTCCTAAAACTCTACCACCTTCACTGTGGAAGAAGAGAACTACATTTCTGTTTCATAATTTGCCATGTACGAAAAAATTCCTCACTAAATGCCCAGCCTAGTGTCAATGACCTTCTCCTTACTAGAAATTATGCTTTCCCGGCATGACCTTCAAGAACCCAGAATTATCTCCAAGTCATGGTATGGTATCTGAACTAGCCTTTTTGGAATCCTAGGAAAACATTTAGCTGATATGCACCTGAATCACACCACCTTAGATTATTTTTTTATAGATCAAATGAAATAATGCAAGTAAAATATTTTTGAAAACCTCAAAGCCCTAAGTAAATGTCACTTATTATTATGTTAAGAGGATTACAAAGTTTCAGAGGCCAAAATTAAAACTAGTTCATATGTTATCCTGATGCACATTTCAGGTCAATATAGAGCTATTCAGAATGCAATTAGTTGCTTTGTAAAATAATAACCTTTCTATCTGTTTAAGATTGTTCAGGTAGAAGTTTGACCATCATTTGCCATGGATGCTTTATATTATTTTAGATTTTTTTAAGTCCTTTATTTGATCACCATTTCAACCTTGAGGGGTAAGCACTACAAGTATTAGTATTACCATCATATAGACACAGAAACTGAAACTCCAAGAATCCAAGTGAATTACATATTTTTCACCAATACTAGATAGTTATACTACAAATGGACTAGGATTTTTACCCAATACTCTATCTCTTGCTAGATTTTATGCATTAGATAAGATTTTAGACTAAAGACCTAGGACATAACCTTCCATCTCTATAATTGCATTACTCTTAAGTGGGATTAAAAAAAAGAAATATCTATTTCTTGTCTATGCATTAAAAAAAGAGAGAGATGGATCATTCCATAACCCACCTCCTTTGTATAGGAAATTTGGAATCCTCTGAGGGGTCTCTTGGCTCTGATTAAGTAAGCTTTTTCCTTAACTTGGTAGGGCACAGAACTCCATACCACTCTCCAGATTATTCCAGTTCCTTCTTCTTCCATTGGACTATCTAGTCTACATTCTCTTCACTAGTAATCTGGGCTCAACTCTCTTTCTCCCCACCCATTTCCAGCTTTCTTTATATGCTGTCTTTCCCTGTTACAATACAACCCCTAAAGACAAAGATAGGATGGTTTGTGTATATTGTACAATATGCCCCAAAGTTTTAGTGCAGTTTTAAGTTTAAATAACTTCAGAATTATAAGTACTACAAGCTTACAAGAAGCATCATTTGAAGGTTTAATTGAGTGTATTTCTTTTACACTTATTTAGTTTTGTGACTTTTAAATAATAAATTTTCATCTTAAATTTTTGGCTTACATTTTCTTAGATTGGTGGGCTATAAGAAGAGGTCCTCTTGCTTGGTCAATTCAGTCCTTTGATCTATCTCTTGGAGAGGGATAACGTCAAAATTGTCATGTATGCACCAAAACCTTATTCTTTGAATGATCTGAAGGCTAGGATTATAAATGTAATCCTTTTAGTCTCTGAGCAGCACCTGATGAAAATTTCTACAAAGTTTAAAAATCAACTAAAGCTATATATAAAACACAAGATGGTACGTTTAAATTTAATGAGAAACATCATTATTCTAAAATTTAAATAATTTTCCTTTCAAATATTGTCTCTATAAGTTTGCAGCATTTATACTTCTGGAGTTATTAAAGCTTTAAACTGTACTAAGAATTTTGGGGGACATTCTGTATTTGTAACCCCAGAACTTAGCACAATGTCTGGTACATAATAAACACTTAGTAAATGCTTTATCTCCTTATCTCTTTATTCATCTATCTTTATATTATATATTTTACATTTATATCATATAAACATATATGCATTATGTTATATGGTAAAATTATTAAGGAACTAGCCTATCATATGAAAACAGAATTTTTATTACTCAAAAGAATAAAATATTAAGGTTTAAATTCTGTCTACTACTTATTTACATAAAAACTATTATATTTTTGTATTTACCTCCTATCAATCCATAATGTGCCAACTTGTACTATCACATCATACTACATCATATACCATTCCACACTTGAAATATATGTTAGAGTTTATGCTATCAAGTTACAAAAATAATATGTAACGTTGACATCCATTTAATATGAAAGGTGTTGCTATTTGAATAGTATTGTACATTAAACGAACTTAGAAGGATTTTCATTTTGCATTTGAGAATATAAAGTCATAATAGGAAATCTATACAATTGAATAGTGCTTGGTTTTGTTCCTTTTTAAGTATATGAGTCACATAGCAATCACAACTCTGTTTTGGAATAAAGTCTTACATCCGCCCACAATTTTACGTACATTTTTCTGGACTAGAAGGAATAAGCTTGGTTACAAAATTTATCCATCTAAAGTGGTTCCTTCTTGCCTCGCCTCTCCCTCTCATTTCATTTCAGCTACCACCATCAACCCCCACCCCCAACTTCTCCATTATGCCCCAGAATTGCAAGATTACTTAAACCCTGGAACTCACACTTCATACTCTCTGCTTCTGCACTCTTTCCTCCCTCTGAATGGAGAGTGGACTGCTCTCCCCCCGGAACCACAATTGAAGAAGAGTTCCCAGGTCAGTTCCACTTGGCCTTCACTTCCCACTTGACTGTTCTCTTCTGAACTTTTCCATCATGCCCCAGGACCTACCTGTACCTTCCCTCTCCCCCACTTTTTAGCTCACATTTGTGTATTATCTTCCTCATTAGATTATAAACTCATCCAGTGCAGGTACTTTCTCATATTTGTATTCCTAGCATTTGGAACAGTGTTTAATAAATGTTTATTCACTGACTAACTTGGATATTCTCAGTTGGACTGGCTATTTGTAGGGCACAATGTCTCCACCAAACTAGTGTCTCAGTTGGATTTGCTCCCCCTAGAATGTGGCATGTTAGCTACACAGGCAAATATGTTGCTGGGCTGGGTCAATCAGATCACTTTCTGGCTTGCTGACTCTTGACTAGGCTCCACTGATCTGGAAAGCTGCTTGCAGAGGCTTCCAGACAAGATCAAGCTATTTTGCCATTAAGCAGCTACTGCCGAGCAGCGCGAGGCAAGCCACAGTCATTGGACATTGACTGACTGGTTAGGTTGAGGCAAACAGGTTTCTTGACTGGTAGACTCTTCTCTTGGAGTAGTATCTCTCTGCTGAATGGGGTTGGCTCCCTCTTCAACAGGCATCTGCAGGTTTTGTTGTTGTTGTTAATGTTGTTTGTTTGTTGTTGTTTTCCCTACACTCATCCATTGACTTGGCTGGGTGGTACTTTACTCTCTAGTATGTGTGTTACCCTAGTCTTTTTAGCTGGAGTGCCACAAAGCTCTTTCAGCTAAGGCTTTAGGATTAGCAGAGGAGTCCCTTTGACTCCTTCAGAATCTCACTTTTAAGGATGATTAATAATCCTGAGTAGGAGATAGGAGAAAGCTGGCCTCTCCTATTAACAAATTCTTTCACACTCAAAAGCCTTTCAGTTAGTCACTCTTGTTGTCTTAGGGTAATTAGTTTCAATTTAGTCATTTTCACTCTCACATTCCTTTGGGAATTCTGAGTAAATGAGTGACTAGTGACCAAAAAACCTGAAGTAGTCTTGTGTCTTTAAGGTGAGTTCATTGTCTTGTAGCCTTTTCACTTGAAATTAAGGTATTCAAGCCTCCCCAAGTGTTCTGAAACCTTCTCTCTTTACCTTTCAATGCCTCTATCTTTTAGCCCCTTCAGACTTCAACTGCCTCCCTCAGACCAGGACTCTGTGACCTTGAGTAGGTAACTTAACTTCTCAGTATCCCAGGCAACTCTCTAATACAGTCATTCTCAGAGAGACAGACAGAGACAGACAGAGAGAGAGAGAAAGGAAGAAAGGAAGGAAGGAAGGAAGGAAGGAAGGAAGGAAGGAAGGAAGGAAG